>NW_024081515.1:288528-798265 GCF_003009895.1 Hyaena hyaena
TACACATTCAATGCAATTCCAATCAAAATTGCACCAGCATACTTCTCAAAACTAGAACAAACTATCCAAAAATTTGTATGGAACCACAAAAGACCCCGAATAGCCAAAGTAATACTGAAAAATAAAATCAAGATAGGAAACTGAATGCTCATTATGATTTTGTATAACTTTTTTCCTTTATTTTTTGTTTGTTTTTGCTTTGAACAAGTACTATACTACCAGCAGAGATTTTCCTAAAGGTACTGCTTTTAAAACATGATCATAGTAAAAATCATCATTGTTGAATATCCACTATGTGCTAGAAATTACACTAAGCTCTTCACACACACACAAAAATTTTAACCTATCAACAGACTTGCAAATGATGAGAAAATGCGGTCCGGAGTCATTAAGCAACTTGCTCTACGTCATTCATTCAGTGGCTAAAGCAACACTCATATGGGTTAACTTAATACTGCCCATCCTTGGCACTGATAGAAAAATGGTAAAAGGAAGTAGCAGTGGATGCCACCTCTGATTCAAATCTGGAGAAAAGAGCAGTAGTCAGCATGTGTGTGTCACCCAAGCTATTTATCACTTTGCTTATCTAATTATCTAATCTTTTCTTTCTCATATGTGCACAGCAAGATGCAATGTAGTTCTGTTCTCCATTACCCCGACAAGCTCATGGATAGACAGTGGCATGAAACTCAAGCCAAAACAGATTGTAGAACCCTTCTCTGTGGGAAACGAAAATGGCAAGAAATGGAAATCCCACATACATACTTAAAAAGAAATCATTTGTAACATATCTCAGATGTTGACAACTTCCTTTGCCTTTGGCTTCCGGTTGGAGTGGGGGAAGGGGAAAGATAAAGAGAATCTAGCTAAGTAATTTTATAATGTCAAAGTTTGTTTTCCATTCTTATAGATAATTTGCCTGATTTGCAAAAGACTTCAAATAAGATCATTTCTAATGCTTCCAGGATTAACACTCTTTCTTTATATAGTCTTTTTTTTTTTTTTTTTTCAAAATGAAATTCTTCAAACTTCCAATACATTCGTTGGTTCAAATTCTTCCTTCTACAATCATTTCTGAGTTTTGTGCAACCTTTAATATTGAGATTTACAAGGTTTTTGACAAATTCACAGGACTTTCCTGAGATGCCCTTTTCTTGAACATGATGCACTATTTGGCACTGTGGCTTACCTGAGACTACATGTAGAAATGTGTTCTTATGCATTAGCATACTTTTTCAGTGAAAGATCTTATAGCTTTCATCAGAATCTCAACAAATCAAACTTCGTGGCACAAAAAGATCCTTTAACTGATATAATAATAGTTAAGACAGTTAAAAATAAGAAATGGAAAGTCATGAGGGAGACCATTGTCAAAGTAGTTCTATGTTTGGGATAAAAGAAACCTATTGCAAAAATGAGTTGAAAAGGGAAAGAAAACTAGGGGTGCCTGGATAACTTAGTTGGGAGTCTGACTTTGGCTCAGGTCATGATCTCTCTGGTGGTGGGTTCAAGCCCTGCTTCGGGCTCTGTGCTGATGGGCTCTGTGCTAACAGCTCAGAGACTGGAGCCCGCTTTGGATTCTGTGTCTCCTTCTCTCTCAGCCCTTCCCCTGCTCACACTGTCTCTCTCTCTCAGTCTCAAAAATAAACAAACATTAAAAATAGGACAGAAAAGTGAAAGAAAACTAATAAAATGGAAATATCAGATATAGTCCATACTTTTCAGAATGAGGTCTCTCTCCTTTTAATCGCCTTTATTTTAATGATCTGTAGCAATAGTCTGGTACTTATATTCAGAATGGTCATCTGGAAGGATGTGCAATAGTAATTCATCAAATTCTCTCATTGTATAGAATGTTTAACTGGTTTATCCAAGTTGATACAGAGAGTTGTGGCAGATCAGAGCCATGAACTTGGTTTTTCAGATTTTTATACATAATCTCTTTTCATCATTTTTTATTGCTTCTTAATGTTTCACATATGTAGCTCTTTGTTTTTCTCCCAAACTCTAGACTAAATTTCTATTTTAATATGATACAATTAAGAAAAGGATGGACTTTGACTTATAGGACCTGAATACAAGTCTGGTCTCATTAGATGCTCAAATTTTAGTTTCTTCATCTATAAAGTGAGCTGATTATCATTGTGTTTTTGATGTGAGGGTGTGCTTTAAAGTTCTTTTGAAGAGCCCAGTCCATAGAAAATTCCATAAATGTTGAGTAATCATTATTATGGCACTTATATTGCTCTGCACAGTGCAGTATGGCATCCTGGGTGAGAATAAGGGCTTTGAAATTGCGAAGAGCTGAGTACAAACTAGGTATCATTCCTTTCCAGGTGTAGAAATGTAGACAGATCTTATTTTAATTATAGGAACGAAACCTATAGGACAAAGGAATACACACTGTATCCAATATTCACCATACTCACTAGTGGAAAATTTTTACCCATGCCTATCATGACTGTGTCATTCTGCATTTGAAGTGTATCTTTCCTCTGATCTCTGCCATCACTAGTAAGAGCTGATTTGCATGGCAGACATTGTTTCTCTTATAAATCTCTGCAAGTAACTGTTGACTCGATAATAACACTACTTCCCAGGTGCAGGCAGCACATTGTCCTATCCTTTATGAATAAACTTTTCATATACCAACGTAACAAGTGTGGAATGCTTCAAGATGACAGGATGCTAAACTAAAGGAACTACAAGGTGGGGTGACAGATGGGCTTTGCTACTGAAGATTTGAATGTCTTCTGAGTAACAGCCTCCATTTTTATTACTCTTCTCCCGGCCAAAGTAATTTTCATCACCAAATCATGCCAGACATTCTACAGTTGCAGCCATCAGGCCATATGATCCTGTCATCACTCTGTGTGATAATTCTCATGGCACACTCTGCACGCATAGAAAAATTTGTCAAAGAAACATAGAAGTAGCACATGTAGACCTCTCTGAAAGGAATACTTTGCAAGTATGTGAACAATTAAATGAGAGACAAATCAGATATCTCCCTCGTTTGATCTAGCAGCAGTAAGAACTCATCTTAACAAAGGACCCATTCTAGGTAGCTGGCAGTAACTAGCCAGTTTAATCCTGATTAACAATTCCATGAGGTAAACATCATTATTAGTCAAGTACAGGTGAAGTAATTTTCCAATACCAGTAAGTGATGGAGCCAGGTTCTGCTCCCCGGTACAAATCCTATTATCCTGAGTCTGGGCTCCATCACTACCTGCTATGCTCTGAGCCGCCCTATGTTGTAAACTTCAGGTGATTGTTTAGAACTAATTATCTCCCGTCAGTGGCTGATTTCTGACGGGTCTTTTAAAAGGACTCTGAATTCCACTGTCAAGGTCAAAGTCCATCAGAAAATATCTATCTTGATGCTGACACCAGAGCAACATTGAGTTGCTGGAGGTAAGATTAAGACAACACATCTATTGAAAATAAGCCTCAGATTCTCTTTTGCCTTCCTAATTCCTTAACTTTCAGACAATATGTTCCAGACTCTCAAAATTGCTCTAAAGAACAAAAGGATTCGAAGAGCTAAATGAAGGGGGAAATAAAATTCTTGAGTACTTTGACTTAAGGGGAAAAAAAAGAGCTTTCAAATTCATTTTCTGGACCTGAGAACTTAAAATCCTTTCCCAGTCATCACCACATCTAATAAAACAAAATCAGTGTCACCCCCAGAAAAGCTCATTACCTTTCCTTCTCCGACATGCCAAGAGGGACTTTCTCCCCGATGCCAGCTGTTTTAGAAGCCTGGGCCTGCCTCACCTCTGGGGACATTAGCTTTAACCTTTCAATCTCTTCGATTTAATCATACAATCATGTAATTAAATTCCAATAGTCAAGTTTCAAGGGCAGGGAGCAAAGGCTAGGCAGTTCCATTTAGCCCAAGCAGATGGCAGACACTGCTTCTGAACCAGCACACTCAGATTGCATGCCGCTAGCATTTATGTCGAGCTCTCGTGAAACACATGCAACAAAAAGGTAGAGTCAGTCTGCTTAAAGAATGAAAGCCTCTTCACCTGCTTCCGTGAGATAAGGTGCAATGTATTTTTAATGTACACTTTTATCTCTCCTTGGCGGCAAAGATGGTTTCCACGTGATAGACAAACCATAAGGTAAGCAAAGCTAATGGGTCTGATTTGTAGACAGCATATGGACCCCTAGGTTCAAATTAATGCATTCTTTCTTCTTCTGTTGCCTAAAGCTTTTCAAATGTGGAGGAAGAGTTTTCAGGATTGAGTTTAAAGACGCTTCTTCAACTTGTTTAACTGCTGTTAATAGCCAGGTGTTATGTCAACATCTGGTTGGAGTCTGTTTTATGATTTTACCAAGAAGACATCAGCAACGTCTCCAACCTTGTTACATTAGCAATGTGTTGGTGAGGCTGGCATAAAATGGGGATTTCTGTATACTGCAGGCAAATCACTAAATTGGTGCAAACTATTGAAAGAATGTGATTATATGAAATAAAGCTTGAAAATATTCATACCTTTGCCAAATTTTCCCAAGTATTAAAAGTGTATAAGCATGAAGATGTTCATGTTACCTTAAATATAGTACTGAGAAAATATTAATCTGACTGTCTTTCATTGGACCACTGGTTAAATGAAGGTTAGTGCATCAATAAGATGGAATATTATGTTCAAAAAGTAATTTTATAAATATAAGTTGCTTAAATAGAGTTCAGATCTGTTTAGATTGGATTATCCCAATTTTATATTTTTTAAAGAATACATACACAGATATGAAAATGGTGGCATTTGGTAGCTCTGGGTAAAATTTTATATTTTACCCATATAAAAATATGGGTAATTTTTATTTTATACTTCATGTGATTTTTTTAGATTTTTCATAATTCATAGTACAATTACATAGAGAGAATTATTTATATTTTAATACATGGCATTTTCATAGCTATCTCAACTCTATGCTATTATTAACAGAAAGATCATACGCAAAAAGGCTAGTGTCTTCATTTGAGTCATTCCACCAGAAACTGAACTTGACAGTATTTGGCACAAACACAAATGTCAAGGTGTTTTTGCTAAGCAGTTTTTATTTTAATGTCTCTCAGATTAAGTGAATTATTCTGATTGTCATCAGATAACTTTGAAAAACAAGATATATGACACCACATCCGTCCATGTAAAATAACACTGATAAGAAATAAAACCATAAAATCACACATTCTTAGTATCATGAAAATCAAAGTTATGGTTTCTTTGTAATTTGCTTTAAAAGAAAAATGGGCTTCATTTTTTTCTGTTTTCTTCATTCATTTCTTAGCCAGCTACTCAGCTTCGTCCTGACCATGTCTCTCTAATAGCAACACACAGAGAAGGGCTCATACACATGGACTTCTTCTCAAAATGTCCCTGCCACACAGGCCAGGAGTGACACTTAGATGAGCACAAAGGTTAAGTGACTCAATCAAAGTAACTCTGTGGCTGAGCTCTTAATAGAGTCCACGTCTCTGGATCTCAGGGCAAGTTCTCTCCAAGGTGGCTTTGGTGAGGGGAATACAGTATACTTGGATCTGAGTTTCTTTCATGTGCTTCTAGGAAAAGGCAGCGAGTTTGAGTAGCACTGCAAAGAATACTAATAGGTCCCCTAGCAGAAGCAGTTTTTGCTTTGCCAGAGATTTCACTTAAATCTTTAAAAGATATAGTTACATTGAGATTCTGGAGATCACTTGCTAAGAAGTTTGGTTTAAATGACTTAATGGAGCATCCTTCGTGGCTCAACATAGAACCTCCGGATATTCTTCACTCGAGCCTGACTAGCCAAATGGCATTCTATTGATGCCATGTGAAGATTTGTCATCTAGGATGACCAAGTTGGTATCTTTCCAAGTTACATCTGTTCCTTAGAAAAACTACTCTGTGTGTAGGGTTGCTTTTTGAAGTTTTTTTTTTTTTTTTCTTGACTTTGCTTAAAACATTTCATTTGTAATATGTGACTGGAGATATCTTCAGCCTAATTATACAAGACTTCCAGTGGATCACCAGTTGAAAATTTTTTTGGAGGTGGGTTGTTTGTTTGTGTTTGTTTTTATTTCCAAATGTGTTTTGAGTTCTGACGCATCATTGTAAACATCTGGAACTTATTTGCTGCCTTCCTCTACGTAGGTAATGACCATCATCCCAGCCATTGTGTATTAGCTGAGTTGGGCTCAAACCTTGACTTTCTCCTAATTGTTCTCATGTGGTTAAAGGCAACTTCTATGCACAGCATGGAACTTGACATTCCTCACGCAGACTGAATCAAAGGGATCAAAATTCTACAACTCAGAGTTAAATGATTTTAGGGTATTATTATGTGGATTAATGACTGAAAAATACTTGGATTTCTTTTCTTTCCTGTATTAAAAGGAGTGGGGGAAATTTGTAAAATGGACTGGGCAAATAAAGCAAATTCACCGATAACTTCTAAGTTTTTGTAAATCACTCATAGCATTTTTATACTTATTAGTTTAGTTATATACTCATTTTGAGCAACTTCATTTGATATAACAACATAAACAAAAAACCAAAGGTTCAAATTTTGCAATTAGTTCACTAATAGAAGAAGACTATTTTTAAGTTGTAGCCTTATAAAAGACAAAATCTTTTTTTCAATTGCCTGAAAGTTTTATATTTTCATAGGGGATTTTTAGTCTAAAAATAAAGATCTCTTCCTTGTTTTCTTATCAAATGAAAACCACGAGAAGAATAAAATTCTCAGAAAACATTTTAGTAACAAACAAAAAGTAAAAGCCAGTCCAAGGTGGAAAATGCACATTGCTTGTAAAAGAAAACTTGTGGGGCTCCTGAGTGGCTCCAGGCACTGAGTGTCTGGCTTCAGCTCAGGTCGCCATCTCTCATTGGTCGGTTTGAGCCCCGCATCAGGTTCTATACTGACAGCTCAGAGCCTGGAGTCGGTTTTGAATTCTGTGTCTCCCTCTCTCTCTGCCCCTCCCCAGGGTGTGCTCTGTTTCTCTCTGTTTCTCAAAAAATAAAATAAAAATGTTAACAAATATAAAAGAAAAAAAAAAGAAATCTTACTATCTTGTGTATTCTTCAATGAAAAGGAAGCATGTCGGGAAACAGAAGTCTTTCCTAAACAGTTATTTAAAAGTTGCTCCTTAGTGTAAATGCTACTGCATATCAAAAAAACTAGCAGTGTTGTTTAAAGACTCTTCAAATAATGTATCAGCACAAATCATTAAAACGTCTTCTGTGCTAATAAGGTCATTAAAAACAGAATTCTAATGACTTTAAATAATATGTTTATGAAAGCATCTTCAGCAACATCAAACATACTTCTAATAATACTTTCCTTTCCTTTCTAAGTAACATTTGATGTTTCTTATTCATTGCTTTACTTTTAAACAGTTCATTTAATGAGACTTATATAATCTCAATGATTTCCTTGGTGTTGTTTCGAATCCCCTACTTAACAGAGAAGTCTTTTTTTCAGATGTATGCATATGTGAGCTCCCAGGCCTGGTGGGAAAGCATATGTAAATAGGCACGGATGAAGGACAGTAACATGCTTGACATTCCTCTCATTACTCAGGAGAAATAAGGAAGTACTGATTCATTTGGACTTTAACTCAAACAAGCTTGCTTGCTGTGATTGTCAGGAAACCACTTAAAAGAAAAAATAGAATATACATCTTCCAAATCAGCTGTGGAGAAGGAACTTCCTCATAAGAGACAGTTTAAGCATAAGGGAAGAGAGAGGCTAAAAATCAGGGGAATAAAAACACAACAACAAGACAATATCAGCCTAAATAAAGCTGGTGTAACCACGCTAACAACAAAATAGAGTCATTGGCAATAAAACAAAATGTCCCTCTGAGAAAGTAAATGGGTCAGACATATTTATAAAAGGAATAACTTGCCAAAAAAGAACTACCCATTTAATAACATAGTCAGCACATGACACAGACACAATTGACAAATTGCCACATGCACGGTCATTTAACAATTTACCTCAATAATTCACAGAATAAGCAGGTAAAAAAAATAGTTGAAAAGATAAAGTGAGGTAATCTTAGCTCAATCTAATGTTATATAGAATTCCATAAATGACAATTAGGGAAAAAACACTCATTTCAAGCAATGACCAAATTTTACTAAGCCATAAAACAAATTATATCAAAGAATGGCTATTATCAGGCATATTCTCTGACTTAAATGAAAATAATTACAAATAAGTAATCAAAGATATATATCTATAAAACAAACAAACAAAAATCCTGAAGATTTTCCAAATAATTTATGAATCAAACAAGATACATCAATTGAGTCAGAAAAATTTAGAGCTGAATATTAAATTAAACTTACATACTAAAAGTTGAGAGAGGTTATTAAACTCATACTTAGAGAAAAATTTGTAGTCTTGTATTAAGAAAAATAAAATTTTAAGTTACCGCAGAGAATATAACAAGCTAACAATTACTATTCAGTGTATATAGAGGACTTGAACCAATAAGGAAAAAATGCACCAGGTTTCCAAACATAAAAAAATAAATGAAAAAAATCTTAAACACAAGCAGAATCAGGGAAATGCAAATTCAAACCAAAACAACGTTGTTTCCTTTCCTAAAATAGACAAACATTTAAATGTTTTACAATAGGAAATAGAAAGGATGTGGAAATGGGTAATCTCAGGTATAACTGGTGATAATTAAAATTTGTACAAACACTTTGGAGAGCAATTTGGTAATATCTGATAGTGTAACAAACAAAAATGAATGTTCAATCTAGCAACTCAAATCCTAGATATATATGATCAAGGAATTCTCATATATAAAAGCATGTTCAATGAAGAAAATTTTAAGATCCTAAAAAATGTAAAATAACTTAAATGTTCACCAACATGCTAAAGTCAAAGTTAAATTCTATATATATGTAAAATGATATATTTTTATGATAAAATATTATACTGTATTGATAATGAAAGGATTAAAACAATATAGGTACATTTCACAAACATGGTACTGAATCCAAAAAAGCAGGATATGGAATGATTCATAGAGTTGAAACCATTTATGTGTAAATTTAAAGCATGTAAAATGACACTATATACTATTTATAGATACATGTAAACATAGCAAATATTTGAGATAGTAACAAAAACTAATGTGATAGATAAGAGACACAGCTATATTTGTATATATTCTTTTAATAAATGAAAGATCTGAAGTAAATGTAAAATAATATTGGATCAGGCAAAGGTAGTTGGTGGGTACATGAATATTCTTATTAATGCTCTTTTTATTTTCCTGTGTGGTTAAATAATTTCCCAATAAAAAATAAAACAATATATAAATAATGAAATAACAAAGCAAAAATTGTACAATCCACTATGACAGAAATTCTACATTCTTCCTCAGAATATGAGAAAACATTCTCTATGTGTATAGATGTATATTAAAAAGAGGAACCCATTTCCTTTGCCCAGAAAAATGGTTCCTTCTCAGAAATTGACAAAATTCAAATAAAGATGATTGAGGAATTCAAAGGTGACCCCAAAATATCAGTGATATTGAGTTCATTAAATCTAATAATGATGAAAAGTGCAGATACAATCAGAAGTTCCATTTTGAAAGAATTCATCTTAAAATCTTTTACCTAAAACTAGTGTGATAGAAACAAAGCTCTGGTTTTGATCTTGAGCTTCTTGTTTGTTAAGATCAATCTGACACCATCCTTGTACATTATTCAAACACTTAATCCAATATACTTTGTGCCATTGATAACAAATGTGGTTAAGGAGTTCATCTGACAAAACATTTTGTACAATTTTGAATTAAGTTCTGCCTCGAGACACACATATCTATCTTGGCTCCTGATTATCCCCTTGTTTTTCAAATTATTAAAGCACATAAACCAAAAGACCAATGGATGCAAATAGGAGTTATAGATTCTGCAACAGATTTTGTTATTTGCTTCAGGCTAGTTCTTTCAATGAGCTATTAAATCATCAAAATTTGGGTCAAGTGATTTCTGCTCAAATAAATTGTTACCCTAAATAAATACATTGGAGCTTTCTGGAGAAAACCACAGAATAGAAAATTAATAATTAGCACATTTTCAGATTTTTTAACATCATTTTGAAAATGAATACATTTACAGTTATGATTCTGGAGCTAGATTTCAGAACAATGTTAAGTCACATCGAGGTACTGGACATAATGACAAGTGACAGTTCCAAAATTCCCCCCAGAGATATGGAATTTCTGGACATTAGTTCTGGAGCACCCTCGGTGGGCAAAATACTCTACATGGGTGTGGTCAAAATACTGGTGGGTGGGGAATGGGTAAATTAGGTGATGGCAATTAAAGAGTGCACTCATCATGATGAGCACGGAGGAGTGTATGGAATTGTTGAATCACTGTATTGCATACCTGAAACTAATAGAACACTGTCTGCTAACTATACTGGAATTAAAATTTAAAAAAAACTTGAAAAATTAGAAACTACAAATTCTGTACCAGGTTATACGTAGTTTCAATTCTATGCATTCAAAGTTGTTTTTTTAAGTCCCACTATGTGTAATGATCTCTCCCCTTGACTAAACTTTAGACAGTTTCTTTCTTCTGAGCCCTCACTTTAATGAGGCCCCATCCTCAAGTCTGCCTAGCCCACGTGTAGCACGTGTCCTGCCAAGTCTTGTTGTGAGAATCTTCCACATTTGATATGTGATGACCTTGGCCTGAGTACAGGAAGAATCCTAAATCTGTTAAACAAGAATCTCACTGCCTTTGACATTCCCTCCTAATAACTTTTGCCACTTTCCCTGCTATCTGCCTTTTCTGGTTTTGTTTACAATGCAAAACATTGTGCTAAGTTCTGAAAACAACTATTGTCCCTACTTTCATGAATCTTCTGATGAAATGGGAGATAGTCATTAAACACACAATCACAAAGACAGATGACCAGTTAATCTGGTATCCTTGAAGCAGTTCCAGGGGTAGGTAAGGAGGTAGACACAACTTAATATCAATATCTAGTCAGAGATACAGTTTAAGAAATAAAACCTACCCTAGGTAGTTAGGCAAAAAAAAAAAAAAAAAAAAAAAAAAAAAAAAAAAAAAAAAAANAGCAGCAGAAAGAAAAGAAGAAAAGAAAAAAAAAAGAAAAAAGCAGCAGAAAGAAAAGAAGAAAAGAAAAAAAAAAGAAAAAAATTAGGTGGATGGAAAATTATAGGGAGAATTGAAGAGCAGAAAAAGGGGATGGCCAATGTAAATAATTATAGTAAGTTCTAGAATGCATCTGAGTGACTGATCTCTGGGAATTAAGAAGACTGCTGCTCAGTCCCACAACTATGCCATCTCAGCTGCTCTTGATACTCAGGTCTCAGTGAATTTGCCAACTAAACATCAATAGAAGCATGGCCTCTACCTCAGTTTGCTTTTCAAAAATGTACACCTGATGGTGTTACCGAATTTTCATCTAGACCACTAGCAACGCGGGGTCTGGTAATGCCTTTTTAGGCTTACAGCTTCTTTAATACAGGACAACATCCAGAAGGATGTGAGAACGGGTGCTGAGTGTCAATTGACTGTATCCTATATACCCTTTGGCTACTCACGACTTGTAACTTCTACTTAAAAAAAAGGTGGAGGGGGGTGAAACGTCAATATACACCGGACTAATATAGAGCCACCATCCTTTATACAAATAGAAATATTTGTTTTCTCCCCAAATGTATTTGTCACTGCAGCCATAGCTGAGCTGTCATCATCCTGCAGCTCCAGTCATAATCGTAACCTGATAGTCTATAACTGGAGGACCAAATTACAAACATCATAATGTATATAATATTGTAGAGGGAAAGGAAAGAGGTAAAAAGGAAAGTCAGTACATACATAACAGAACAAGGACTAAAACAGGAATGATGATGAATTCCTTATTCTGCAACTGGTCACATGATCACAGTTGTTGATGACAGCTTTTATCCCAATCCCATCACCTTTACTTTTGAGTATCTCTGCCAGTACTGAAATTGGTCAGGTTTTTTTTTTGTTTTGTTTTTGTTTTTTTTCCTTGCCTGATAGGGGGATGGAATCCTCATTCTTGAGTGGTCTTTATTCTTGATGGTTCTGCCTACAGTAGGTTGGTATAGTCTCCCATTTAAATGTTGACCAAAAAGGTGATCCTATAGCATTTCCTGGGCTCCACAAAAACATCTCTTTATCTGGTAGAAACAACTCTATTTTTCTTTGATAATCAGGACCAGTTGTGCCAGCCAATGCAGTTAATGTCTTCAACTATTGGTTAAGTGACATAGGAAGACCAAACTACACAATGGTAATCTTAGAGTTCACAGGAATCACTGCTCTACCTCCTTGGAAGAGAAGCAGTCTACCTTTGACTGCTAATGTCTTGAAACTGTTACAGCCCAAGTCATGTGAATGGAAAGCTAAATATTCTGGTCTCTAGATGAAAGATAAATGTCTCCTCTCTCAGTTTCATAGCTCTGTTTCCAGACATATACTTTGCATGATTTATATATGCTATACTGTTAGAAAGCATTCAATTCTGCTGTCCATTACTGACACAAAAACAAAACTCATTAGGTGTAACCTATGAGCCATGTTAGCCATGTTAAATATAGATAAAGCAAGTAAGTATGTCTTGTATGTGGTGAACATAGATATAAAGAGATGGGAGGACCAAAAGCCACTTAATATTCATAATAGGCTAAATATATAGGAGGTACCTGAGGCACAAAGTACTCTTGGCACACTCAAAGTACATAAAGCATATAAGGTACTCAAAATTTATGGAGGTTTCATGCATTTATAAAACTCATCCTGAACCAATGTGTCTTATGTCCCATAAAAACAAATAAAAAACATAGTTGTTAGGGCAATAACTGGCAGTCTACAGCTTTTGCCAGCTGGACGTGACCATATGCTTCTTGGATAGGGAAAGTTAGCCCCAGAGTACTTCTATCTATTAGAGACCCTCCCTTAAACCTTAAGCTCACTTGCACCTTATTTTAAGAATAGTGCTAACTGACCTCAGCTCTTTCCCTTACCTTCTCTATGTTTATTTTTTTAAGTTTATTTATTTATTTTGAGAGAGAGAAAGAGTAAGCATGAATAGGAGAGGGGTAGAGAGAGAGAAGAAAGAGAATTCCGAGCAGGCTCCGCACTGAGTAGGAAGCCTGACACGGGGCTTGATCCCATGACACTGGGATCATGGCCTGGGCCGAAATCAAGAGTCAGAGGCTCGATTGACTGAGCCACCCATGCGCCCATGTCATGTGTTTTGAATTGAATTAGTCATGTGGGATTTGGGCATCTTAATTTAGTCTGTGAGCCTCTCTGTATTCAATGACCTCTGGGATAGCTTAAGGGAATTCCCACATGGCATTTGACAATAAAAAAAAAAAAAAGTACCATGTATTGGTCACTAATTCAGAATCATATTTCTTATTCTGAAAGACAGTGCCCTCATCCCCCATTGGTATCTTCTCCCAAGTGGTACTATAACTGAGTCTTCAATAGGACATTATATGTTTTAAAAGGCCAGTTGCTTCAGGCAGCTTGTGGCATATGAAAACACAAGTGAATCCTATTGACTTGAGTCCATGTTTTTAGCCTGTGTATTAGAATGAATTCATTGCTGAAAAACAATCTTGTATGGGTCACTCTGATAATGTCCCATTAAATAAGTCAACAGATGCAAAGTCATGGTCACCAAAAAGGCAAATCCATATACAGAATTGTCTATTCCAATTTGGATAAATAGTTGCCCTTTCCATAGTGGAAGGGGTCCAGTGTTGTTACTTGTCAGCAGACAGATTGTTGGCCCCCCTAGTGATGATGATATGTGAGAGTGTCAGCATTTTTCTCTGAGTTGGCAGCTTGGATACTCAGTGCTGACTGTACCAAATAAGCCATGTTGCCATGTTGTTGAATCTATTTTTTAACCTATATTCTTGCTGTTATTAATTCTTAATTCATGAATCTATTGAGCAAGCAAAGGGGAAGTGGCTATTGAAAGTAACTTCTTGACATTCATATAATGAGTCATAGAATTCACATAATTAAGAGATTCTTCAGCTGGGAATGTCTTCTGAAGAGAAATATGGGACATTAATATCCACTTGGACTCTACCAGTTCTGAAAGGTCTTTCCACATACCTCTTTTCTAGATCACCTTATTACCAATCTTCCAAATTGTATTCATACTTCAGGCAGCCTTCATTTCCAAGCAAAGTGAGCAAACAGGTGCACCACTCAATTACCTGCCCACTTGGAAGATTTCTCATCTCTACAGTTTTTCTGGTGAACAAGCAGAGATGAAAGAAGTGGCAATGCACAAACATATAATCCATTGGTAGGGTAAACAATTGTTCAAACAATAAATTTGAGCACTGAGCCAATTTTACATATACCATTTCTATTTCATGTAGGTTTTTTGTTGCCCAAGCTCAACTTTAAGTTTAATTCATTTTTAAGATGCTAGTCGTGGTTGCATGGGCACTTGGGGCTCCAGCGGTTAAGTGTTTGGCCTCTCTTAGCATCTATTAGCAAAGTAGGTTCTTTTTCTCAAAAGGATATTAATAATCAACATCAGGAAAAAGACATGATTTTGTTTCAGTATCCCAAAGGTCTACATTATTAATTTACTATCAGATTTGCAAGATTTTCCAAACTACATGCCCATTTGCTCCAAACACTTTAGACACCACTGAATTTGCTGAATTATTATGACCAAGTGGCAGAGGGAACAGCTTGCAGTATAGCCTGGATAAGCTGGAGAGTCTACTTTTCTTCTGGAACAAACTGAAAATTCACAGCTTTAGCAATTACTCGGTCAAAGTATTGTAACAACACAGCCAAAAGTTGTATATTTTGCCTTCAAACATCCAGAAGCCCACCAAGAACTGGGACTATTTCCTTGGAAGGGATACTCAGACATGTGTCACTGAATTTTCAGAAATATGAAAAAGATGGTGGGCCCTGAATTTTCATGAGTGTTTTCTCCTACGTTTCAGCATGTTTGTAAATTACAAAGTTGGCTAGGATATCACATATTCACAGCTCTCCAATTTCAGTCACTTGATGTCATTAAATCGTAGACCTGTGTGACATCCTCTGGTATGGTGAAACAATCAAAGTCTCTGGAAATAATTCATGAATTCACCATGAGAAATGTTAATTAAGGTGAAAGTAAACCAGTTTGGTGTTCTTTGCTTACTGAGATAAAACAAGAAGGTAAATTATAGCCATTTTTAGATTAATAGCTGAATACAAGATGTCACAGCTCAATGGATTTTTCTAATTAAGACCACATTGTCTACAACCATAGCAACTGAAATCACCACTTGATTAAGCTTAGATCTGCTATTCTCCAAAATAGAACCATCTTCTTCATGGGTGAAAGAAGCACCTGAAACGGGGATAACACAGAAATTACTATTACTACAACTTAACTCTGAGAATTGATAAGTGGCTATGATATTCCATTGCGATAATTAAATCCAGGCTTTCCTTTGTCATACCTGGGTCATTTCTTCAGTTGTGTGATGTAATATAAGTTAATGTGGCTGGACATCTATTTTACTCATAAGGACACAATAAAGAATTATCCACTTCTGGAAAATGGGTAAGCCATGTTTCTACTACTATATTCTTGATGCCTATTATAATCATGTCCACCCTATACCTGGTAATAAATACTGTCATTTGACTTCTCTCATTCTAGGATTCAATCATTCCCACTTAAACATATAGCCCATTTCAAGGACAGCATCTATACCTTCATTTCTACCCAAGGGAGGACAGCTTCATCAATGTATTATTAAATGCCTTCGTGAAATAAATACCTTTTGGACACTTATAGGAGACATAATTAGAAGTTGAAGTGAAATAAAGTGAAATCAGATGATAATTCACCCCTCTGTTCCCACCCCCTGACAAGTCGCTGATTCTACCACATACCGAGGAGTCCCTTGCATCTCACCTTCATTTGGTGTGAGCCATCGTTGAGTCCAAGTTTCAGGCAACCAATCCAGTAGGCAGTTATAATCACTCTGAGCTTCTCGGACAAGCACATTAGATGCAGGTTCCGGTGCGTGCACTCATACTGGTTAATTTCAACCAACATGTTTATGATTTTTCCCATCCGGTGAAGCTCCCTTCAAATCTATCGCTACACATATTCCCCAGGTTTCTACTGATTAAAACAAAGAAGAAAGAAAAAGAAAACACGTGACATTTTTCCACCCTCCTCCTCCTGGTTCACCCTTTAGCCTCTACTAACACCCTGGGGACTGATTCTAACTCTAGGTCTGAGGGCGGTAAAGTGGTAAGGACAGGTGATGAGGGAAAATGGCATTCCTTATACATTAGTTACCTCAGGCAAATTAGTTCCCCAAGAAAGTAAAAACTGACCTTACACAACAGGGATAAGGGGCTTCTACCAGCAAGGAAGTATCATCGGACTTGGACAATCAGTATAGTAACATTAATCTATATCCACCTAACATTTGCGTCTGAATTTTCCAGGTTCTCAGTCTTTCCCAATCAATGCCATAACTTTTACAGAGATGACCCGGTGAGGCTATGATTCAGCCCACATTATAATTCAGCAATAAACAAGATCAGACACTGTGTACCTTTATTATTCTTTTTCCCAACAGCAGCCCTGCAGCTACAAGACATAAAAGACTGTGGGAAGTAGTCATGGATGCTCCCTGAGCCTCTGACTTGCTTTGAGCAAAGTATTTAAAACCCTGAGCTGTTCACTCTCCACAATAGCTAAAACATGGAAAGAGCCTAAGTGTCCATCAACAGATGAATGGATCAAGAAGATGTGGTTTATCTATACCATGGAATACTACATGGCAATGAGAAACAATGAAATCTGGCCATGTGTAGCAACATGGATGGACCTTGAGGGTGTTATGCTGAGCGAAATAAGTCAGGCAGAGAAGGACAAATATCATATGTTTGCACGTATAGGAGGATTAGGAGGAACTTGACGGAGGAACAAGCGGGAGAAGAAGGGTGGAAATGGTGGGGGAAAGGGAGACAGGCAAACCATGAGAGACTCTTGAATGCTGACAAAAACTGAGGACTGATGGATGTGGGGGGGAGGGGGGATGGGCATGGAGGAGGGCACTTTGGGGATGAGCACTGAGTGTTATGTAGAAACTAATTTGACAATAAACTATTTGTAAAAAAAAAAAAAGACTATAAGATAAATTTGTGGTTTTTAATCCACAAAAAAAAAAAAATAAAAATAAAATAAAATAAAACCCTGAGCTGTTGTTCTCTATCTCTACACATTTCAGTCCACTCAGAAGGAGCTAGCTTACCCCACAATTATTATATTTATATTCCTCTCATAAAATTCTATTGAAGAAATCACAGAGCTCACCAAAACTTTGGCTTTAATAGGTATTTCATTCCAAGTGACCTCAGGTAAAAATTTCAGTAGCTGATTTTTTTTTTCCACTGCAAGCCAAGAATTGCCAATGTTCCATTACACAGTAATAGAATTGTCTCCTCTCTCACAACCAGGTTAGGCAACCAATACCACATTTATATCTTTGAGTAAATAGACTTGCAACCAGTTTGGGTACCACAGTCTTCATCCAACAAGAATAAAATGCAAGAGATAGAAATGATTCCAGTTATTGTAAACAGGAGAGGATTTAATACAAGTCTTAGGTGTGCTCAATATATTAAGTGCGCATAATTTTTGGACTCCTTAAAGGTTAGTTTATTTAGTATCTTCAGTTCAAGCTTTCATTGTAACAAACCATGACCTACCAACATTCACAACAAGTACAATTTTTAAATTATTTCTAGGTCGCAGTGCAAAAATTCTTCCTTCCATTTCCTATTTAAAAGTTGACTTTAAAAAAAAAATATTGTTTGTAGAGGCTGACATTAGTCCCAGAAAAAGAGTAAGAAATGGCTAAAGGAGGAGAAATCTGGGGCCACCCTTTGAACTATTGTAAGCAATAACATTTTACTGTAGCCTTTATCTAGAAATCAGGGCTCTCTTGCTATTGTCTCTTGACCTCGGGCATTGAGCTGTTGATTATAGCTACCTTGTCTGATTGCCTTCATACGTAAGCCCACACATTAATAGGCAGAGACCCTCCACTCCATAATGGTCTTGGAAATTTTGCACGTGTGCATGTAATTTGCAGAGTTTAACTGACATATAGAACACTGCATGCAGGGGTGTCCTATACATGTGCTAGATTTCTTCTAGGAAAAAAAAGTATATAGAAGGAATTAGGAATGACAAATACCAGTCATACCTAAGGCTTTGTCAAAAATGTTAACTCTTACACTAGGCACCCCAGCATCATATACTACATTCCCTGCTTGTATCCATGGGGGTTGTTACACTTTGAAAAGCCCTATCTTAGTTTCATTTTTGCAGAAATGTTTTTAAAAGGACAGCAAGGCACTACAAATAAGTCACAGACCAAGCGCACTATAGGAGTTATTAGAATCTTGCTACCTACGTTTTGGAGAACTGGAGGTAAGACTTGCCTTATATGCATTTAAACTCATTTAGTATTTACACCAAATCTATGAGGAAATAATGGCTACAATTTAACAACTTGCCCAAGGATACATTGGTGAGTAAAAAGCCAGGTCAGGATGTTTACCCAGGCACTCAGCTATGCTGTGGAGAACCCTAAGGTAGGATCTATAGTTTAGGAATGTCCTTACTAATTCTCTCAAGCTGTTTGTTGAGAAAGAACAGGGAGAGGTTTCTAATAATGTGTTCACCAGGTTGCTTGAGTACTTTGCTGTCTCCTAATCAAGGGGCTGGAAGCTCTTTGCAGAGAGGCTAGACCCCAACAGGAAAGACAGAACAAGGCCAGTAAGAAACTAGCACATGTATATAGACACGGTATTATTCATAAGGCACACTTATTAAAAAGTAGGAGATTTATGGCAGCAAATGGTTGTGTAATGGCAGAGGTTTTAATGAGAGACCTAAGTCTTATTATTATTATTGTCATTATTATTATTATTAATGAAGTCTGTCTCTTCTAATTTGCTTCTTCTTTTAAATTGTTTTTTACTGTTTTCATTTATTTCTGAGAGAGAGAGAGAGAGAGAGAGAGAGAGAGAGAGAGAGAGGCAGCATGAGCAGGGGAAGGTCAGAGAGAGAGGGAGACACAGAATCCAAAGCAGGTTCCAGGCTCTGAGCTAGCCATCAGCACAGAGCCTGACACGGGGCTCAAACCCACGAACTGTGAGATCATGACCTGAGCCGAAGTCGGACGCTTAACCGGCTGAGCCCACCCAGGCGCCCTTCTTCTAATTTGCTTCTTAGAGAAGGTCCCAGTGGCTTTTCCAAAGATGAAAGAAAATACCAAAACAATTCTCAAGATATCTAATATGTGGTATCTATACTTTGGTGACTAAATTTTATTTGCCAAGGAAAGCTGGGTCATGATCTGCATTAAAATCTAGTAATTACATGATTCTAAATGTAGTCAGCAGGATGGTCGGATCATTAATCCACCGAGTACCTTGGTGTTCTGATAAAATATACAGTTTGGGGAATAAAGTGCTCAGACTGGTCATTTCCAGATCTCTTTGGATTAATCTGCAGAATGGCCCACCACAGGCTCATTGCAGTATCAGCAATAGATAAATAATTAGTTAATAACACTAACTGCAAGAAAACTCATGAGGAAAGTAGTGCAATGCAATGAGGGGCAAACACCTGATTTGAAATCTTAGCCCTGTGTTTCAGAGCTTCAGAGCATACTCCATCAATTACAGTCACCAATTCTTTCAGGGGCTTCCCTTATGCCATCTCTGAGATGGGAGATGTATATATGGATAGCAAAAGAGTCTGTAAGTATAACTTGTGTTAAGCACTCTAATCCTAGCCAAAATCATAAGAGAAAATTCAGCAGCCCTCCAACAGGGTTGAGCCCAATTATTCATTGCTACCACTCCTTGGGCATACTAAAAAGTCAGTAGCAGAAAGTAAAATCAGAGGTCTTGGGATTTCTGGTGGAATCCCAGAATTTTACTTGCATTTATAGAAAGTAAATTTGGTGCTCAAATATTTGATAGACTTTAGAACTCATCCTCTCTTTTCCCATGTGGGCAACTGCTTTCAAGAACAGCTGCTCAATCTCAGGGCACCTGGTTAGCTCAGTTGGTTAAGCATCCGACTCTTGATTTTGGCTCAGGTTGGGACCTCATAATTCACGTGGGATCAAGCCTTACATCGGGCTCTGAGCTGACAGCATGGAGCCAGCTTGGGATTCCCTCTCTACCTCTCATCTGCTCTCTCTCTCAAAACACATAAACATTATTAAAAAAAAAAAAACAAAACCAAAAAACCTGCTTATTCTAAAATCATAAACCACTCCAAAAAGAGAATTCAACTCTTTTATTCCCATCAAGATTTTGTCAGCATAACGAGAAGATATGCTCATAAACAACATGGTATTATGCCTGAAAGAAGGAAATTGGGCCACAGTGAGAGTCACTCATTTTCCCAGTGTTCAGTCAACGACTGAGAAAATTTGTGGGATACTGCAGGTATGGTTGAAATAATTGGATCATGAGAAAACGTTTGTTACAGAATTGAGACCTACTGTCTAGAAATTTTATTTTAGTGTTTATCTATCCACAGAAAACACTTGTTCTCATGAAACCAGTAACCAAAGGGTTAATAGGACTGATCCCAGCTGCAGATTAATAAGTGCAGCTAGAACTTTTTACCCCACCTTTCTCCTTTGCCTTTACATTTCTCCTTCTGGGAGATGGATTTCAGGCTTGCTCTCCTGTCTCCTTCTCTGGCCACCTCTCCTGTAGACCCTTTCCTTGCTACCTTCTGGATGTTTCAGTGACTCTCTCTGCTGAGCATCAAGCAGACAGACTTGGATTTAGTTACAAGAATACACCAAGCATTGTCATTGCCTTTTCCTTATATCTTTTTCTTTTCATATAGGGTTGATAAACTTTGGTTTCACATGGCTTCAAAGAAGTGAATGTTAGCTGTTCTTTTTGTTTGCTTTTATGCACCTTGTTTTTTGTAAAATGTTTATGTTTAAGGTATATTAGAGTTATTTTCCAAGAAGTTTGACAATCATCAGAGAAGGGGAAAGGTTCAATATTGATTAACAAACTGTTTGCCATTAACATGCAACAAAACTTGGGCCTCATGAGTACATGTTGAGGCGCATCATTCAAATTCACAGAATTAAATCTTCAGAGGTTGTAATGTGAAGTTAATTTTATTTCACATTGTTCAGTAAGTAAGGGACGCCTTTGGGTTCAGTATTACATCTTCATACAATTATATTCTTACCTCTGGGGACATTCAGCCTTGAGCAGAAGTGTGAAGCAGGTCGTGGCAGGTTGGGCTCTCAGGGACTCTGACTCATACAGAGATTAACACACGAAAGGCTTATTAGAAAAGACTTTTGCAGCTGACATAAGTGAAAGGGATGGGTGACGAGGAAAGACAGGGCAGAGGAAGAGGTGAACTGGTGATGAAATCTCAGGTGAACCTGAGCTTATTTGTGAACCGACGTGCCTACCAATCGTCAGGGAAGGGTGGTGGCTGGGGAAAGAGAATAGAACCTCAACAAAAACTCTCCCTTCAGTTTCAAGCTTTCTACCAACAGCACCAGTGCACTTCCTGGGATGTCAAACACACAGGTGACCTTTGCCCTCCTAAGGCTGCCCCCAAATTTGGGATCCCTCTCAGTGACTGTCCGCCTTGGTGGCCCGTGCTCCAAACTCTTTCATTTCTCCTTTTCCCGACCATACTCCATTGTCTTGTGTCCCGTCCTCTACCGATAATTGCTATATTTGGGTAAGACACATATTCCCAGCCACCATCATAATGGCTAGTACACACTCCACTTCTTGAAAATCTTGGTAACGTGTACCCATTTTGGTGAGGATGCCCGGAATCAGAGGAAGGGAAAAACTGGTGGGAATTTCAGAGTGGAGGATGACAGAGCAAAGAGTAAAAGCCACAGGAAATTTAAGCTTTTAAAAAAAATTAACGAAGTTTTTTCTTTTATTGTGAGAGAGAGAGAGAGAGAGAATGCACCCTTGCATGTGAGTGAGATGTAGAGGGGCAGAGAGAGGGAGAGGGAGGATCCTAAGCAGGCTCCACGCAGTCAGCACAGAGCCTGATACGGGGCTCAATCCCACAAACCATGAGATCATGATCTGAGCCCAAATCAAGAGTCTGACCGAGCCACCAAGGCGCCCCTAAGTTTTCTTTTTAATGAAACAGTTACATAGTTACAGATGGTTAACTCTACTGTTGCTGCAGTGGGGAGGCTACATCAAGAAAAATTTGTAGAAGCGGGTGCCCCACCAGCACTCCCAGAGGCACCCACAGAAGCTCAAAAGGCAACTACCATGTTTTAAAACTTAATTTAAAACAAGCAATACATGAGCATGCCTGCTTGCAGTGTGGATTGGCGGACACACACTCCAAGCTATGTCACTCCTGGTCACATGAGATGGCATCTCTTTCTATCTCAGGATCTCTTGAAAGAACAGACTGTGCGATGTCTGTATTCATTACAGGAGCACAAGACAGTGTTTTGTTCTGCCAGGGGTGACAGAAAAGGAAAGGGACAGGAAATGACAGGAAGAAGTTGAGTGGAGTTAACACAGCTGAGCAATCACTATTGTGCAAGGTATTGTGCTCTTAACTTTAAATGAATTCTCACACCAACACAATGGTAAGGGTTTTTATTATAGCACTGTAAAGATAAGAAACCAAATATTAAAGCAGTTAATTATTTGGCTAGGGACACAGCTGGTAAGTCAATGAGCCAATATTTGAACTCTAAAGCCACTGCAATTTCCACCATCACATATGCCATGGATTCTCGAATAACTTTTAATAAGAGTAGTTCCAATTTCTAGTACTTGGATGATCAATATTTTATTTCCTAAATGTTATTTATTTTTGAGAGACAGAATGCAAGCAGGAAAGAGGCAGAGAGAGAGACACACACACAGAGTCTGAAGCAGGCTCCAGGCTCTGAGCTGTCACCATAGAGCCTGACGCAGGGCTTGAACCCACAAACCGTGAGATCATGACCTGAGCCGAAGTCGGATGCTCAACCGACGGAGCCTCCCAGGTGTCTTGAGATGGTTAATATTTTAAACTATTTGCTAATTCTTTTGATAACTTCTTGCTCTAGATGTTTCTTTTTTATTACATTTTCTAAACTAAGCCTGACTATTTTGTACCCATGCCACAAATGATTTGTATGTTTAAGTATGTTGATTCATATCTCCACAAAACACATTGCATATTTTTCCCTAAAATGAATTTCACAGCACAATTTATTTGCTCATACTTCGATCGCTCTTCTGTAAAACATATTTTTTGTGTGTTTTCATTTTGTTTTTGATGGGGACTTTTTGCCCGTTAAAATGTAATTTTATGTAAACATTTTCTTTATGTCTGTCTCTCTTCCCTATGGTGGTTTGTTTGTTGTGTAATTTTCCAATTGCACAGGCTTGCAATGGCTTCCCGCTTACAGTAGAATAGACTCACTTTGTCGCAATTCTTTCATTAACGAAAGCTTTGTTAAAATCAATTATTTCAAAAGCATTATCTCTGAAGTTTTGAATTTCCTTCACTATGTAAGATTAATTAAGATTAATTAAGAATGTGCTTTTCCCTCAAATGACTTCATCTTTGATTTATTTGTAAGTTCTTAAACTGCCAGATAGAATTTGAATGTTTGGGGAAAAAATACTATTAAATAATTTTATAATATTTGCTTTGATATATTCCTTTTAAAATGCTATTTTGGTCCTTTAAAGAGGTAGCATAAGGCCTAAGTAACTTTTGAAAATAATTATTTTACTAACTTGGCTACATTTTACTAAGTTCTCTTCATAGAGGTAACAAACTTTTAAAAATTCCATAACAAGGACATAATGAATAAATGAGCTTGTAAAAGAAGTGGACAGATGATGATACTTCAATCTGAGTCCTAAGGATAGCTTTCTAACTACATAGCTAAGAGCTATTTATCTAAAGTATCCATCATTGGATGGTATAAATTATTGGAAAGTTTGCATTATATAAGTGTCTTTAATAAAACAATGTTTCATTATTAAATTCAGATGTATGATGTAATCAATTGAAGCTATTGCTTACTCGCTGGGATCCTTAGGCAACCACTTTAAGGCTAAATATTTTGAAATTAACTTCCATTGCTACCAGGTAAGCCACGGTTTTATAAACGAAGGCCATGGAAAGAAGTATTTTCTAATTATTCTAAAAACTCTTTCTTCATTTTTAAGATCAAACTTGTATACTTTTTCAAAGATAAGAAGTGGCACAGTAAGCGTTAAAATCTGTTCTATTTCATCAAAAATAAGGTACATTTATCATTCAGCATTTTCCTGGATATTCTCATAATTTCTGTTGAATATTTAAAGTTTATAGCTCTTACATAAAAGGCTTACAAAGATAGAAGATGCACTCAATAGTTTAAGAAACAATCTTGTTTTATACAAGTTTTACTGTAGGGAAATCTATCTTTAATAATTTTTTATCGAAATAAAGTATTTTATAAATGTCTACTTAGTAACATAGTTTGAATTTCTCTCTTTTTAGGGAAAGATAATTGAGTTAATAAGAATGGGCTTTTTTGATTCCACTTGCTTCTCTTTCAATTCATTTGTAATTTTTCAGCCATGAGGAGTTTCAATGAATGGTTCTGCACCAAACACATGACATAAAGTTATCTCATTGACTATTCACAAGTACTGTTACCCTATTTCACATATGAGGAAAGTGAGGTTTAGGAACATTAATAACACACTGGTACAAAGCGGGAATTCTTTGCGATTCCAAGGCTCTTTTCATACTTGTGCATGTTGCTTTCCAAACATATTGAGTTTACTGTTGCTCTAACTAATGGGGGACATGCCAGTCTGTGTAATAAAGTCAATGAAACAGAGTTTTTGCACATTCCCTGTTTTCTATCCCAAACACATCTTCTTGAAATTCATAAAAACACATGGCATGAATCAGCCCAATTCACTATAGCTGAACTTCATGGAAAATTGACAAGGATGAAACAATTTAAAGTCCTAAAGAACTTAAGAAATGAACCAAAGTCTTATGCTCTCGACTAGAAGAAACAAGCCAGAGAGATGAATGGTCTTACCTATGATCCAAGGGAGATCCAAGCCGTGTAACTAAACTTAGTGGCTATTAATTCCGTATATTTTCAGAAAGCGCCTGACATTAACTGAACGTTTAGTATGTGTCATGCACTGAGCTATATTGTTTCTGCTGAGGTAAGTATTGTAATTACCCCACAAACCAATGTGGAAATTGAAGCATAAATATGCTCAATGCCCAAGGTTAGTATAGAATGGAACAAGGAAAACTCTGTACAGATTTGAACACAAAGTCAGAGATGTTCATCATGTTCAGTAAGCCCCATACAATAGGCTGTAGAAACTGCTGTTTTCTATTAGAGGTGATTGGTCTCCATTACAAACCAAATAGTTCCCACTTATTCCAGATACACTAGGGGAACACACACTGTATTCCAACTGATGAGAGTCAATATGTAAAATATTTAACAACAGAAAGAGCTGGGAGACAAGCTATCAAAACACCCACCAGCCCAAAGAGAAGGGAAATTGGCTACAGACCCCGGGAATGACAATATTGACTTATACCTGCTGAATAGCTGCCCTGAAACCAATTACACTCTGTAGTCAAGGACTAGAGGAGAAAGCAATTTCCCCCTAGCACCTGAATGTCTCACCTTCTGCATTTATTAAACAAGGAGAGGCAAAATAAAAGGCAAATAACGCTAATATAGACTCCGTGCGAGAGACCTGCTTTGAGGCTGTTTTAACTACCATTAATTACCATGTACAGAAGGAAAAAAGAACATGACCTATTTGAAGAGGATGTATGCCTCTTAATTACAATGAGATTACAAAATTAAGAATGGCATTGATGGCAAAAAGTAACTGTGTGACAGCTGGTAGACTGTCACATCTATACAGCAGAACCATTAACATGCTCTTCCATTTGGTTGTTACCAGCTCCACTCTCTGCCACCCAACTGCCGATATAGATCCTATGGTTTGGTGACAGTAAAATGAAACAAAACCATGTCATTTAACATTATAGATCTTTGAGGAGAAAGTTATTATCTTGTTTTCTTAATTTCCCAATGTTTTCTGAACATTCATTCTTGAGCACATTTGATACTTTTGCACTAATTTTCAGCAATAATCACATGTATGTGTGTTCTGAACATCAGAGAGGAAATAT
This sequence comes from Hyaena hyaena, assembly GCF_003009895.1. Classification (NCBI taxonomy): domain Eukaryota; kingdom Metazoa; phylum Chordata; class Mammalia; order Carnivora; family Hyaenidae; genus Hyaena; species Hyaena hyaena. The sequence goes on from NW_024081515.1 coordinate 314,851, forward strand.
GTTAGCTACACTACAAGAAGTCTATTCTTTTTCCGTTCAACAGTGCTGCTCAGTGGTCCCACCCATCATGGGACAGAAGACCTGCTATGGTTCTGTGTTACCTTATGGCGCCTCACTTTCCCTAACTTTTCCAGAAAAAAAAATAGAAAAAAATGGAAAACTCCCTGTTGGACTTTTATTGATAATGGCTGTACACAATTATGTGGAATTTTGGATGTTAATTACCTTTGAATAGATGACTCACATGTACTTCTGATCTTAATACTCACAAAGTTTGGTGTCTTCATATAAAGTGGACAATATGTCACCCTGTGCTTGTGAATGAGATCTGTTTGAAAAATACTTGGTGCTCAGGACCAAGCACATTTATTCAGTGCTTGCTGAGACACTGCCCTACAAACCCGCAGTTCTGGAAACCTCCATATGTATTAGACTTCACTGGCTCCACTTCAGGTAAAAGAAACTGATGACCATAAAGTATATGTTATTAACAAAGCCAACTTATTTCCAAAATAAGTCCACCTGTTTCAAGTCTAAGTTCTTAATAACTACCACCTCCACTGCATCCTTCTTTATAGGAATATCATTTCTAGAAGAGAACTATTTATTCTTAGAGCAAATAATCAAGATAATACAATGTGAACTTCTAAGTGATACATGCCATATTTTAGGTATAAGATATGACACAGTCAATATTGACCGTCCCTTTTGATATTGTTGATGGAAACAAAAAATGAATCTGCTTCTGCTTTTTTACATGTGAAAAGTTCATTTTGTCTATCAAACTGTCAAAATGTTTTACTTTGACTTTATGTCTATCCACAGTTTGTGTATTTCTCATGATGACACCTTGTAAGACAATTCTTTAAGGTATGTCTCTATGCCTTTCTGCATGTTGGCTCAGAGTTTGGGGTTGTCTGTAAAATATTAAAAAAGGACATTCTTCAAATCATTCTAATAGTTCCCTCAGCCTTCCTTGTAGGTGTAAACATATCCTGATTTCATAATAAAGTTTTCAAATCAGATGTGTGGTCAACAAGTAATCATGAAAACAAAGTTTCCATAAAAATAGTCATGGGTAAACAAGAGGTGGTTTTTTTTTTTTTTTTTAGAAAATGTATGCTTTGCTTCCTGTAAAGTGCATATAGTAGCATTTGAGCAAGGCTAATTCTGCATATCCTGACTTCCACAGATCATTCGAAGGCTTTTAAGAAAGCCATCCAGCCATAGGAGATTGGCAGAGTAGCTGTTATTTGAGCTGCTGCTGTTTGGGGAACACTGACATCACTGCATTGTCCCATGTGCTCTGTTAACCTTTTACCCAAAAGGATGTACTAGACACCTGCCAAGGGCTGGGCACTGTACTCGTCACTGGATGAGATACACAAATTGGCAGAGTATTCCTCTGTCTCCAGGGGGTTAAAATATAGGTGTGAAACAGATGCATGACAACCCACAACATATAGATGCCATAAATAAAAGTATTTTAAAGTTATACTAACTGCACAGAGAGATCAGATAGTTGACAGATGTGATTTGAGAAGTTTCCCAAAGGTGGGGGACATTTGAGTTGTATCTTGAAGAAAGAACAGTTCACTAAGCAACAGAGAAAGTGAATGTCATAGAATAAAAGACCTCGAGCAAAACTACAGCAGTATGGAGGAGCTTGACACTTTGTAAAGATAGCCTCTTGGTTCATTTAAAATATCTGTCTAGTCTAGAGCACATAATGAATGAGGACATACTTGTAAGGAATGCCAGGGAGTAATGTATATAAGACACATATGTGATACAAAGAGCTTGAATTCTCTCTTAAAATCATGGTAATGACATACTTTGAAACCAAGAGTCGTGTCACAATCAGGCATTATTTATAGATTATTATACTTTGTCCCACAGTGTGTAAGAAAGATGGAAGTGGACTAGAGACTACAGGAAGGGTCTTAGCCACATCAGAGTTAGGGAACAGAGAGAACAAAACATTTGAGAAAGCATATAAATGTTGGGACTTGAACTGTTGTATAATTATTTAAATGTAAGAGTGCAAGTGCTCAGAGAAAGCAAAGAAACAGGGAAAACTTGGCCCATGTGTTGAGTACCATAATTTTCAGGAAAGATTTCTGATGATGCGAAGTTTACTGTCCTGGAAAACAATCTTATTCAGCACCAAAACTTACCAGGCATCATCAAATAGTTGCTAAGTGAAAACAAAACTGAACTAACAAAGGCCCCTTCTACCCAAACCAGGGAGTTTAGCAGAATCGGAAACAGCATAGTTTTTATATTTGGTTAGGAATAGATTGACCCAATATGGAAGCTGATTAAATCACAGAAATGACAAAGAATCTCATTGAGGACTTAATGAATTTTTCATTTAGTTTAGACTTCATACCAAGAAAATGGGCAAAAGGGTTCATCAGTTGGTGTACGTGTGTGCGCTAAAAAGACCTCTTGTTTTAGAGCATACTGTTACAAATGCTTAATCCTTAACATTCTGTACAACTAATAAAAACAAAGCTCCTATAATATCCTCTAGAGCACACACTTTCTATTTGTATTAAAAAAGAAAAAAAGTGTAAATCCAGGAGCCAGTTTGATAAAGCCCTAGCAGAGTCTGAAATATGAACATCTTCAGCAAGATCTACAAAATACTTCAAGCAACCTCTCAAGTAGGAAACAAATTCATTACTAAAAATAACCTGCCTCAAGTTCTTTTAATAGTTCTTTCATCTCACCCCATGGGTGTAGGCATATCTTGAGTCCATCTGAAGTTTTCATGTCAGATAGATGTGCAGCCACCCAGTAACAAACAGAATTTCTCTAAAGACCAGAAGTGGATAATCAAGGGATTTGAAAGACAGATATTTTTAGGTTTTTAGAGTGTTCCCTTGATTTGCCACAATCATTAATATATGCATCCTCTGAGTGACGTGATATCTCCATCATCACAAATTTTAATTGTTGACAAATAAGTTGTCCTGAAGGCTAGTCTGTCTTAAAACTGGTCAATTTATTAAGAGGCAAGAAAATAGTTAATATAATAATCACATTTGGGGTTAACTCCTGACTCTGCCATTTACAGGTTTTGTGATCAAGGAAGAATTACATACTTCTTGGGAAGATGAGTTTTACATTCAGCTGAATGTAAGCTGAAGCACCTTCGTAGTTAAAGACAAAATGTGACCACATGTATCAAGGCATTGTAAATATGGCATTATGTAGGTGCTCAAGAACTGTCAGGTGCCATTATTTTTGTTTTAGATTAATTTATATTCTGGTGCCTGATGGAAATAAGTTCCATGTCTAATTACTAAACACAATTCCTAATAATTTGACTATTTAGTATATGTTTGAAAATTTAATTCAAATTCAATTCTAATGTTATCAATGCACTATCACTTTGTGGCATCTATTAAACACCAAGATCCTCTAATATACACAACAAATACATCATCAAATTCATCAAGATGTATATTTCTTTTGTCACCTTAGATACTCTGTTTAGGTTCAAAGAATGTAAAGTTATTACATGGTCTCTGAGACTCTGAAACATGTTAGAAAACAAGCTTATGGCACAATCTGTGAGCTCCTTACAGGCAGAGTCACATTTTTCTCTGAATCCCCAAAAGAACCTAACATAGTATTCTGTAGAAGGTACATGAAAAGTAAATACTTTGGATGAACAGACATATTTCTTTAGGAACGCAGGGAAGTAGAAGATATGCTTGACTTGCCTATGACTGTATTTTCTTCTTCTACGAAACTTCCGAAGTCAGCCAAATCCTGACTTTATAATAAACTTTTTTTTACCAATTTTATTCCTCAGCTTAGGGTCTGGTCTTTACAGAGTAAGGTCTGTAATTCTTGGTAAAATATAACTGAGAGTTTCACGGACAGTACTTGGCATAAAGTCTCCCAAGTGTAACATACATCACCAGTTACCACTGTCTTTCATACTTTCATACTTTTCATACTTAATTTCCCAACAGAGATTCTACAAATAATTAATACTAGTTAACTGGAGTGTCATGATTTTATTTCCTGATTTAATCTGTCAAATACATTACTAAAGAGTAAAGGAAGAGGGTCTGGCAAAATCATGGGATTATTCGAGTTGAACTGGAGCAGGTGAATAAATTTTCATGAGTGCTCGTTAGAAGTATGGGTGGATGAGCTACAAACAAATCTGAAATAGAAATGTACCATGAGAATGCATTAAAAAAACCCTGGCATTTAAAACCAACAGCGTGTGTTATGAAATAGGGGGAAAAACCTCCTCTGATTGGATAACTCCATTGGCATTTACCTCTATCTTAAGCAACACAGATTTCACAAATAGAAAGTAATATTCTTGAGGTATGTGTGCATACTGAAAAGATATGCAGAGGAACACACGATTTAGTTAGAAAGTAGAAAAGAACATGAAGATTTCATACAAACCCCTCACACAAAAAAGGTTAAATGGCCTTAAGAAACAGAAGTTGTCTTCAAGGTAGGAGAAAAGGAAAACTCAGATAATGTCCTTCATGCCTGCCACCCTCACGCATCAGCAAGAAGCCGCCCACATTTCTTTCACATTAACAACATAAGTGTTGACTGTAACCCAATGAACTTACTCAGATAAACACAATGTGGTTTTCTTTTAAAATAAGCCTTTACTGAATATATCAACAAGGTACTGTATAGTGTAGAGTGAAGTTTGTAGTTAACAAAGTGTGCGACATGGTAGGTCCCAGAGGATGTGAAATGCAGAATTTTCCAACACCCTGCAGTCCCTTGTCATGAGAACACACTAAACACAAACCAGAAGCAAATCAACATGTGATTCAAACAATAACAAACCATCGGGATTAACTTTCAGTGAATATATACTGGTCTTAGGAGGGACAGACAGTGGCGATGCCTTCATCTTGCCTCAAAAAGTTATAAATATTCTATCCCATGGATATCTTTATAATTCTTCAGTGTGTGTGTGTGTGTGTGTGTACGCATATGTGTGTTGCATACTAGTTTAAAAATGCCTGTTGCGATGGCCTTACTTTGTGCTCTTCTGGTGGATGTGCCTCTAGAAGAAGAAAAATGAAAACTACAGCAAAAGAATCTGATTTGTTTGTTATAACAACAGTATCATACATGTACAAAACTTTCTCCCCCCAATCTATGCCAAGCATCCCCCAATGGTCAGTTGTCTTTTGACCCTGCTGAAGAAATCAGAGAAGGATGTAAGCCGTAGCTTTCTTCATTAATGTTCTGACTTTTTTAAAAAAAAGAGCATCAGGCTGGTTTTGACAAGAGTAAGAATTAGGAGTTTTTTATTTGTTTGTTTTCTATTTGTATCTCCCTTTGCAGCATAAAGAAACTGCTTTGCATTCCCATGAAGCTGGAAAGATAAATCATGGGCAAAACTGTTCATGTTCTAATGTATAACTCAATGTCTACTTGTTGTAGGTTAGAGAAAAATGCTAATAAACAAAGAAGTCGATGGAAATTAACCAGTTCACTGTCAAAAGGTGCACTGGGTTTGCTGATCTGTCTCAGCATCTCTTCCCCATAACTTTTGCTTGGACTGGGTGTTCTGCTCACTACCTGAAGAGCTGGTTCTCCACAGTGGGGAAGTAAGTTATGATCTTGGGAAGTGACTAAGACCGTCATGATCCGCACTGGTAGGAAACATAACCTTAAAATTAGCACCCTCATTAATTCTTTTTGCCAGACTGGTCACATTACAGTTTTTTTTTTTTTTTTTTTTAAACCTCGGGGAACATATCTTATACATTTTCAACAAACATCCAGATAATTAGAAATTGCATGATTTCTCACGGGACAGAATGTTTTCCTTCTCATACAAGGAAACTTGGCAGGAAAACATGCTTTTTGTCTCTGCTATGGCCGTCCACCATGATGAACTGCTAATGTGTTTGCCAGTTTGGAGGGAAACACAGAGCCTCTCCCTGTCCAAACACATCTCCCCCAACAAGTACATATTAATGACAACCCTGGGAATGAATAACGATCAATAATATCTGTGTGATCATGGCTACACCTTTTTCTTCTAGAATTTCCTCTGCACAGGGACAGTTGCCTAGCTCTGAACGTGACCGTGTGTTACCTGAAATCAGCTTGTTTGGTCAAACAGCATCAAATTCTATAAGCCAGTGGGTATGTCTTTGTTCATGATCTTGGCCTGCCCCTTCAACTGTGACTCTTGACTAATCTCAAAATACATAATAACGGCCACAAGAGAGGCTCAATTATAGAGTAGATGTATCAGCAAAACACATTTCCCACAATCGAAGATGCCAATCAAAGCCTAAGCCAACACCGTGGCTGGTTATTCAGCAGTTTTCCAAAGACACATAAGACACTGCAAATTCCATGATGTGCTTTCTATCCTCGTGTAAGTGAGAGCCCCAGGTATGCTATGACAAATGAGACACGGACCTTGATTTTCGCAGTCTCTGTGATACTGTGTGCGAGATCAAAGCAAAGACTGTCACTAGGTTCTATCTCTTCAGAAACGACTTCTAGCAAAGGAGCCATTTTACATGACTAGGTCTTCATTGTACCACTCAAGCCCCAAATAATTCTGTGAATCCCAGAAGACATCATAGAAACCTTTCCAACATTGGTCTTGGCCTGAAACAAAAACGTTTCAGCAGGCAAATATTGCGCTGGGGGTTTTACACAATATAAATAAATGAGAATGATTATTTTGTGGATCAAAGAGGGAAAAATAAAAATCTCAAAAGTCAAAGTACCATCATTTGAACACATAGTTTTATCTACACAGCCAAGGAGAAGACAACAGTGGAAGGGAATTATCCAGTTAAATACACAAAACCCCATGGCATTGTCCTGAATGGTAGATGGCTTACCGTTACACTGATCACCTTCACAGACTGTCTTGTCCCTTTGCTGTGTGGAATTAGCTTTAAAAAAGCAACAGCCAGAATTTGCTAGCTAATAAACTCATATGGAAACCTAAGTCACCTTAGAATTAATTCAAATTAATTCATAGCTAATTTCAGTTCAACTGACTGCTGTTTTGATTCTTGCCTCTACAACATTATAACTTCAGTTACATTTTCTGCTTTCTGACAAGGGAGATTAAAACATATAAGTTGGGAGTACGTTATTAAAGAAAATAAAGCTTTTACTATAAAGAAAACCTTGCATAGCGTTTTATACCTAAACTCTTACGAAGAAGACACATCGCAGTTCTATTTTGTTAAAAGTGGGAGACAGAGAAAGAGTGAGAAAGAAAGCCAAACTGAGTGTGACATCAATTTTCATTTTTTTTCACCCTAAAAATGGCCAGTGATAAAGGAAATACACAACACGGGGCAGAATTTGATCTTAAAATGAATTTTCCAAGGATATATATTTTTTTAGATAATGTGTGTGATCGATAGCCCTTCTACATCTAAGGGATGAAAAGGAGTGGATTATACATACTTTGTGAAAATGAGCATTGTTTCAAAAAATATCTAGAATTAAGCACAGACATCCCTCTTTTCTCCATGTCCTCTACTCTATGCCCCACTCTGCCAAGGTGAGGGGAACATGCCTGTGCTCTCTGACTTGTTCATTTTTCATGTTATCCTGTTAATGTAAGATTGATCATCCCTCCACAAGTCCCGAAGAAGAGGGACATCCAAGACTGAAAAGGAATAAATGAAATTTCAAAAATGGAACAGGATCGACGTCGGTCCAAGGTGGAAACTCTGTATTGCTTTAAAAAAAAATACATTATTTCAGCCAGCTTTGATATGTCCTTATAGAATTATTAGCAGTGAAAATTAGTATACATTTTAAAGTATATAAGTATATATGGATATTTTGTGCAACCAAGACTGGCATATAATTTTTCTTTCAAATTTTAAGCAGAGTGGGAAAAAAAAAATCTAGCATAAACAGCTAGTTACGAAAATATAGGTGAGGTGATTGGAAGACAAATTTGCAAGGGGATACAGGTATTAATTCAAGCTATTTCAACATGATACTAACAAAGTCGTTTGATGAAGTATAGCAGAACCACTGATCACTTGTTTTTGTCTAAATAGTATCAATAGTTTTTAAATTAACATGTTTAGTATATTCCAAACACTGATCTCTTGTTGGTCTAAATATCATGTTGACATAGCTGGAGCGAATCTACCCAAATAATTCTCATTATCAAAAATAATTCCATTCAATATAATTCTTCCCATTATTTTATTAGCCTCTTCTAAAAAAGTATTCTAGAATATATCTCTGTTGAATGTGATTCAACCTGACATATAATTAGAAATAGTAACACTTTCGAAGGGAGTTTTCTTGCTGGACCATCCTATCTGTCCCTGAAGATGACTGGAATCAGCCTGAAGTCTCTAACTCTGTTATCACATAGGGTCAAGGAAGCATGAGGGGTGATTTTTAAGCTCTCATTCAGAAAGCCAACCCCCGGGTTTGAAGTTCTTTTCAAAACTCATGTCATTTTCTGGATGCTGCCGGGTTCGGTTAACTTATCTTACTGGAACGGGCTTCCTCGTGATGCTTTCTATATTTCCTGCTTTAAGTCAAATCAGGGTAGCCACCTCCTTTCATCTATTTTGAAATATTTAACTTTTCTTCCTCACCAGGAAGTATAGAAATAGCATAAAGATATCTGGGCCATACCTTGTTTTACCCACATTATTTAGCCTGCCCTGATGAGTCCATTTTAATCGGCCCTTTCATCTGACCACCAACCATAAGAAAGGAATTTATTCTGACGGCTTCAACAGTAAAATGGTTAATGTGCATCATGAGGAAGAATCACTCCTTCTTTTGCCTTGGCATTGGGTTCTTATTGTACAACCCTGTACAGTACTTCAGCAACTATTTTTTTTAAGATTTAAAAAGCAAAGAGTTACAAAACTGTTTGTCATTAACTTGAAATAGAAAAGATAGCACTTTTTTTTAAATCCCATTATATAGTACACCGTATAAATTACAGAGTATTCAAATGCACAAATGCATCTGGGTAACATTTATCAAATGTAATTCGTGTGTCTTTCGGTGCACACACGTGTGTGTGTTCTCCAGAGTCTTACTGTCCGCCTTTATAACGCTGGACCTCTGGCTGTCACGTGTGGCAGTGCTCCAGGTCTGGCACACTGCTGTTGCAGTATCGCATGTTGTTGGGAATATGGCAGTCTGTGTAATTAATGCCCCCGTTTGGGGTATAAATGGGCTGCAGTCTGAAATCTCCTTTAAGGAGCTGATCGTTATTTAAGGAGACGATCTGAAAGCTGGTCTCTGTCATCTCCAGGATGGAATTGTCTTTCTTGGTGCCTGCCTCGCAATAGTCGTCTTTCCGCCGCCCTCGGTTGTATTTCCACTTCTGGGAGGTGTAGCGCCCCTTTTTGTGCATGTGCCAGCAAAAGACACTGAGCAAGACCACGAGCACAAATATCACCGCGCCCCCGATCAGGCCCGCCAGCAGAAAAGGGGAGCCCATGCTGCGGGAAGTCGTCTGCTCATGGCTGGAAGCCGTGTTGCTGCCATTGTTCAAATAGGAGGCATGGGTGGTGGCCTCGGAACAAATGGTATCTTCTACAGCTCGGTAGTTAAAAGCATCCAGTGGCACTAAACAAATCCGGTAGGTGGATCTGGGCTCTAAGTTAACCAGGCTCAAGTGCTGTTTCTCACCGCTGACTATGCGTTCCTGAACAATGCCCCCTACTAAACTGTGGCCCATTTTCACCCATGTGAGTTTGTATGCCATCACAGTAAAGAGAGAGAGCCAGCTGACTTGGATGGACGTGTCATTCACAAAATGGATAGAGAGCTGGATCCGTTCAGAGATCGGTGGGGTCACTCTTTCTCTGCCATCCAAGTCGGGGATCGTGGGGAGTTTGGCTGTGGCAGGAGTCAGAGGCATGTAGCTTCTGCTAGGGGTTGGGACAGAGAGTGTGGGAGGCTGGGTCGTTGGCGAGGCTGTACTTGGTGCTGGGGTAAAGACGGGCAGCCCAGGAGTCGTGGTGGGGCATGACAAAAGATTCATATTCAACTCCCTGACAGCCATTCCCCGGACTTGCTCGGGCCCTTGGCACATGAAACCTCGCACGTTGAGAGATGAAGGGATGTATTTGAGCCATTCCGTGACCCATTTAATACTGCAGTCACAAAACCAGGGGTTATTCCGAGCTGTGAGCTGCTTCAGGTTGGTGAGATTATCGAAGACCCCTTGAGTTAACATACGCAGTTGATTGTTGGATATATCCAGCCGTTCCAGCTTGCGCAGATTTGAGAAGGCTGTCAAAGGGATGTGGTTGATCTGGTTGTCCTGCAGGTAGAGCCTGATCAGATGTGTACCTGGGAGATCAGGAGGGGGGTGGGAGAGCGAATTCCGAACAATGGAAAATTCCTTGAGCTTGGTGAGATGGCTGAAGGTGCCCTCGGCAATGCCCTTGTTGGTCAGGAGGTTCCCATCCACGATCAGACGCTCTAAGCTCGTGAGGTTCTGAAAGGCCATGTCGGATATGACAGCGATTCGATTTTCATCCACTCTCAGCTCTTGCAAATCCACAGGAAGCCCAACAGGCACACTGCTCAGGTGATTCTTGGATAGAAACAACAGTTTGAGGCTAATAGCCTCCCGGAAGGCCCCATCTTCCACCCCCACTGTGGATATCGAGTTGTCATCCAGGTGAAGCTCTTCGAGCTTCAAAAGCTGGGCAAGGGCAGCCCGTGAAATGGTCTGAATGTTGTTTTCCTGCAAATGGAGAACTCTGACGTTCTTGGGAAGGTTCATGGGGAATTCATCCAGTTGGTTGCCATAAAGGTAGACCGTGTGCACCGACCGTACGTTGTGCAGTTCTGCGGGAAATCCAGCATTATTAATTTGGTTGTTGTGGAGGTAGAGTACGGTTACGCCCTCCGGGATCCCAAGAGGCACTGAGGTCAAGCTTCGCTCATTACAGTAGACAAAGTTCCTGTCGCAGCGGCACACGCTAGGGCACGCCAAGATTTTTGACACTTGTGAGTAGAGCCCCAGGGAAATGAGAAGCCAAGATTTCAGGAAAAAAGCCCCATGGCTGGGCCACTGTGTGGTCTTTAGGCCCATTTCTGAAGTACAGAAACAAAATACAAGGCGGTGGGAAAGTAAAAAGAAAAAAAATTATATATATATATGTATATATATATATAACAAAAGCAAAATGACTAGAAGGTGTTCTGTTAAAGTCCAGAACTCCAACTAGAGGAAAAGTCCCAAAGGCCTGCAAGAAAAGAATTCTCCTGTGGTCTCGGGGCTTATCAGCCTGTGTTGCCCTCTTTGTTACTGTCCTCCATGTGCAAAAAAAAAAAAAAAAAAATCAATAGGGAGAATTTTCCACACAGGCAATGAGTGAAGCCAAGCTATCTGCGGTCAATCTGCGGTCAACAGAGGCCAACTGGGCAGGCAGAACTCCCTTCTGAAGTTGTAGATCAGGTCAGTGTCGAACAGACTATGAACTTCTTGGTTAAGCTCAATCTGCGATCTGTTATAGGAAAGAAGAGAGAAAATAGTCAGTTAAGGATACTAATGGATGAAGTTCTGATCACTATATGCCTTTTAAGAACAATATGGCTGGGACTAAATGGCCAAAGGCACGGAGGTGGCATTAAGTGATGTTTTAAGCAACAATAATTTAGTTGAAAAGGTATTCAAGAAAGGAACATGATTCAATTATCTTATCTTCAAAAGAAAGCCGTACTGTTAGCTCTCGCCATCAGTGATCATATTGTGAATTTCACAGCCTAGTCAGTCCTCCTCTTAAATATCTGTTTGAGTATCTAAATGGAAAGGCACAATAGGCACATTGTTGAATCCACTGAATTAATAAGGACGATTACCTACAAATCCAACTGGTCACATCTTCTTTCAAGAGGAAACAAATGACTGAGTAACTAACAAAATTTGGGGGAAAAACATGTGAAGCCCTTTCTAAATGCAAAATAGGCAGGGCTGCAACCATTTAAAAAGACGTGTCCTTTTGATCTAACACTGTGAGGAAGAGGAATAAACATAATGCACAGAAGCAAATGTGAAGGCAGAGGAATTTTTTCTTCTCCACTTTTTGCTTCTCCTCATCTTTGTCTTCCTCCAAAGTAGCCTATCCTTGAGTTACCAAGAAGGACCAAACTCCCAGCCCATGATACATTTCTACATACTCCCTCTTTCGGGACCTCCAGGTACAAAGTTAAAAGTTGCAACATTCATGATTAGTAATAAGGCATTTTTCCACACCACCACCTTCCTCCCATCTGTGTTTTTTCCTACTTTTTTTATTTTCTTAAGTAGGCTCCAAGCCCAGAGTGGAGAGCACTCATGACTCTGAAATCAAGACCTGAGCTGAGATAGAGAGTTAGATGCTTAACCAGCTGAGCCCCCAAGGGCACCCCTTTTTTCCTGCTTTTAAAGAAAGACCTTGAAATGATAGAAGCCCAGCTAGGGAAGTCAAGGCAATAGACAGATAGTAATCATGCCTTCTTTCTCTACAACGTGTTCCATCTATCTTTAGATCAGAGCGGTAAAGCAGATAATTGAAAGGTGCCAGATTTTATTTCCTTACAAAATAAGCCAACATGACAGAACATGGCAAGCTATGACTTTAATTCTCACCAACAGACAGAAATTGAAACAACTTCCCTCTAGACGCACAGAAGAACTACTTGAAATTATTCCCTTAGCTATCTTTAGAAACATAATTAAAAAAGAATTTAAAAAAACATTGTAAATGCTGTTTAAGTGTCAAGGATATTGTAAATTTGTTCTACAACTTAAAAAATTGAGCACCACCTAAAAAATGCCCCTGATGACCTGAAAGAGTAAAATTTATGTTTCATTATTCAAAAACCTTAAGAAAGGGAAAGGGAGGTATAGGGAGTCTATTTCCAGGCAAAAGCAGATTGAGACATGATACTTTATTAAAAATCAAACATTATTTAATTTGTTAAAACATACAAATAAACATGTTTTCCCTCCACTAGACGGGAACCATCCCTCCCCAGGAAAAAACTTCCTTTATAACATAACTAAGGATAGTATAGGGAAAATTAGTTTAATGGCATCAACCTGATGTCACCTTTAGCTCAGATTTCAAAGTTTTAACCCATTCTGATGTTCCTTAACAGCTAGTGAGTCAAGTGTGATCCTGGTCCAGGAGCATGAGCTTGAGCTAGGAAACTGTGGGAAAGGTGGAATCTGCATGTTAGCAAGAACCTGGGGTGTGCCCAGTAAAATGTGAGAGGCATTGCCCTAAACATAGTGACATTTAATCATTCAAATATTTTAATTTATTAAATATGAAATAAGTGGAAGAACACATCAAATGACTCTTTAAGAAGAGTAAAAGCATAAGGCATACTAAATCACTTTTGTCCCGAGGAGATGGTTTCATATGATATCTTATATAGAAATGACACCTTGCATGTAGAGTAGTGCAAGGGCTGTAGTGTGTGTGTACCTGGCCTCAAGAGACCTTTGAAAATGTATTTCTGAATGGCAAGCACTGATGCCCAGTAGGAAGGAGCTTACAAAGTCACTTGTAATCAGGGGTGCCTGGGTGGCTGAGTCAGTTAAGCGTCCCACTTCGGCTCAGGTCATGATCTCGTGGTTTGTGGGTTCGAGCCCCGCGTCCGGCTCTGTGCTGACAGCTAGCTGAGCTCAGAGCCTGGAGCCTGTTTCGGATTCTGTGTCTCCCTCTCTCTCTGACCCTTCCCTGCTCATGCTGTCTCTTTCTCTCTCAGAAATAAATAAAACATTAAAAAGATTTTTTAAAAAAGCCACTTGTAATCAGGGGAGCCCACTTTTATAAAGCATGATTTATTTAAGAACAAACATTTGTTTGGTGCTATTAGTATCTACTCTTCACAGGAGGTCGGAAAGAGAGACCAAAAGAATAGAACTTAACACATTTTTTAGTATTCCGCAGGCATCTTCAACATGTGACAGTAATACACAATAAACAGAATTTCCTGAGAGAAAAATAGCTCCCCCAGGGTTCTAAGTTCCTAAATAAAATGAATAGATGTTTCTTAACTTGTTTGCAAGCCCAGTTTTAAGGCCATGGAAACTGTTGGCCAATACTTGAGGATGACAGAATTTACTTGGAAAGTGCACCAGATAACAGCCTCAAAGGCAATAATCACTGGGAGCTTAACAAAGCTCTCAGGATGGACCTGGACAGTATCATACTTTCAAATTGTACATTTGCCACTTGCCTGAATTGTGTCTTCTGTATGAAGGGTAAAAGCCCCATCAGCCAATCCTTTGCCGCAGGCCTTGCTCTGTTGCTACTGAACTCTACTTATGAATGATTCTTTTATAATTATGTAAGAAGAGGATGTGGTCCTGAAAAAATCTCCTAATAGGATTACACGGGGCAAACTGTCACTGTTTATCCACCTTAAGAGGAGAAAAGTCCCATCGAAATCACAATGTGTTGATCAGCTATGACAAGTTCAATTCTGAATGAAAACAAACTCTCAGGGTTTTCTTTGAGCTTCTTGGGAATCACACAGAATGACATCAAACAGATTTGTTGTAATCCTTGGATCAACAACAGCCTATATTAGGTCAGCCAACGTACTGTATCTTTGTTCAATTAGTGCAAGTGTAAAATTACAAACATGTAGGCAATAATGACTTTTTGTTTCATTTAAGTAGGCGAAAATTTCCTCCATATTTTCAGTGTGAATTCCTACTGAATACTGAGGGCAGAAATCCTTTTAGACCTTAAGCTGGAGACTGCATTCATAGAGAAGGTACAGTACAGTCAAAAGCATAGTCCCTGAGTTCTCATCCCACCTCTGACATAGAGTAGCCACAGGATCTTAACCTTTTATACCTTCCTTTCCTCACCTGAAAAATGAGAATGATAATAGTTCGTAACTCATAGTATTCTTTAGAGAATTAAATACGATAGTATTTGTGGAAAGCTTTTATGTTGCCTGATACCTACAAGAACATAAAAAACATAAACTATAATTCTCTGTGTAATTATTAATATTTACGTTATCCAAAGAGGTGAACTCCAATGTGTAGAGCAAAATAAAATCACCTTGAACCTACCAACTTCTATGCATTTCCGTATACTCCAGGATTTCTCAACCTCAGCAGTATTGATATTTTCGGCCAGATAATTCTGTGGTGGGGCTTCTGTGAACACCCAAAAATGTCTCCGGGCCTTGTCATATATGTTTCCTGGGGTGACTAAATCACCACCAGTTGAGAATCACTGACCTATACCATTTTACAAGTACCTTAGAAGGTTAGCATTATTATTCTAATGTTACAGAAGAAATCAAACGTAGGTTTCCTTTTTTTTAAAATATTTTTTTAAATGTTTTATTTATTTCTAGGAGAGAGAGAGAGAGAGACAGCATGAGCAGGGGAGGGTCAGAGAGAGAGGGAGTCACAGACTGAAACAGGCTCCAGGCTTTGAGCTGGCAGTCAGCACAGAGCCCGATGCGGGGCTCGAACCCACGAACCGCGAGATCATGACCTAAGCGAAAGTCGGACGCTTAACCCACTAAGCCACCCAGGCGCCCCTCAAACATAGGTTTCTAATAAACAGAACCTAAAAATGCTTCTGGACATGGACACTAAAACAAAAAAAAACATTAAAATGCTACATGTCTTTCATTCATTTATTCAATGAATATTTATTGGGCATTAGAACGAGGATACAGTCTTAGGTGGAAGGGATGTAGGTTTGGGCTTCATGAGGTTGGTTAAGTCACTGGGGGGGGAGGGGAGAGAAATGAGTAAGCAGAGAATTACGGTACTGTAAAAAGAGTTCTAAACTTAGGATGTCAAGGAATTATGGTACTGTGTAAAAAGCTCTAACCTAGCCACAGGGTGTCAGGAAAGACACTGCAGGACAAAGATTGTGTATGTGATGATCTGAAGTATAAGAAGGTACAAGAAAGGGAAGAGATTCAAGAAGTGCTGCGCATGCAGCCACACTGGTTGTAAGGTACATCAAGAGGTAAAACAGCCCAGCTGAGACAAGGAAACAAACTCAGATGGCAAGGTACGTTTCCCCAACTCTGCCTGCTTCTCCCTGAGGTAGTCTAGTTTCCAGAAGACAATCAACAAACTCTTGTGTCCAGGTCATTAGCCATTTCCATGTATAAGTCTCTAAATATAAGGAATAAAATATTTTGCTTTATAAGAGGAGCTTCAAATACTGAGAGCATTTTTTCCCTTTCCTATTTATTTTAATACACTGAGAATGCTTCCTTTCCAGGAAAGCTAGTGATTATGAAGAGTGATTTAATGGAAGGTGCTAAGGAAAAACAAGAATTTTCACTGAAAGTAGAAAACACAGTTTCAAAAGACTGAATATAAATCAACACGTAACAAATGCTCTTTGGAGACACCAGAACCTGGCCCTGCCAGTCTGTTAAAGCTGACAGTAAGAGCAGCACTTATTCTGGGCTACTTTACTTTAATTCAACTCTTTTCATAGGAACTGAGACTCAAAGCACATAAATCATGTTAAAGCTTTCAACAAAGTGTTTCTCTCCCAGCGCTACGAAGATTTTTTTTTAAATTAATTCCAGGAGCCTGTATTCCAGGAGTGCTTAATAAATTCAGACTATAAAAATCATAGTACAGAAAATAAGAATTGTCAATAGGCACTGCCGATTGCATAATATAGTGACACCAGGACAAACCTAATAAAATCTTAATGGTCTCGGCATTGGCTAGATTGTGACAAGACAGTGTAGTAAATGAACTGGTAGGAATGAGAAAGCTAATTTGAGGAGGGAGGCTCTGTGAAGTTTCCCCAGGTACCTGGGACTCAGCACTTCTGGAGTTAGGCAATTTATGCGTGAAATCAGACCAGACACACAGGTGCAGAATAGATAGGCCTAAATGCACTACAAATGTCTCTGTTACAATCTGGAAACACTAAAGCAATGTATAGATCTTGTGTGCATATCCACATTCCTGAGATAGGTTATAAATACTGCTCTTACAACAGTCAGGAGAGTTCTATAGTTAGCTGGGCAAGATGTGGGGATTAGCAGAGGAATTTAGGGAAAAATAAAACAATAGCCACCCCCTAACTTTTCCATCTCCTTCACTGATCCTCACCAAGCCCCTTGAAATTCTCAATAGACAAATATTTTTCTTTGCTAAAAAAGAGAGAAAGAAAGAAGGGAAGAGGGAGAGACAGAGAAGAGAGAAGTAAGGAAAGAAAGGAAATACTTTATATAAACAGTAGACAATTTCCGGGCTCCAGTCAGTCTAGGATCGAAAACATTAAAATTGGAATCTCCCCACCCAAAAAAAGGAGCTAGCAAGCATAAAATTCTCTAACACATATGAAGAGTTTTTCCCACATGGTTTACAATGCAGTTGGTTCAAAAATAGGTTTAGAACATGCAACCAGTGTTAAAAACTCAAGTGCATAAACTTTGAGGGCAAATTCATTACTGCCACTCTCTGATCCTCAGCCACTGGGGAGCTCCCACTGACCATTCCTTGGGTGCATTAAAGTCTGCACGTCTGGATGCAAGACTGGCCTTCATGGTGTTTAAACTCAGTGGTGGACAGCCACTAATAGAGAAGAATTTTACTGAGACAGTACCACCAAGATTAAAGAAAGGATAGAAGTAGGCCCCATAAAGGATGGACTCCCTAAAGCCCACATCTATATACTTTTCAATTCATTTCTGAAAGAGGTAGTTCACTTATTCATACATCTATTCATTTGGCCAAATATATACTCAGTAACTCATGTTTCAGGCATAGAAAACAGCTGGTTTCATGCTCTTATCTCTGACATGGATTTTCCCCATCACTTGATCCAGGTTTTCCCACCAAAAACACTAGGGGAAGATGATGGAGTGCCTGCGTGGTTCAGTCGGTTGGGGGACAGACTTCGGCTCAGGTCATGATCTCATGGTTTATGGGTTTGAGCCCCACGTCAGGCTCTGTGCTGACAGCTCAGAGCCAATAACCTGCTTCAGATTCTGTCTCCCTCTCTCTCTGTCCCTCCCCCACTCATGCTCTGTTTCTGTCTCAATAATAAACATAAAAAAACACTAGAGGGAGATGATGAAAAAATAGGGTTTCTAGGCACCAGCCTGCAGATTTGGGGTTTGATAGGTCTTCAAAGAAGGCTGTGCATGTGCATTTTGTCAATATTCCCCAGGTGGATCTGATGACCAATTTAGAGTTCAACCACCCAAATACACCCACTGGGAATTGTTTTCAAGGCACGGAGGTAACAGATTTTTCTCTTTTTTAGATCAAATTGACTTGTAAGAGGTGGAGTTGAAGGTGTGGTGGCATAACAAGAACAAAGGATTTGAGGTAAGTCAGAATTTGGCTTTGACCTCAGCTCAATCACTCTTCAAAAGCATGATGATGGACCCCGACTTGAACTCTCTCAATCTCCCTCTATTCATCTCAAGAGAGCATATTAAGCAGTGCTCACCAAGTTGTTGGGAAGACTAGAGATGAATATAAAGCAACTAAGAGTGCCAAGTAGGGACTCAAGGAACTGTGCTGGCTCCGGGGATAGGTGACCTGGATAGCTTTCTTACTTGCCAGCTGTGCTAACTCAGGCACATCACTTCACCTCCTTGGGCCCCAGTCAAATCATTTGTCAAGTGGAGAACATGGCAGTTTTACTCTCATACTTGTTGAGCCATAAACCATTTCAAGTGCTATCTAACACGTGGAAAACACACACTCATTATGTGTTAGCCATTCCCATTTTTAGCTTTAAAAAACAGCAACAGGGGTGCCTGGGTGGCTCATTCAGACTCTTGGTTTTGGCTCTGGTCATGATCTCAGAGTTCATGGGTTTAAGCCCAACATTGGGCTCCACGCTGATGGTGCGGAGCCTGCCTGGGATTCTCTCTCTCCTTCCTCTCTGCTCTTCCCCTGCTCCCTCTCTTTCAAAAATAAATAAACAAGAAAATAAAATAAAATATAAAATAAAATAAAATAAAATAAAATAAAAAAATAAAATAAAATAAAATAAAATAAAATAAAATAAAAACAGCAACAATAACAAACAGCCTTCTGCACTGGGAGTTATATCCCTAATTGAGTAGAGAGTTGGTTCTTTTGAATCAATTAAATTTTACTTTCCTTTTTCATTGATCATAGTTCTTTCCTTTGGAAATACACACATACATTTTTCCAAGTATCAACACTGCAAATACATGGAGACATTTACTAGGTCTCTCAGATCTCTTTTCCTATGTAAATGTCCCATTTCTTTCATTTGCTTCAGAATCTTATCAATGCTGATGCCTCCATTTCTTGGTATGTGCTGCCCATAAAGGAAGAGAAGACTCATGGTCAGGCCAGCGCCAAGTACAACCCAGCAAACATATGGGAAGGGCCCATTCCTTGCCGGGCAGAAAGCTAGAAATATATCTATGACAGAGCCTCTGTGTTTGAGTATCAGTTCATGTCAGATCACATAACTCTTTGCATAAAACTCTTTACAATTCCAAAAGCATTTTAATATGTTTAATTTCATGTAATCCCACAACAACCCAAAGGAGATATGTATATTACCCTCAAATGAAGTCTACAGAGATGAAGTCATTTGGTTGAAGCCACACGATGGTATGAACAGAGGATGGCATTGTAAAATTTCCATAAGAAAATACTAGCTACTGGTATGATTTGATGAATGGTGTTAGTTACGATGGTATTAAAAACAACATGCAAAAACTGAAGCCTCTCCCCTCTGCTTAAATATACAAAACTATCAGTAGCCTGGCATCTGAAGTGAGTAAAACCTCTAAGCTGGACTGGTGCATAAATACAGGGTAATTATGCCAGGGAACCCAGTGTCTGTTCTCCCCATGTGACTCCAGGATGCAGCAGGAGTGGGAAACCAAGCTGCAATTCAGCTGATGATCAGTGTCAAGGTGCCAAGGATTGGAGGTGTATAAAGGACTTGATGACTATTGATGGGACAGTAGACAGACAGCAAAGCTTCCAAACCTACTTTATCTCAAAGAATCCCAAGTTGGCTGTCACCACATTCTACAGCCTAAGAAGGTCTTCAGGTGGGGCCACTGTGGGAAAAGCTGTTGAAGAAATAAAGCTAGTCTCAACTGCCCAACAGATGGCCACCTTATATATACTAATCACTTCAGATGACATGTTGTAGGTTATCAAGAATTCCTTCAATTCTAAGGGGGAAAAATCTGTAGAGAGATCAGTAATCTAACATAATACACAGTAATTTTAAGAAAGATCTTGCTAGATCTCCTTTCTTTTCTGCAAGAGATTGCTTCTAAGCAATCCCATAAAAAGACCTGACTCCAGAAATTCTGAAAGACTTCTGGGGTGCCTGGGTGCCTCAGTTGGTTAAGTACCCAACTTCAGCTCAGGTCATGATCTCACAGCTCATGAGTTTGAGCCCTGTGTCAGGCTCTGGGCTGAAGCCTGCTTAGGATTCTGTCTCTGTCTCTGCCCCTCCCCTGTTCATGCACTCTCTGTCTCTACTTCTCTCTCTCAAATGTAAATAAACACTTAAAAAAATAAAAAGAATAAAGTTTGAGTAATTTGTTCTTTTATCTTTTGCCCTATGATCCAAACATGCAGTGCTCACTCTGAATACTTATGTCTCTTTCCAAGCTTTCCCCCAGCCTTCCAAGGGCACTCTGCAAGCATTCATCTGGAGTGGGGGAGGAGGAAATGAGAAGTCATCTTCTTTTCTTCACCTCCTCCCCTCCCCTACTATTTTGTTTTTTTGAGAGGCAAGCCATGTTGGGATAGAACAAGAGATATGAGCTTCTTTTATAGAGTCCTTGAGAATTCAACAGAAGAAATAAGCAAATGACTATAATCACTTTATGTATTCCTAGGCTCTGGTGCATTTCCAATTTGAGTTTAAATTCAGCTAACTATTCAAATAAGTGCTAACCACTGTTAGTAACATGAAATACTCACAGAGTGATGAGGAATAAGTCATTATTATCCTAAATTTACTAATGATGAAACAAGGTTGGGAAATTTGTGACTTACTCAAGTTCAAAGAGTAGCAAATCCTAGCCATAGAATACCAGCTCAGTTTTTGTCGTTAAAAAAAAAAAGAGAGAGAGAGAGAGAAAAGAAAAGAAAAAGTTGGTGCTCTTCCCACTATATTCCCCTCCTTCTTGGCTTAGGGTGTACAATCTGTTCTTTCAAAAATCCTTCTGCCAACATCCAAGGTTCTCTTGCTGTCTGTTCTTTGACTGCACCAATCAAGCAAACAAACTCACCCTATCACAAGCCCAATCTCCCTTGTGCCTGCCCGAGTTTCAGATTCTCACCAGAGAAAGTCACCTAATAGCACAGATGAGGTCTACCTTAAATAAGAAATCACTAGCCTACAGTGAGATTGCACCCTCTCTAGCAACACTGTGATACTTCTCTGGAAAACTTATCTCTCATTCTTCTCAAAGATGGTGCCAGTCTTCAACTCTCCTTTAGATTCCCTAACTTCTCCTCTCACTTTCAATAGACAACCTGACTTTAATCTGAAGATAAGCAGAAGACATCAGACAGTATCTCCCATGTCTTTCTGTTGCCAAACATCTGAGTCAATCTGTGTCTGCACCTACTTTCCTTTCCTTAATGGTTGACCACTCCATCTCTCCTGTGGCGCCTTTGACCTACAGGCTTCTCTAGATTATAATTCTACGTTCTCCGTTCCTGTGTATGCAACCTCTCTGTCTTAAACCAGATCTACTGTCAAGCATGTTTCCAATATTTTCCACCAAAAATCATCCTTTTGACTCCAAATACCCCCTCCAGCTCTTGCCCCATTTATCTCCTCACCTTAATCCAAATTTCTAGAAAGAAGAGTCCATAATTGATATTTCTGTTTTCTCACCTCCCACCCATCTTCACATTCCACTGGTTCCTGTCCCTACTTTCACACAAGTTGTGTCTCACTGATGTCAACAATCAGCCCTGGGTTGGTAAACCTGACTGTCTTCTTTTTTGATATCACAGCATCATTTAAACTTGTTGTCATGCCCTTCTTGAAACTTTCTCACTCTCTGGTTGCTATAACATCTTAGTCTTCTAATTTTCTTCCTGTTCCTCCTATTTCCTATTTCCTATGTCCTCAATCTAGGCATTGAGTGTGAGGTCACTAAGCTTGGATCTGGGTGATCTTTTCTTCTCTTTCTGTAGGAAATGGCATCCAAGCTTTCTGTTTAAATTATCATCTGTGTATGCAAATGAATCAGTCTAAAATCTTCATCCTCACCTGTCTTCTTAGCTCCTTATGTGTACAACCAAACACCCACCTGACTTATCATTTAAGTGTTTTAAGAGCATTTCTAATTTAGCATTTGCAATTTCAGATACTTTTTAAGAAACTTATATTTAGTGACTCATAATAAAGCAATAACAGTACTTTGGTACTGTTACTGCCCCCACAGAGAGAATGGGGGTCCAAGTGGTGTAGCTTCTCCAAGACCCATCAGCAGATAAAAGACATGGACAGAATTTGAACTCAGGCATGAGCTGCAAAGCCTTGCTTCTAAACCATGTCTTGCCTCCCTGTAAGCTTCAAACAGGGCAGAGTTTGGACAGCTTTTGCTGACTATTGTTTCCCCAGTGCCTACAACAGCACATGGCAGACATTCAAGAAGTGTCTACAGACTAATGGATGAATCAAAGAACGACCTTCAGATGATCATTTTATTCAAAGAGGCAGTCTGTAAAAACTCGTTGACATCTTCAGTCTGAGGTCTCATGAGAAATCACCAAGATAGTATTTCAGAAAAGACTTCAAAACCTTTAAGCAATACCAGCCTACCTAGAGAGACTGAGGGATAGACAGAGATGGATGAATAGTCCTCAAATACAGAGAAACTAGATGACCTTATTAAAAGGCATAAATCATGCAACTAGAAAGTCATTGTAATTACCACAGCACTATACTTGTTTGGTAAAATAACATCAAATTCTGTGCTCTTATCAACTAAAATGGGGTCAGTCTGGCCCATTATTACAAACTTGGTTTGATGAAAGGCATGTCCAATCACCTTAGATACCTAACGCTTCAGTTCTATGATTCTGACCCGAATTCAGGGAAGTGTTTATGGTCTACTACAAAAAATACATGTTTCTGCTCAAATAACGGCAACAGCTTATAAATATTTACACAAATTTCAGTGTGACAGTTCAACTGTGCTTTAATTGCTTACCCCTTTACCATTCCACATCGTTACAATCCATACAAAATAGGCCAGGAACTTTGAGAGCTATAAAGAAGCACATGAAAAAAATAAACTGAATCCAAAAATATAAACATGACCCATTTTCCCACCAAAATATTGCACCACATATGTAATATGCATAATGAAACAGAAAAACTTGTCTCCTTCACAAGGAGAATACAGATTTCCATCAGTGATATTGATTAAGCACATGAAATGAAATTACATAGTATGTATTTGCAGGTGAGTTATCTGGTTTTGAGTTTAAAAAATGAAAAATTCATTGCACAAGCCTATTTTGGTATCATAGGGATGGCTCTGAATGTAAATGGTACAAAATTTCCTCACTGAATAAACAGGTTTTTACATTGCACCTTCTCATCTTCAGAACACCTGTCACGCTGAAGTGTCAGGCTATGTTCAGGGGAGTATTTCTGGATTTGAGCAATGAGAGGGGAAAAGAAACAAAAGAACAGTGATTATTTCCTATCCTTGACCGTCTCTGTTACTCAAGGGCACCCTCCCCCACCCCTGCAGCATGATGATATGGGATAAAGTCAAGTGATTTCCAAGACTAAAATGAAACTCCAGATGAGAACCATTACATTGCGTCCACTGTAAGCTACACACTGCAGAAAAGTAATAATTCAAGGGAAAATATTAAAAATGCACAACAGATTTTAAAAGCTATCTTTAAAAAATCTACACTGGCAGCTCTTCTCATTTGAATGAATTTTCAGATATGTTTTCCAAACAAAGCGTAATTTAAACATATGAGCAGATCCTTTTACAGGTTTATTATACACAGTTGGAGCACTGCTTTCATTTATGAACACTGCAGCCTTCAAACTTTATCCCCAAGTGCAGAAAACTTTGTCTTTTCTTAATCACAGGCTGTCAATCAATTTCAACCACTTAATTCTGTTTAAAGAAAGTGCCTCCCCTGCCACAAACATATGCACACACACAGACACACGCACGCATGCGTGCCAGGAGAACATGACGACTCTTTCTTTTCCTTCCTTCCTTCCTTCCTTCCTTCCTTCCTTCCTTCCTTCCTTCCTTCCTTCCTCCCTCCCTCCCTCCCTCCCTCCCTCCCTTCCTTCTTTTCTAATAAGGAGAGCAGACTACAGTCTGACTCGGTGCTTTCCACCCAAGCCCGTGTACACAAAGCCACCACCAGAGGGAAGCAACACAGCTGAAAGAGGGTCCCAGTAACACTAACCCACCCATCATATGAGAAGACAGTTTGGGCTGTTTTTTCAACTTTGTCTCAGTGACTTGATAGTTGTCCAGGAAAGAGGTCCAATCTTCACTTCTTACTAAAATTACAAACCCAAGTATTAGAGAATAACAGGATGTTTGGGATGATAAATCAAATTTAAAATAGTGAGACGGATGAGGAGAGCATCATATCTATGAAATTAGATCCAATTACTCATCGCTTCCTTGGCCACACTCTTCACTCTTGACTAAAGTTCGGGCCCCCAGACCCTTGGGAGTATCATGATTGTTCTAACAAGGTTTATCTTCTAAAGCATTATGTCTTAAATGGCAGGTCTGCTCTCTGAGACAAAACATTCAAGAACTAGGTCAAGGAAAAACACTCTTTGAGAGGGCATCCACTTAACGTGACATGGTTTCCTCAAAAACCTTTTCTCACCAGGTCCCTGATGCTTAAAATTTTATAAATATAAACCAATTCCTTTGGATTAGAATGCTACTCTCTCTAGAAATCCAAACATTCTTGGCAGACACTCTAAATCAAGTAAAGTATATCTGACCTTTTCCTAGAGCTAGTATTTCTCACTCATTCATTCGTCAAACAATTGTTGAGTGGCTATTTACTATGTGCCTGGCACAGTGTGGGCTCTTTGTGATACAAAGAAGAAAAAGACAAAGTGATTACAGTTAGGAAAGATACATGTTTAGAAAACAAGAAGAAAAGAAAGAAAAAGCCTATAAACATGAGACTAGAAATGCTAAAATGGCGAGCAATGTCCTGAAGGAAAGAAAGAAGGATAACAGAGAACATCACTGATGGTGCTAGGTGTAGGTTTAAATATGGCCGTCATGGATGAAATCTTGCAGAATGGGATTCCCAAAGAATGAGGAGTTGTAATGAATGGGGCATCTGGGACAAGAGAGGGCAGCACATGGGAAGAGAGAGACTAACAACACTCTGGGCATAGTAAGAGCAGAGGCAAAGGTCAAGGGAGGAAGAGCCTGACCCCTTCCCAGAACCAGAAGAGCAATGTGGCTGGCATTTGGGGAGGAGTGGAGTGAACAGAGGCCACTGATGAGCCTGGTCACACAAAGTCTCATGGCTTTAGCAAGCCATTTGGACTTTATTCTAAGGGCAATGGGAAGACTGCAATTAAGTGGCCTAGAACAGGGAGGGTACCGTGACGGAAGGTAAGGATCAAAAGAGACAACCTGAGTCTGTACAGCAAAAAGCTGAAAGAAGTTTTGGGGGAAGAGATCAAGTAGAACAGAAAATTCGATGGGGAAGAGGAGCTTGGGGAGGAAAAGTAAGCTCCCTACTTTTTCTGTCGGAATTTTCTCTTTAAATGCCCTGCTTCAGGACAAATAAT
Source organism: Hyaena hyaena (assembly GCF_003009895.1). Lineage (NCBI taxonomy): Eukaryota > Metazoa > Chordata > Mammalia > Carnivora > Hyaenidae > Hyaena > Hyaena hyaena. The sequence continues at coordinate 340,656 of NW_024081515.1, forward strand.
CTGCGTCCCACCCCCCCACCCCCCACACTTTTCAGCTGTCTCAAATTCTCTTTGGAAATAAAGTATAAATAATAAATAAATAAAAGAAATACAGCTTTGACTAAACAAGAACTTAAAAGACAAAGTGAGGTACCCATGCTGGGGAAAGACAGCCACGTAATTAATTAGAAGGGTCTCTCCCCTTCTATCCTCAGCACTGAAGCCAGCCACCCTGCTTAGCATAATGCCCCCTTTACTGGGAAAGGCACAGACCACCCGCTGTTCCCTAGTAAGTAAATTGGTCCCTACTATAAAGTATTCTATGTGGTGAGGAAAAGCACTGGCTTTTTATTTATTTATTTATTTATTTATTTATTTATTTATTTATTTATTCTGAAGCTAGGAGCACAGCCTAGATAATTTGAAAAAATGGCTTTTAGTGACTCTAGTGACAAACAAGTTGCCAGTGCTGTCCAGGGTGAGGTGAGGGTGCATCATTACGGAGAGGCTGTTCCGTCTCACCTGAGGGGGTGCTGGGGTTGCTGCCTGGTTCCCCGCAGGCAAGGGTGGACCCCACTCAGGGTGGGGGTACAGGAACCTGGGCATTGTCGCTTCCACCAGAGATCTGCTCACATTTACTAGACGCAAATCTCTTTACAAGGAATGAGTCGGTCTTTCGTGGGACTTGGAGGCCAGGAACTAGAGATTTACAATCAGGACTGAATGGCGAGATTCTCAGGTGCAACAACCACTTCCGTTAGCCTCCTTTGGATGTTGCTAAGCCCTGAGCTTAAGGTTTCCTCAGAATGTTTTGTCCCCTGACTCTCTTGCTCCCTCTTCAGGGAAGTCAGAGCATGGGAACAATTTCAACACCAAAGCAAGTTCCTGAAAGACCTGAGACTGACCACTGACCACAGCAACCTACACCCTCCCACCAGGGCCAGGTGTGCACAGGGCTACAGGCCATGACCATCCAGAGCTTATATGGTCCTTCCTAGGCTATGCTGTCAGTAGTCTGGTTGCAGAAACCTTCTCCCAGAACCTGGACAGGCTTCTCCATGGGGTCTGTCTTCCTGGGGTTAGGGCACCTCAGGCTTGTTTATCTGGGTGGGGGAAGCACAGAGCTGGCTTGTGTGTGTGCAAGGCCCCTTGGGGTCCATGACGGAGCCCCTGGGTGAAGAAAGAGGCTTGGTACCAGCTTTCTCTGCACTGCCATTTTCTATGCAGATGTGGTAGAGTTTGAGAATTCTAAAGTCAAACCTGACTGGCCTTCCAGGGCATTCTAAAAGGCAGATCAGTCACATAAGAGAACTGTACACACTTTTAGAACAATTTGATAATACGATTTATAACTTTCAAGAGATTGAATCTGAGGAGGGATTCTCCCTCTCCAACCCTTGTGTGGGGCCCTGCAAATGTCTGGGGCAGTGCTGCTGGTGACAGTGGCCCTTCAGGTGACAAGAAGACCTGCCGCTATGGAGAGAGCTACTGTGCATAGCTACTGAATAGATAGAAACACTGGTATGGAGTTTTATCTCTTTTAAGACGAAATATAAAAATATAAATTTTTAAAAAAACTTATTAATAACTCACAAGAATTGACAGAATTGCTAATTCAAACATGGTAAAAAAATAAAAATTCATTCATTCACCCGTTCATTCATTCATCCATCCGTTCATTCATTAATCCACTGTTGAATGTCCACAGGTGACAGGTAGTGGATTATTATGAACACCAAAACTAAGGTGTTAAAGTCCTAGCCCCAAACCTCAGAATGTGACCACATCTGGAGACAGTCTTTTAAGGATATGCCTAAGTTAAAATTAGGTCATCAGCATGGCCCTAATCCCTTATGACTGGTGTTCTTATAAGAAGAAGAGATCAGAACACAGATATACACAGAAGAACCATGTGAGAACACATAGAGAAGATGAGCACCCACAAGCTGAAGAGAGAGGCTGCAGAATCCTGCTGACATGATTTCAGATGTTCAACCTCCAGGACTGTGAGGAAAGAAATTTCTGTGGCTTCAGCCACCCAGTCTGTGGAACTTTGTTATGGCAGCTGGAGCAGACTAATAACAAAAATACCTTACATAGATAGTTCACCACAGAAAGGAAAAGAAAGATATGCCAGAGTCAGTCATAAAGTGAGATCATTAAGAACCAGCTCCCTACGAGTGCTGGGATGGCTCAGTCAGTTAAGCCTCCTACTTTGGTTCTGGTCCTGATCTCAGTCAGTGAGTTTGAGCACCATGTGGGGCTCTGTGCTGAGAGCTGGGAGTCTGGAGCCTGTTTGGGATGCGTCTCCCTCCCTTTCTCTCTGCTGCCTCCTCCCCACCTACTCTGTCTCTCAAAAATAAATAATGTTTTAAAAAGTTAAAAAGCAAAACAAAAAAACAGAAACAGCTCACTTACGTCTCACTCTCAGAGCAGGACTGTGAAGCAATTTGAGTTTGTGTACCAACGGAAAGTCTTCCTTTTGGACCTCTACTCTGGACCTGCTTCTGAACCTAATCTCAGCTTCTAGGTCCTAAGCATTTCTCACTTTTAGAGCTGAAAACCTTTTCTCAAGTGCCACGGTTTTACCCCTAACAGTTTCAAGAATCCCTACTTTTCAGGCAAATGAATAACAACTTCATACCTTCAATGACATGCCATTAATTAAAAAATGAAAGCTGCTAAGAGTTTATTAAGAAAAGTATATTATCTAATTCTAATTGCTCTCTGACTCTAAATTTAATCATTGATGTGCTTCAATCCCTTACAGGGTTCTCTGGATCAACATCTCTGAATCTAAGTGTCTATCTCAGGGTGGGGGGGAGGGGGGGGGAGGGGGCTCCAGTGGGGTAGTGTGAGCATGACTCCCAGGTCAACATGCTCAGTCACGTCCTGAGCCAATCCTGCTCTAACACAGTGTCCAACTGCCTTGGGTAGAGGAGAAGTACAATCACCTGAAATACAATAGGTCATGCATTCTCTACTAGTAGGACAGCATCCACAAGGGAGGTAAAGACTGGTTCTTGGGAAAAGGAGAAGAAAACTTTAGATATTATTCCAGTTGATGGACTTTCTCAAGTGGCCACACTACACGAACAGACATACTGGCATGTCTGCAGTATTAGAATGTCAGAAAGGGGGCACCTGGGTGGCTCAGTCGGTTAAGCTCCGACTTTGGCTCAGGTCATGATCTTACAGTTTGTGGGTTTGAGCCCTGTGTTGGGCTCTGTGCTGACAGCCAGCTCAGAGCCTGGAGCCTGTTTCAGATTCTGTATCTCCCTCTCTCTCTGACCCTCCCCTGCTCACATGGTCTCTCTCGCTCAGAAATAAATAAAAAACATTTAAAAAGTGTCAGAAAGGAGGGGGATCTTTAGGAAAAGAAAATCTTTACGCAACCTTCTTGGGGGAAGGGAATAAAAAAAGTTTGAGAGATATTTCCATAGATTAGAAGTAAGAATACCAAGCATGGAAATAAGAGTAATAATAGCTGATGTGTGCTGAAGTGCATAGTGCCACATGCTTGAGATTTGTCAACATTTAATTCCTGTGGCAACCCTATGCGTAACTATTATTATTATATTGCCATTCTAACGATGTAGGTATTGAGGCATTAAACTTTTAATTTCCTGAAGGTGACTCATCTGAGATATATAGTAGCTGGGACATATGTAGCAGAAACTTCCTTACCAATATTAGATTGAATCAACATACCCGAAGATGCTATGCTCTCCTCCCCTCACTGACGGCACCAGTGGCACCATGGGTGTTAGTGGCTGCTCTGATGTTCTTCTAGCATCTCTACACACGCCCTACTCTACTCTTGAGCTCCCTGCCTACCCAGAGTTCCCAACCATATTATGGTAGTGATGCTTTTGTACTGTAGTTATACAAGAATAAAGATTCTGTGAAGCAATAAAACAGAAATACTAAAAAGGAGTTACTCATATGAAAGCACGGTTGAATAGTTTACAAAAACAGGTTTTTTTGTTTTGTTTTGTTTTTTGAATGGCAAGTCAATTAAAGTTGCTGGCACATTAGGGAAGACAAATATGGAGAGAGCAGAATCTTAAAAATCTGTTATGATTCTATACTCAGTTTACTCTCCTCATTCCTAAATGTTTTAATTGCAATATAAGAAAGCAAACTGGAAATCTGAGCTGATGTATTTGGGGGAGAAAACAAAAATCTAATCAGTTCCATAAGCAGACAGAACCCTGGGCCCTACATGAAAAGATTGGCAAATTATTAGGCATTTGAATGTCTGTGTGTGTGTCTGTCAGTTATTATTAAATATTTTTTGCTTTCGTAATTAAACTTAATTAAACTTCCCTTATTGTACCTGATATAGATACTTTGTACACTATGTCCATTTTCAAATGCATATCGCAGTTCTATCAGCCCTAAAACCTAGAAAACCTGTAACCTATTACTGAGGCCAAAACTTAAGCAAAACCGAGGAGCACCATCCATTGAAGACAGCTACCCTTACCGAAATAATAAATGCTCCCTATTCCCACCTACAGTTGTGAGCTCACAAAAGCAAAATGTAGCTAAGAGAAAACGAAACACTGGGTACCTAAATGACTTTTCTTGGGAGAGAGAGAGATAAGCAGCAAGAGAAAGGAAGAAAGAAAGAGAGAGAGAGAGAGAGAGAGAGAAAGAAAGAAAGAAAGAAAGAAAGAAAGAAAGAAAGAAAGAAAGAAAGAAAGAAAGAAACAAGGAAAGAAAGAAAGAAAGAAAGAAAGAAAGGAGGGAGGGAGGGAGGGGAAAGAAAGAAGGGTGTGTAAATTTAAACAAATAGATGGAAAGCCTTGGATGTTATTAAAGGAGAAGATGAAAAAGCACACTTAGAGTCTTCCGTACCCAGGCACTTCTGACTACCTGAATTATTTATCAGGTGCGCTGCAGTTAGGCTCCAAAAGGGTTATGAATTCTTAGTGGTGTCTTTGACCTGTGATGATTCTGAACCCTCAGTGTCAAAGTGCCCTGTCTCCGCTAATGGGCCCTGAAGGCCAGATGAGGCTGGGAGGGCCACTGTGGTCTTCCCATTTTCTTTCCTAATTCCCCGGGGCCACCCCTCTGCACACACAAAGCAGGAAAGACTAATTTCTTTCCCATTTTCTCAGCCCTCTTTGAAGGTGTTTCTCTCGAAGTGCTCTGTACTGCAGACATTTAGAGCGATTCAGTTTATCTGCATCATTTTAGCTCCTCTGCCATTAGTCTAATTTAAAAAACAATAAGAACAAAAAAGAAACCCTCCTCCATTTTAAAGACAATCCTTAGGCTTATTTATCTTGCTTCTAATTTTTATTCTTTTGGTGGAGTTTTCCAACTCTCTCTCAATTTCTTCATCCACAGCAATTTGTACAAACAAATGCTGCCCACAGCCATTATTAATCCTTGAAGTGTGACCTCATGTGAATAATAATGTTCAAAAATGCAGGCTTACTTGTACAAGGTCAAAAGAAGTCAAAGATATGATCCAAGTCCTTGAAAAGTTTACAATTTAGCTGGGTAAATAAATATGCCTATTAGAGAAAATTACCAGGAAGCAGAGGAACATAGTGGAAAACATATGAAATAAGGTATAACTAAAGGAAGATGTGGGTAAGATTTTGGAGATCTTGATTTTACTCCCGAATGCTCTGTTAATACAGGCTGTCAGTTGGGTGCCTGGGTGACTCAGTCAGTTAAGCATCCAACTTCGGCTCAGGTCATGATCTTGTAGTTTATAAGTTCGGGGCCTCAAAGGGCTCTGTGCCCACAGCTCAGAGCCTGGAGCCTGCTTCTTTGGAATATGTGTTCCTTCTCTCTCTGCCCCTCCCCTGCTCTCTCTCTCTCAAAAATAAATAAACATTTTTTTTTTTTAAATACAGGCATGTCAATTAACTTTCCTAGGCCTGGTGTCACACATATCTTTCAGGAAGGAGATGGAGTCACTTCTATCTAAGCTCCTTCCTTTCCAATGTTAAAATAGGTGCCAGTTTTTCATCCCATTGTATCCCCCCAAATCAACAATAATAAAACAAACACTCCCCGTAAATGTTTTAAAAAACCAGTAAAACTGGGTGGTGTTAACTTAGGTAAGAGAACAACAGAAGTTTCTGAATTCACAGAAATAATATTAAAGACAGCTATGATGTGAGCTTGAAGAAAACCGTGTGTTTTAACACAGCTAAAATGTCCCCATCAAAGGCAGTGGAGTCACTTTTTTGTTACCCTGAAATCTGTACAATGTTCACCTCTGACCTTTTCTCCATTCTTAATCCAGGTCTCAATTACCTGCCAAGATCTGACAAAAAGAAAAGAGAAGAAAAAATAAGGAGGGAACCCCTTCATCTTCTATCAGAAGGTATTTATCTGCCCTTTTCATGTCCTCAAGCAGAAGTCACTCATCAATGAACAGTAAGACAGGGTCATTCTTCATATGCTGGTTTTGAGCTTATCAGTTATTCAGTCAATGAGATTATTCTAGAAAGCATTAATGACAGAAGTCTTTTTTTTTTTTCCTCTTAATAATCGATGCCCAGAACCTCAACTTTCATCTTCCCTACAGACACAAGCAAAGAGGCCTCTATCTCCTGTTCTCTGGGGTTTACCTCATTGGAACAGCTTCTGCAGCTACCAAGGAGCGAGCAAAGCGAAGGAAGAGCTTTGTACTAAGTGCCTTCAGGGAATTCAGAAATAAATCAGTTCAAGTCCTTGCCTGCACGTTACTTAGGAGAGAAGAAGGCAAGGAAGATGGATAAATGAATAATTGAAGGCAGGTCATAAATGCCATAAATAGAGGTATCAACAGAATTATATCCAGGCTGAAAAGAGGGGGAATATTTGGGAATATCTGAATGACTTGGAAAGGAAGTGGCATTTGAAACTAGCTTCATTTCCAACTCTTCATCTAGTTGTAAAGAAGAAAATCACCTCAAGACCCCCCACTCGTAGCTCCCCAAAATAAATACCAAAAGAGAGATGATCATCATCTGGGGTTATGGCATATTTTCTCTACAATATATCTTCCAAATGGTTATTAGTTTCATTTTCAGCAGGAAAGAAGGGTCCCCACACAGAATTCTCACACATCAAAGGATACACCATCAATTTATGACATTGTAGCAACCTGTTTCCTAATAAATAAGTTGCCAGGTCCATTCCCCTACAGGGTGAATTAAGTCACTGATGTTAAGGCAGGGTTCTTAAAGCAAAATTACACTCACCCTTTCCATTTCACTTTTCGTAAGAAAGGGAGCTTTTTACCAAATCACAGTTTTCTGTACTGAGTGTAGAGCCTCCTCAGGCTACCCTCACTTTGAAAACTCTAACTTGGCTTTCAACAGATCCTGATGAAGACAAAGAGAGCACAGAATGTAATCAGTCGTGATTTCTTCAATTTGTTCTCTGAGCTACAGGGTGCTTTAATGAAATCGGAAGTGCCACGTCGCCTTCCAGGAGAGAAGCTGGGCCCAGAGAAGAGACAAGAACATTCCAGGAATGATTCTGTGGTAACTCCAAATCTGAGCACAAGGACTATTCCAAGGTTTTTATAGCAAGACAGTTACTTTGAGAAACTGGAATAAATGTGTCATCATTTCAAAAGACAGCTTTGTAGGCTAGAGCAAAGAAAATAGTTATATATATATATATTTTTGTGTAAACATGCATGTAAAATTTTATATCTATTTACATAATATATGTGTATATCTATGCAAATATATTTATACTCATGAAATACAGTTCTCTACACTTTACTATAGATTAGTATTTAATGGTAAATTTTAGATATGGTTAAAAAACTCACATGTCTATTTTGAAAAGAGCCTTTCCTCCATACAAACCAAGAAGTAGTATTTGTCGAAGTCTTTTACTTGTCTTTTACTTGACTTCTAGGAGCTTGACTTCTGAATACCACTTGTACGGCGTATTCAGAACATTTCATGGTGGACTCATGGACAAGTACCTTTCCGAGTACTTTCTGAGTACCAGATAATAGTACTCAGATACAGGGTAATCTTCCTGCTAGTACGGTTTCTAAACCATCCACATCTTTGAGGCTTTTCCAACAATAATGTACATGATTAAAGAGATAATATTTGCACAGCATTTTCAATTTACAAAGTACTCTCCCATACATGCCATTTGATCTTCCCAACTCTAATAAGGCCAAGTCTTTTCATTGCGCCATTTTATAAATGGCAAAACTGAGGCTCAGGCAGTTTCGGGGATCTGTTCACCTTATCTAAGCAGTGGGCAGCAGAGCTGAGGGTTAAACCCAAGTGTTCTGATGCCAAAGCTATGCTTTTTCCTTTGGGGTGGAAAGATCGTTGGGGCTTTTCTCCCCAGGCCATCCATTCACTGCAGCTGGCCATTAACCAGCTGCTAGGGCAGCCCACTGCCTTCTATTATCCAGAGGCCTGCAGTCTCTCTGGGGAATTGGTGATATTGGGCATAATTTTAGTCTTGGCAGCCTGGCTGTGCCCCAGGACCTCTTTATTAGGATCACACTGTGTCATTTAAAGTTCAAAGGGGATTGTAAGCAATGCTGACAAAACGGCTTGACAATGGTCTATGAGTCCACGGTGAGTTCAACATGCTCCTGATGGGTCTGGACCGTCAGTTTACTGCCCGCCCTGGGCACATTCTGCAGGCGGTCTCTTTCACATTTTCCTTCCTTTAAATCTCATCCTATGCTCCCTTCAGCACATCTGACTCTGTACCTGCGCCTTCACTGCCTTCCAGAGCCTAGTCCCTGCCTGGCCACGAGTGGAACTTCTTTCTGAACATAACCTTGTGCTCTTCACCCAACCTCCTCCGCTCCCTCCTGCTGACTAGAGGTCATGGCTTCCATTTGTTTGATTCCATCATGTTTTTAATAAATAAAATGAGGGTAATATCCATCTTTCTGGCTTTATAAAAGGCTAAGTGACAATATTCCACAAACATCTACTAAGTACCTGGAGTAGAAAACACTATGCAGCTTGAGGCTAAGATGAAGTTTCCATCTCCAGCTAGGTCTTCTCTGCTAACAAAGCTGATCAGGGCTTCACTATTCAAAACTTCTTTCCCAGTCCTCAATCCCAAAGCTCCTGCTTTGCCTTTCTCTTTGCATTTATATAAATCATGTTATCTCTGTATCTTACCCTCTGGCTCCTTATAATCCAGCTGACATATTTGAAACTTCTCTCTAAAAAGTCCACACTGTGGAGGTGCCTGAGTGGCTAAGCACTGGACTCCTGGCTTCAGATCAGATCACCATCTCCCAGATCATGAGATCGAGCCCAGTGTCAGGCTCTGTGCTGACAGCATGAAGCCTGCTTAGGATCCCCTCACTCTTCTCTCTCTGCCCCTGCCCTGCTCTCTCTCTCTCTCTCTCCCCCTTTCTCTCTATGAAAATAGATACGTTAACATTTTTTAAAAGTCCGCCATATTATTTCCAAATATAAAATCTAATGCTCTTTCAGTTTTCCTTTACCTTGAATTCTCCACAAAGATTGCTACTCCTGATTATATTTCTTTTCCCTAAACTCTCCATTCCATCAGTTTTCTCTGATATCCTGTTAGTCTTCCTTTTCCTCCTCTGACCACATCTGTTTACCTCCCAAACTCTAAATGTGGACCCTCTTTATAATTCAATCTTCATGCCCCTTCTTTTCAGTACACAATTAAATGCCCCTGCTTTAACAGTGTAAAACTGGGTTCCAAATCTTCAACCCAGTTCCAACATCGATCCATCTGATCTGATTTCCAGACCCATGGACATTAACAGCCATCCACCCATCCTAGAATTTCAAACCAATCTCTCAAATTCTTCTTCTGACTTCTCCATTTTAACCAATGACGGTTTCGGTCCCTCAGTTACCCTCAGTAGTGGCCACCACTCTTCCTACTTCTTCCAAACTTACCACCCAAATGAGGCACTGGTGAGGTCAGGCCTTTCTTTATAATTACTTCTTCATATGAGGGCTGCTTCCCCCAAAATAAGCTAAAAATAAATAAACAAATAAAACTACACTTGTCCCGATCTCCTTTCCCCCACCATCTCCTTTCTTTTCTTTTCTTTTCTTTTTTAATATTTTTATTTATTTCTAGGAGAGAGAGAGAGACAGCGTGAGCAGGGGAGGGTCAGAGAGAGAGGGAGTCACAGACTGAAACAGGCTCCAGGCTCTGAGCTGGCAGTCAGCACAGAGCCCGACGCGGGGCTCAAACCCACGAACCACGAGATCATGACCCAAGCGAAAGTCGGACGCTTAACCGACTAAGCCACCCAGGCGCCCCTCCACCATCTCCTTTCTAGCCACTCTCAACTACTTGTAGGAATTTCCTGATAGTGTCACTGTATAGGCCACTCAGAAATTTATATCTACTGCTTGTGAAGCTACTGTCATTGGAAGTTTTTCATAGCCAGACACAGCCTATCTTTTTATCTGGGTCTTGAATTGAAATGCCACATTTGCCATTTTCTGGCTGTGTGACCATGGGGAAATTACTTAATCTTGCCATGACCTGGTTTCCTCACTTGTAAAATACACAGGCATGTGTTAATTCACTGATGAAGTAAAGAAAGGATAGATGAATGAATGAGTTAACTGAATGTCTTAGGTGCAATTTAAGAAGGAGGAATTAATTTTGTTGTGACACTGTTAGATGTGCCTGATAATTCTTCACTGTCAATAACTTTAATTTTGTGGGCCCAATGCGGTACAGAGGGAAATGTGTAAGCTTTATAGTTAGAGAAACCGGTGTTCAAGTCCTGAATCTTCTAACAAGGAGCTATATGACATGGTGAAAATCATTTAATTTCAGAGAGTTGTGGTTTTCTCCCAATAAACAGGGATAGTGATACCTACCGTATAGAGTTACTTTAAAAATCAGAATAGCAACATGGTGTATCTATGGTAGCCGCCAACTAGAAGGTGGTTATTAGTACTATTCTGGAACATGGTCTAGGAATGAAGTAGCCAGAACATGGCCATCTCTGACATGGAAAGTATTTTTAGCCTATTGAATCAAGAGTGTTTCATGCAGCCTAAAGCTGTTTGCATTTGCCATCTGAATTTAAAACTAAAAAAACCACTATTTCCCTTCTTTCATGGTAATTCATAGCTGTATGAAATATGTTGTACATGATTAAATTCATTACTCGATACTATATTTTATTTTTATTTTTTTAATGTTTATTTTTGAGAGAGATAGAGACAGAGTACGAACTGGGGGAGGGGAAGAGAGAGAGGAAGACACCAAATCTGAAACAGGCTTCAGGCTCTCAATTGTCAGCACAGAGCCTGATGTGGGACTCAAACTCAGGAACCGCAAGATCATTACCTGAGCTGAGGTCCGACGCTTAACCTACCGAGCCACCCAGGCACCCTCAACATTACTTTTAAAGAAAGGCTATCTGAATAGCAGAAAGAGGTAAAGCCGTAAATTACAGAGACCTGGCTCCTTGTCTTAGTCTTGTTATTAACTACATATGTAGCCTTGAGAAAAGTTATTTCATGTCTCTTCTTGAGTATTAAAACCATAACGGGAAGAAGGTTTTAACGATGCCTCAGGCCTCTTTCAGCTCGAACATCCCAGGAGTCCCAGGGATGGACTGCCACCTGTTGGGTCCAACTGAAAATTAGCATTGAGATTTAAAGAATTTCTCAGAGCATCTGAATGTTACCATCAGAAGCCTAGCCCTACAATAAATAGAATGAATATAATGTGATGATGAGGACGACAGAGAAGACGTGGGTTCTTGAATCTACTTCTAGAACCTGGGTTTTGATAAGTGTCGTCTGTACACTGCAATCTGAAATCATCTGAAAATCTAAGGACATTTAGAATTCTGATAGAATGATTTAACTCAATTAAGAAACATGTTTAGGGGCGCCTCAGTGTCTCAGTCGTCTAAGCATCCAACTTTGGCTCAGGTCATGACCTTACGGTTTGTGGGTTCAAGCTCCGTGTTGGGCTCTGTGCTGACAGCTAGCTCAGAGCCTGGAGCCTGCTTCAGATTCTGTCTTCCTCTCTCTCGGACCCTCCCCTGCTCATGCTGCCTCTCTCTCTCTCTCTCTCTCTTTCTCTCTCTCTCTCTCTCTCTCAGAAATAAATAAAACATTAAAAAAAAGAAACATGTTTAGTTCAAGGATGAATAAATACAGTCAGATAGATACACTTTGTATCCAGACACCTTCTCTGACATTAACGAGCAGTGGGCAAACATTCAGCAAACCATTTAACTCCTCTAATCCAAAAATTCCTTACAATATGGGCATAAAGATTAAATAAGGTGATCTATGCAAAGTATGTACTTAGCAAAGGCCTGAATGGACTAAGTACGCAATAAATGGGAATCATTATTTTCATCCTTGGATATAAATTGTTCTATATGAAGTAACAAGAGTAACAGTTTCAAATGAAGCCATTACAGTGAAATATTAACAAGTACAGAGCCACATTAATATGAATCTCAAACAGAGGAGATCAAAGGGTTCTGTCTCAACTGCAGAAATTATATTTATGACTGTAAATAAGTCAATTCTGTTGGTGTAAAAAAAGTGCCACCAGAGCACATCATCTCTGCGGCCCCATTCAGCTGTACCATCCTATCAGTATATAATTTTAAGCCACACATCTGTTGTAGAATTCACCAATATCTTTAGCTTTCTGCAGAAGTAGAAATGAATGAACTGTAGAGAAAACTCCTGCCTCTGTGAGCAGATAGGACTTCTCACAAGTTGTTTAAACCCCCCAAAATCCTAAACACCGACTGCATTTTATTTCCAGTATTAAAATAGAGCAGCTTAAGGGAAAAAAATAACCTTACAGACTTTTGTTATTTAGCTGGGAACGGCTGTCAATAAAATCTAGTAGAACAAATATAAAAAACTAACTTTGTAATGACACCATGATGTTTTTCCTCTGAAGGAAGAAAACATCTCCAAGTGGCTCATTTCATTTACTCACATATTTCTCTCAGCTAATAAGAGAATATGTACTTAGCACATATATATACATAAATGTAGTTCATGCGTAAATAGCTAATATTTCTCTTCATTTTTCTTTCACACCCTGACACATTTTCTCTCATTTTCCAGCTCCTTGAACTACATTTTTCCTTATTATATTTTAATTGACTTTTCATATTAAATTTTGCCTGAAAGGATGATTTGAGTTCAAAAGCACTGAAGGAGTCATACCTTTTGAGCAAAGCTTTATGTCATATTTAATTTGATCTAAACTTCGATAGCAAATTCTGGTTTTCCTCTTCATTTTTTCATATTAACACAATAAATATGATACAATAAAATACAATAAAGGCACAGCTGAAAATAATAGAGTGGGAAGAAACAGTTTCTGTCATTCAAACACTCAGATTTCACCTTGACTTTTGCTATCATGAAACTCTATCAATTTTAAATGTTTGCTTGCTTTCTTAGAATCAAATCGTTAAAATCATATGCTGTCTCGCAGCTCAGCATTCTCATTACCATTTAAAGTGTGCTTAAAATCAATTGAAAGTCAACCCATCACATAACCAGCAAGGCACAGTTAGCGTGTTCTGATCCGTGCAGTTGCATGGTAACTGGTGGTCTATGAAGTATCCAAATTCTCCCAGCTACCATGGTGATAGGCAGGCAGAGTTTAAATAGTGAAAATGGCTTTTTTTTTAAATGTCTTTCAAAAGATGATGGGTTCCATTTCTTCAGAATTTCTAAATCTGAAATTCTTTTATCTATGTGCACGTTAGAAATTTCCAAAAAAAGGGGCGCCTGGGTGGCTTAGTCTGTTAAGCGTCCGACTTTCGCTTAGGTCATGATCTCATGGTTCGTGGGTTCGAGCCCCGCGTCGGGCTCTGTGCTGGCTGCCAGCTCAGAGCCTGGAGCCTGTTTCAGTCTGTGACTCCCTCTCTCTCTGACCCTCCCCTGCTCACGCTGTCTCTCTCTCCTAGAAATAAATAAAAACATTAAAAAATTAAAAAAAAAAAAAAAAAAGAAATTTCCAAAAAAATAAATTCTCACACTGAATTCTTCTTTCCATATTAAAAAAAAAGAAAAGAAAATGAAAACAAAGAAAAAAAAGAAAGAGAAAAAAAAGAAAAAGAAGAGTTTACTTTAAAAAAAAAAAAAAAAAAGCTTGTCTTGTGTTTATGTCTAATTTCTCATTTGGTCCATGATTCTACAGGAAGAAGCACAACAAATAGCAAATGTGCTAGAGCATCTCAAAAAGAGAAGAAGAAGAACTACACAGAAAGGGCTTGTCCGACTGTTTTAATATTTACAGGAATGCTTCATTCATTTTAACTCTCTTGTGAAGATGAGGGGTTGGGTAATTCTTTAGTTGACCCCACCCAGATCCGTGAGGACAGGTTCTGTGTCATTCTCCAGATCTGGAAGAAGAGATAACACATGAAAACAAACAGCTGCAGGAGTTCAGAGGAGCCTGTTTCCTGGCCCCTGGGTGAGATGCCATCTCCCTGACCCGTGCAGGGAGCCAGTTTTGTTTGTTGGACGCTGGTATTTTAAAAGGTCCTTCCTGAACAGTCAGAAAAATGAACTGTAATTTCCTGAGAGATGCAGGCCTAAAGCCTATCCAAAGATCAATGAACATGAGCCCAACCCCAAGTGCAGAATTCTCAAAGGCCTCCAAACCCGCCCTTAGGAGGTTTGTGGAAGTTGACTCTAAGTGACACTAAGTGACACACCAAGTAAGGAACGTGCTCGCCTCTTGCCAGTCAACTGAAACCCTCTAAACCTTCTTCATGGCACCGAGCGAAAGTATATACGTGAAGACAGAAAAATACAGTGAACCAGATCTGGCCTACTTTTCCCGCTGGGCCTGTTACTTGGTATTAAGAAGTTATCCCCCTATAGAAATAGCTATGGGTTTCATTTCCAGGCCCTTCTGTATTAGGACTTCAAAGAAAATTCTGAATATTAATCCTATTGATGCTCTTTGAACATGGTAGGCACTTATACCTTGGATAAAAGAAGGACATTAATTCCTAAGCTCTTTTCACACAGACTTCAAAGGACTGTTTCTTCCATATCTTTGAAATCCATGATTTCACATAGCCACATGCATAGAAACAAACATAAAATAAATAAGCATACACATATATATTCAAAATGTGTGCCTACCAACTACTGAGCAGGTTCTTCATGTCAAGCACCTTGTCTGGTATCTTTTTTTTTTTTTAATCTTACCACTAATCCTTACAAATCTCTTGTAGGTCATTACCACTAACCCAATTTTGAGATTAAAAAACAAACAACTAAATTTAAGAAAAATGAAATGATGTGCTCAAAGTCACAGAGATTATAACCATCAGCTCCTGAACCTAGGATGATGTGACAGTGACACACAAAACGCAGAGTCATTCTATCACGTGCATCTCCTAATGAGCTAGTGTGGGTGTGTATGGAACTAGTAAGAAAACTTTAGTTCCTTCAGGATTATATGAAATGTAAATAGAAAAGGGACTTACAATTAAAAATACCAAAACTTAAAAGCCTCATGCATGTTCCTCAACAGGAAATGATGGAGACTGGGAAAACTCTGGAGGCTAAACTTCCTTCAGTGCTCAGGGAGGACATTCCTGACTGTTCATTGAGCATCTACAAAAGTTAAAGGAATTTAGGGTGTGTGGCAAAAGGCTGTGTGGGTGCATTTTAAACAGGACATCTGAGCTGAGACCTGCAGGCAGGAGGGAACTGGGCACAGGGTACCAGAGGAAACAGTTCAATGAAGCTCTGCTCAGGCACACATCACCGTACTCAAAAGGCACACATGCGCATACGTTTAACGCACAAACAAGAATGCTCAGACTTCTGCAGTTGTAGTAATCGTGGGTTACTCCCTTCATGAAGCAAATTTCAAATACAGGTAGAACCTGGGCAAGGCCCTTGCACCCGTCCTCAGTCACTCAGTTCTTGACCGGCATTTCTAATTTCCTCCTAAAGTGTCACTTCCTTTTACAGAATATGACTCTGCTTAGGGTTCAGCCTCTGTTTCTTGACACACATAGTGTGTGTCTGTGGAATTTCTATTATTTCTTTGCTATCCCTATGGGTCAGATGGTTTGTTCCTACTGGCCTCTCCTTTCCTGGGTTTATTCCTATTCTAAATTAGAAGCCAACAATACAATGGAATACTACATGGCAATGAGAAAGAATGAAATCTGGCCATGTGTAGCAACGTGGATGGAACTTGAGGGTGTTATGCTGAGTGAAATAAGTCAGGCAGAGAAGGGCAGCTACCATATGTTTGCACATATAGGAGGATCAGGAGGAACTTAATGGAGGACCATGGGGGAGAAGAAGGGGGGAGATTGGGGGGAGAGGGAGGGAGGCAAACCATGAGAGACTCTTGAATGCTGAGAACAAACTGAGGACTGATGGGTGTGGGGGGGGAGGGGAAGGGGGGTGACGGGCATGGAGGAGGGCACTTGTTGGGATGAGCACTGGGTGCTATATGGAAACCAACTTGACAATAAACTATTTAAAAAAGTAAATTAGAAGCCAATATCATCCCATTTTAAGGGCTCTTTAGTATTAAGAGACCCTTCCTAATCAGGATAAATTTTCTAATGTTTACTTATTTATTTTGAGAGAGAGAGAAAGAGAGCGAGAGAGAGAGCGAGCGAGCAGAGATAGGGAGAGAGAATCCCAAGAATGCTCCATGCTTGGCACATAGTCTGATGCGGGGCTCCATCTCATGACAGTGAGATCATGACCTG
Source organism: Hyaena hyaena (assembly GCF_003009895.1). NCBI lineage: Eukaryota > Metazoa > Chordata > Mammalia > Carnivora > Hyaenidae > Hyaena > Hyaena hyaena. The sequence continues at coordinate 357,352 of NW_024081515.1, forward strand.
ACGGGGATCACAAATTGGATGCTGAACCAACTAAGCTACCCAGGCACCCTGAATCAATATAAATTTTTACTTTAGAGTGTATTTTTATCTGCTGTCAATCCAATGGAAGAAAGCCATGCTAAAGGGTATCAGACAGTGGGGCTGATGTTTGTGGAAGGGCATACAGACCTCTGTGTCTCTTCCTACCTGTCCAAGCTTCAGGGTCTCAATCATAGGAAGAGGCTCATCTTGGTTATGTAAGGACAGAGCTTAGGCTGTTTCACGTGGCTGCTGGATTACCTGGATCTATCGACTGCAGTATGAATTTTCTTGACAAAGTAGATTGAGGAGCTTAGGTCTAGAGCCAGTTCATTAAAATATTCAGAAGACCACAATCTGAGTGGACTTAAAATCTCATTATTGTTGAAAATAAAAATTTTAGCTAATTGTTTTAGGCAAAAAAATAATTATGGTCAACTACTATCAGTTAAAACTTTAATCACTTGTTTGCTTCATATAATTTAAATAATATTTAAATATTATATATGCTTTGTATTCATGAATACTTTATTCAGATACATAGGGAAACAAATTATTAATAGATACTTGTGATCTGAGTATTCTAAATAAGCAGAGAAATGATGGGATCCCAAGGACATAAGGTGAACAGGAAGTTTTATAATATAATTTTTAGAAATCAGATGGTGAGTACCTGTAATGCTCAGAGCCAGTTATATAATAATCTCAATTCAAGGGTGGAAAAAACGGTAACTAAGAGTCATGTAAATAATGCTAAATTGGGGCGCCTCGGTGTCTCAGTTAGTTAAGAGTCTAACTTCAGCTCAGGTCATGACCTTGTGATTCATGAGCTCGAGTTGCCCCCAGCGTAGGGCTCAGTGCTGAAGGTGTAGAGCCTGTTTGGGATTCTCTGTCTCCCTCTCTCTCTGTTCCTCCCCCACTTGGATGTGTACATCTGCACATGTACTCTCTCACTCTCACTCTGTTTCTCAAAATAATAACAATAATAGTGCTAAATTACCAAAAGCAATAGTTAAAGTTTGGCAATGGTTTAAAGAGCTCAAAATCTATAAAACATTATCAACTGGTTTCCAGGTAGTCTATAAATATTCAGCAATATCCCTTCGATATTTCCAGTCCCCAGGGAGTATATGACATATTTAAAATTGTACTGGCACCTAATGATTTTGGCTCAACATGTTTCAGTCTTATCAAATCAACAGGGTTCCAACTGTGTTTAAAAAAATCATATGAAAGTTTTGGTAAACCTTAAATTAACCTACTCTCCATGCAGCCAGGTGATGAGGTATAGAAACAGAGTCTGAATATCATAAGAGGCAGCTGTTAGCTTCATGGAAGTTCAAAAGCAACAGAATAAAGCCACACAAGCATCACAGAAAAAAACTTAGAAGTTTTAAGAAAAGTCTAAAAATCCATTAGTTAACCATTTGAAAACGATGCCCAAACAAATGAAAAGTTAACCTAGATACTGTATATAGATATCTAATCAAATCATCTTTTTCTTCTATCTCCTGAAGTTAACCTAAATTTTTCTCTTGAATCATAGTATAACCCAATGGCAACTCTACAGCATAATGGGGGGAAATATGGTACCCATATCAGATGTGAATTGAGATGTAGTACAAACGGGAGATGAAGACATAATTTGTATATTTTCCTTCCACGGATTTGAAAATATGCAAAACATAATGTGATTTTATTTATTTTTTAGATGTTTTTAATGTTTTTTTAAATTTATTTCTGAGAGAGAGAGACAGCGTGAGCAGGGGAGGGTCAGAGAGAGAGAGACACAGAATCTGAAACAGGCTCCAGGCCCTAAGCTGTCAGCACAGAGCCCGATGCGGGGCTTGAACCCATGAACTATGAGATCATGACTTGAGCCGAAGTCGGAGGCTTAACCAACTCAGCCACTCAGGCGCCGATTTATGTGACTTTAAAGTATCATGGATTGACTACAAGGAAATCCCTGAGCTTGTGGAATGGAGAATGAAGCATATTCTCCATGTCTGGGTCCCCCACCGTCCTTGGCATAGTGTCCTGCATGAGCAGGTGCAAAAGCCATGTGGTTAGTTTTTGGCTGAGAGAGTAATGCCAGTACTTCTTTGCACTTCTTTGCCCATTTATTCTGAGTTGATACACAGTCATCCCCAAAGGAGAAAGTGTGTACCAGTTTTCTTACCTGGTAAAGAAGGAAGGGAGGGTGAAGGTCACTATTTGCTGTGTGTCCCACAATTTGTAGCCCAACTGCTACCATAGTGGATGAAAAGTAGGGATGTGGCCAATGGGATGTAAAAGGCAGAACAAAGGAGGAGCTTCCTCCTTGCTTCTCTAGAGTCATTTCCTTTCTTTTCTATTTTCTCTTCCATCATCACAGAATATATTGATTAACATTAAGAAATAAGAAAGCCATCTTTTTCCTATCACGTGTTTTCTTCTAAAAAATATCTCATAAAAGATTTTTGTTTTCTTCCTGTTGCATCTATTTTAATGACCCAATACAGGCAGGGTGAAATCAACTACTTATGTAGACAAATATTTAATTTGACACTTAAAAAATCAATTTGTAATTTACTTTGTTATTTCAATTTAGTGGAGTGAGTCATTCATTTCTTGACTGCTCTATGTGTTTAAAACAATAAGATGAATGCATATTAAATGTATATAGCATTCTATGTAAGCATAAAGCCCCTTTATTCCTCACACACATAAGAGTCAGGGCCTAGCTCAAGAAATATTTATTAAGCAATAAAACTGCTATATATATAGTAGACAAAACTGAATCTCATTTATAAACTAAGCACTCATGTACACCTGTCACTCAATAAATCAAAAGCAATTAAGAAGAACCATTTAGTTGTCTACTAACCTAGATATATAAAGATTTGTTTTATCCTCAGTTATTGTATACGCTAATTGGCAAGAACAATTTGATGGCAATTTTGCAAGCCATAGGTGATGCAGTTTCTGATCACCTACGCATTCATGTCGATTACATTTCAAGTCCTGATGAGCGTCTGCTCCATAACTCCCCCAAGCAACGTGCAGGCCCTTCTCCTGCCTGTGCATCTTCAGATTTTCAGAGTTCAAACTCTTTCCAATGCAGACTCTCCATGGGAAAAGCATTCCCATAGGACAATGCACTTCAAACACACATACTGGAAGAAGGCCAGATATGTACTCAGCTTCTGGGAAGTGAACAGATGACACCAACATCAAGATACCACTGATGGGTGCTTTCATTCTGTTTCTTTCCAAAATGATATTGGTCTGGGGTGCCTGGGTGGCTCAGCTGGTTGAGTATATGACTTTGGCCTCAGGTCATGATATGGCGGTTCACGAGTTCAAGCCCCGTGTTGGGCTCTGTGCTGAGAGCTCAGCGCCTGGAGCCTGCTTCGGTTCTCTGTCTCCTCTCTCTACCCTTCCCTAGCCCATGCTCTGTCTCTCTCTCTCTCTCTCTCTCAAAGAGAAATAAACATTAAAAAAATTTTTTTAATTCAAAATAATGTTTGTTTGGGGCACCTGGGTGGCTCAGTCAGTCAAGCGTCAGACTTCAGCTCAGGCCATGATCTCGTGGATCGTGGGTTTGAGCCCGGCATCGGGTTCGGTGGTGGCAGCTCAGAGCCTGGAGCCTGTTTCAGATTCTGTGTCTCCCTCTCTCTCTGGCCCTCCTCTGCTCATGTTCTGTCTCTCTCTGTCTCAAAAATAAATAAACTATAAAAAACTTTAAAAAAAATAATGTTTGTTCAAATCCTCAGTGACAATAAAGCCTGAAAAGGTGTCACTCCTGAGTAAACTGAAACCAACCTGAGGATAGCTTGGGAGAGCCTTGTGTTGTTACCTCCTTGCTTTCTTCTACTTCATACAGTGATGAGTGAGAAATGGGTCATTTCATCTTAAAAATCAATTCCACTGAATAATGATTTACTTTTCAACCAACTGGATGTCTCAGGATTCTTTTCAAAGTGTTTAGCAGTTACCATCACATCGCTTCTGAAGTCAACAGTAAGAGGCACCACGATAGAAGAGTGGGTCTCATTTTGTCAAAATAACAAAAAATTGGGAAACTCAAAAGGCCACTCAGCAATTCACAAGACACAGTGATGAGAAGTCTACTCTGTGAACACATGACTACTGCATAACCCAAGCACACACCGAGCAAGGCAAGGGAGATGAGCAATTTGAAAAAATGCTTACTATATGTTTCCTCATGCATGCTGCTCTGTGTGTGCCATTGCCTTCACAGTGTGCAGAGCCCTCCGCCGTTTTAACTGATCCCACCCAAAGAGAATAAGAAGGTGTCTGTCACTGCACTTTTAGCCCATCATTGAAATGAATGAGCAGCCATTAGTGACTACTTACTAAGGGCTAAAACTTTAGGTTCAGCAAAAAGAAAGGGCAGGGGAGAGAAAGAGGCAAGAAGAACTAAAACCTATAGCTTTGTGCTATGTGGGCAGAGAGAAGCAATACAATATAGGATCTAAGAGGAAGGGAATTAATGTAAGATGTTCTCAAGCTTGGCCTCATAACTAGCTTAGTGGTTCTCAACAGGAGCTTTTTTGCCCCCCTCCCCTGGGGGATATTTGTCAATGTGGTAGACATTTCTTTTTAAGTTTATTTATTTCAGGAGAGAGACAGAGAGAGAGAGAGAGAGAGAGAGAGCACATGAGCAGGGGAGGGGCAGAGAGAGAGGGATAGAGAGAGAAGCCAAGTAGGTTCCACACTGTCCGAGCAGAGACCAATGTGGGGCTTAAACTCACGAACCATGAGATCATGGCCTGAACTGAGATCAAGAGTCAGATGCTTAACCAATTGAGCCACCCAGGCACCCCTAGACATTTTTGATAGTCATGACTGGGAGTGCTACTGGCGTTCAGTGGGTGGAGACCATGGATGCCCCTCATCTCCTACAAGACACAGCACTGGACCCCACAACGAAGAGCTATTCAGTTCAAACTGTCGATGGCACTGCCATAAAGAAACCCTGAACTAGTGATATAACATTGAACAAGTTACTGATCTTCTGGAAGCTCAGGTCTCCTTATGTGCATAATGCTGATAATAATACAACAGAACCTTCCCTGAAAGGTGGCTAAGGATATTTTAAGACAATATCCAGGTAAAGCACTTCCTCTAGTTACTGGAATGCTGATTGGATTGGAAGTATTTATTTAAATATTTTTTTATTAGTAACAGTGCCTGTGTCTTTCATATAACAACACAAGAAGATGGAAAAGGAAAATATAAAAGGCCACAAGAACAATCACTCATTTTAAGTTGTAATCATATAAAAAATAAAATTCAGTACTCAAATAGTCAAAATTGATTCATTCTAGAATATTTCAATCTCATCGTTATCACCAAAGATAAAATAGGAAGCTCAAATAAAAGCAGTACCCCAGAACATTTCCTCATCATTCACCAAGTTAGAGTTCCAGAGGTCTCACTCTAAGGCTGTTGAAGACAAGACAGCCTTGTGGGTAGTGTTTAATCAGGGAAAATTTAGAGTCAAGGGGGAACGTTAAAAAAATTATTATCATTTTATGGGGCGCCTGGGTGGCTTAGTCGGTTGAGCGTCCGACTTTCGCTTAGGTCATGATCTCGCGGTTTGTGGGTTCGAGCCCCACATCGGGCTCTGTGCTGACTGCCAGCTCAGAGCCTGGAGCCTGTTTCAGTCTGTGACTCCCTCTCTCTCTGACCCTCCCCTGCTCACGCTGTCTCTCTCTCTCTCTCCTAGAAATAAATAAAACATTAAAAAAAATTTAAAAAAAATTATTATCATTTTAATATCATCTTTGGAATATGAGCTTTTATTCCAAGGATGAGTTTTCATTTCAAGTTTTGAAATGTTTTGATTTTGTTCTTTTGAACTGTCAAGTGTGACCACATCTGAAGAGAGAGTTTCCATTTGTCCTGGGAACCTGTGGGTAGGGTTTGAGTAACAGAAAAGTGTTCACTTTCAAAAGAAAAAAGAAAAAAAATTCCACAGTCAAGTCTTTCGATTTGTTGAAATAGTTAGAACTTGAAGAGCAAGTTCCAATTAAAACAACCCGAGAATCGAATATGTTTTTCTGCTTTAGACGGTGAAGGGGGCCAGAAACCACAAGATTATACATCAAATGAGCAAACAAAACAAATCAGAGCAGTCTTGGACAACAGGAGTAGCTCTTCCACAAGAATTCTTTGGAGCTGGTGTCTGCTGTCGGTGTCAATTAGAATGACCGAGATGAGCTCTGCCTTTTTTTTCCCCCCATTCCTTAGGCAGCTACAAACTGGATTACCAAGCAGTTTTTAAAATATACTTCTGCCCATTTTCTGAAATGCTGAAAGAATATAAACGTGTTTTGCTTTTAAATATAATTTTGAAACCAGTGTAAAACGGAGCTTCCTCACATGATGGTAAAACTGGAAAATATAATGCCTTAGCTAAGACTTAATCAAAGGTCAAATATCAAGTAAGGTATTGGTAATATAAAATAGTGAGATTCCCCTACAGCCAAACTGGAGAATACAGATTTGTAAAGGAAAGCCAACTCCAAAAATTTAAAAAAAAATATCTCTACTATTTTGAACATTTACTTGCTATGTGGGAGTTACTTTAATTCGCCTAAATTCCATGAGGGACAGCTTACCTTCTTGTGTTGACCTTTTGGCTGTGAACTTGTTCCTTCTGACTTTGAGACATATCATGGCCTCATTATACAAATGAAAGACCATTCCTAAATTGATTCCATGCCTACCATGTCCAGAAGTTGCCTAGCTGGTGTTCTAACTTCAATTGCTTTAAAAAAATTAAACCAAGACCCCTTTGTATCTTTCACTTTTTATGTTGAAAAAAAAAAAAGTAACAAATTACCGTGTTTTCAATTCCTAAACTGTGGAAGAACTGACACCTAAGTAGAGGTGATTTTATCAGGATTATGAAACACCAGTCTGAGGCACTGTTTCTTTCCTTTTCTTTTTTAATTTCATTTTATTGTGGTAAGAACAATGAATGAGATCTACTCTCTTAACGGATTTTAAGTGTATAATGTGGTACTATTGACTATAGGCACCATGTTATACTGCAGATCTCTAGGACATATTCACCTTGCAGAAAGGAAACTTTATGCCCTGCAATAATAATTAAGCATTATTTCTTACTCTGGCATTGTCCGTGGAATCAGAGGAGTTGCTAGAAGCTCAAGTCGCACAGCCCCCTGTGATTGAAGCCTGGCTGCACTAGCTGTGTGACTTGGGGGCAAGTTACTTAACCTCTCTGTGCCTCACTTACCTCTTCTACAAAAAGGATTACATAAGTCATATATTTTGTATGTATGTGTAACTGTGTGTGTATATATATATATAAAACATATGTGTGTATATACGTATTTTATATATAAGTGTGTATATAAATAGATAGGTATAGGTATAGATATGGCAAAGAGAACCAATGTCAAGGAGGTAAATGATATAAAAGTATTTGCAATCATTAATACTGACTAGCAGCAAAGCTGAAGCAATGGTATGTACTCTTGAAGAACATTAAAAAAGGAAAATGTAGGGGTGCCTGGATGGCTCAGTTGGTTAAGCATCTGACTCTTGATTTCAGCTCTGGTCATGATCTCAAGGTCGTAAGATTGAGCCACAGGTCCAGCTCCACGGAGCCTGCTTGAGAGTCTCTAACTCTCTCTCTAAGAGAAATAAAAATAGGAAAAAAGGAAAATGTATATACAATTGTATTTGTCAATTAATCCTCAAGAAGCTAGGAGACAAAAAGGAAAGAAAATACAACAGCTCATCTTTGGTTTCCCAGCTCTTCTCCTAAACCCACTCACAGATTCCAGGGCCAGATGGCACTGTCAAATCTCTGATGATTTCAATATATCTACATATGACGAAAATAAAATTCATCCATCCTTAATCTCAGCAAACTTTATTCTACATAATCTAGAACTCTAAATAACACATTAAGTAAAATAATACCTAATAAAATACCCAACACACATACATATACTCTCATGTATCTCTCTCTCTCTCTCACAGACACACACACACACACACACACACACACACACACACGAATTCTTTGTACTGAGATTATTATTTTTGGTTCTTTTACTCTTTAACTTCGGATTCATTTATTTATTTGCAGATACATTCGCCTTACATTTGTGATCAGAAATAAATTTTGTGGTTTTAAAAATAAGGATAATTTTAGTATTTTTCTCAAAATTGAATGCTACTGAGCCTCCTTTGAGTGGGGAAGGCAGGATTGGCATACCAACAATCTAAAATACCGTCCTAAAAAATGATAGTCTGGGATGAACCAAATCTGAAACAGATTAATGAGGAGGAATAAAACATTTGAGCAAGCCATCTTGCTCTTTCAACCCAGAGGGGAGATATTCAACTCAAACCTGCTGAGAGATGGCTTTGAAAGGCTTAGGGACTGGAGACACGTATTGAGTGTTGAATACAGATGACACCACAAGCATTATATCTCCCTTAATCTCACCTCCACCTTGCAGGTAGCTATTTAGACCACCATCTTCCAAATAAAGAAACCAGGGTTCAAGGTCACACAGCCAGTCAGCAGCTGTGGTAGAAAGCCAACCACATTTCCTGGTTCTAAGTTAAATATTCTTTCACCATGCCACAGAAGCCCTCCCCTGCCTCTTACCTTTCCTCAGCCCTCTTATATCTTTGTTCATCGCCTCTACCAGGCCCCTCCTTCTAGGCCTCCCTTTCCATGCTTTCTGGATGGTGCCCCGTTTGCAATAAAAAGTAAGTGGGGGCACGAAAGCCTCATATACGTCCCACACAGAAGGCCTGACGAAGGTAGGGCCAGCGATGGCCGAACACACCAGTACTGTCACAGACGTGCAGGGGCAGACACGCACACGGCCTCTGCAAGGCTCATAAAGCAGCGGTCAGCAGCGCTCTGCACCCTGTGTTAGCGGCCACCTGCGGCCACCCACCGCACAGTGCGGAATTCTCTGCCGGGGCCACACAGGCCTGCCGTGCGGGCAGAGAAGCGGCCACAGGAGCCCAGAGAAGAACGTCTGTCCTCTGTGGCTCTGGAGGGCATATTGTCATGTCCTGGAAGACAGGAAGGGAAGAAAGAGCTGCAGAAATGAATGGCTACGGAAGACCCTCCAAATCTGACTGTGCCCCGTCACCCAATCTAGACACTCAACGCCTACCGCTTCACACAAATACAGAACGGAGACATGATTCTACAGGCGTTTCTTTCATGGCTTTAATTGGCCTCCGCGTTTTTCTCTTTAAACCTTTCAGTGCTTTTTTTTTCCGCCATGTAACTTCTGCTAACTATTTAAACAAGGATATAAGGGCAATGCCCCCAGCCAATACTGCACAGCCTGGTACGGGCGCATCACATTCATAAAAGATATTTCCTAGACCTGTGCAAACACTAATCAACTCTTCCGTTTTGCGAGGCAAGTAGCTAAGGAGCCCTAGTTCACTGTTGCTTAAATAGAGATTAAGATGAGAGCAGCTGAATTGTGGAATCTTCCCTAGACTGAAAGCTCCCAGGTTCCAGAGAATGGGGGAGCCCATATTCTCCGAGGGATAAATATATAAATCCTATCACAGGGACAAAAACCGTCCAGTGCACCACAGGAGCCAATCAATAACAGAACACCTAGGCCAATCACTGCCTATTCTGAAAACATCCGTGTATCCATCGTCAGCTTCTGATTACCTTCAGAAAGGCTCCCTCCTCCTTTTCCTCCTTGATTTTCAGGAGGTTCCTGCATTTGCTCGCCCCAGAGCACTGCAATGAGCATGCAATGCTCATGTCATATAAAGTAAGTTATAGTTTCTTCTTTGCACAATGGCTTGAAGCCGTAGCCTTTAAGTGGACCAGTAGTGTGACCTTGACTTTGCCCTGTAGGTGCTCTGGAATGTGCTTGCAGCTTCCCCCTATGGCATCCGCCGCCTTACCCTGGGTACATCTAGACCTGCAAGTAACTGCTGTCATAATGTAAGTGTTCCCCTCCCCAAATTCATTGCTTTAACCCACACTTGACTTCTGCTCATGGGAAAGAGTGCCCATCAGTCACTCAATGGATTAATTCCTTGACTGCTACTATTTGGGAAATCTGCCCATTCCACCTTACCAACAGTGAGATTACGAACGGGTTAAAAGTGTTTCCTTAATTTCTGATTTAACAAAATGGGTGCACTTTATGTATTTTTTTCTCATTACCTTTCCTTCTTTAAGTATTATACAGCACAGTAGAAAATTTGTATAAATTAAAATTAATTTATCTTACAGAAACAAATTTTCCTTAAGTATTTATTTTTGGAAATATCAGGAGAGGCAATCTCACCTTCAGGATTGGGGCCACCCCCAGTAATTTTCAGCATCTTGCGGAGATTATCTTTCAATGATTTTCTGCATACAGTTCTTAGAGCCCTAACCCTTCACAAGGACAATCTCACTCCTCACACGGGGATTTTCTCTAGGATCTTTTCTCTCAGATGGCTTTCTATTTTTGAAAAGTGCAGGGGGTGGGGGTAGGCTGGAAGCTTAGCTTTAACCTACAACACTGTGCGGTGAAACAATGTGCAATTTTTATTCTGAAAAAAATATAGAGAATATAGTGGAAATATGGAATAAAAAATTAACGGACATCTAACATATACAGAACCCTACAAGATGATGTCCTTTTCCACAGCCACTACTTAACATCTCTCAAAATTAGACTTACTGAGCACTTTCTTAGAGGACAAATCTGTGCATGAGTATCTCCTGTAATCCTCACAATGACTGCATAAGATCCAACTATTATCCCCATTATACACATCATCATGGTAATGATTACGGTAGTAGTAGCTATGTTGTATTTATGGAGTGCCTACCTATGTGCCAGGCACTTTACTTCAGATGTCTTCATTTAATCCGTATGGCAGCATTATGAAGTTGTTTCTCTACTTACTCCGATCATACCAATGAAGAAACTGAGCCCACAGCCAGTCAGTAACTTACCCCAGAACACTACTTAATGTCAGAACTGCAACCCCGACTGACCTGATTCTAGACTTCTTAGCCACTTTGCTCTACTGTCTCTAACAAACCCTAAGCACAAATGAAAATCAATGAGGCCCAAAAAAGATCTCCCAGAGTAACTGGGCAAATTCTTTTTACCCCTTTCTTAGTTTCCCCAACTCAAGCTTTCTATCACTTTCACAGAAGCTCCTAAATTCAAACAAATCATGACTGCCACCACCCCAATCTCTCTCTCTCTCTCTCTCTCTCTCTCTCTCTCACACACACACACACACACACACACACACACACCATATAATTATAAGGATATATCACATCAAATTAATGCTCATCTGGCTACTGAAGAGAATGATATCAAAACTCCATTAATTTTGCCTTACCACCAGCCCACGTATCTAAGAACAGGACTTGACCAGAGCATGCACCTGGTATATCTTACAGGATACGGGGTGACAGCTGTTAGTAAGTACATATCTTCCACTGGTAGAGGTACTGTTCACTATAAATATCCTCTCACTTAAACTTCCTAAGAACATTCCCGAAAGACATCTTACATACAGCTCAGAGACATGAAAACGTAGACTCAGAAAAATTAATAGTCAAGTAAATATTTAAAATTAGCTCTTCCTCCAAAGCCTGTAATTTTTGCACTGACAAGCTGCACTGGTGATGCTCTCCATTTGGGAACCTTCCAACAAAAACACAGCCAGTGCAAAGCAGGAGTGCCAGGGAAAGAGAACCACGCCCCTCCCTGTAGGGAAACACATAAATTAATGCCAGAGTGCATCCATGTTCGCAGGTACAGCTGTCATCAACGGCCTGGGCTTCCTCCCTTCAAAGGCTACGGCCCAAGTTGAAATGAAATGACAGAATCATTTTTGAAACATGTCCTAATTGTGGATGGAGTACTATTCAGAAGTAACACTGCAAAATGACCCCAAATATTAGATCTCTTTTTCATTCCAGTGAAATATGGCAAAGAAACACTGGCCACTATCTTCATAACCCCAATAAATACACACACTTTTTTTCCTGAATAAAAATAAATAATTTTTCATGAAAATCTATTTCTATACATTTAAAAATAGTTGATACCATATAACAAACTTTATCATTATTGCACAGGGAGACTTTAACCTTTCATTCCAGAAAAAACCGGAACTCTCCACCTGAATCAATCTCCAGTGCTAACAGGCTGCACTCATCACTGAAAAGGTCCATGAGGACTGAGGCTTTGAACCAAAGGAAGGCAACAACCGTCAATTTGTTCCGAGAAGTGGAGACGTGGTAGAATTTTCTAAACTGTTTAAATTAGGGCTCAATGGTACTGTCAAACTATTGTTTTCCTTTCTTTGACCACTAAATATAGAGGCTGGTCTTCTCTGGGGTAAGTGGCATCCTGTAATGAGCCACATGAACCCTCCAGCTTGTCATTCAGAGCAGTGCTTGCTCTGTTCTTGAATCCTGGAATACTCCATGACTGTCGCAGCAGCCTCCGGACCATCTCCAAACAAATGGGAAACTCATTTGCATAAATCTCATTTCCATTTTATTCATCCTCTGCCCAAATCTAGATCAGAATATTTAATATCATCCATGGTGGGAGGTCACAGGAATTTAAAGGGCATTCATGGCTGACGATTAGAAAGGATAGGTTCCAGAGAGGAGTTTCTACTTGAAATCCAAAGCTGAAACAAGAGAAAGCCTGATGCCAGACACAGAGTGAGAAAAAGGGACCAACTAAAATATAAACAGGGAAGAAACCAGAACCATCACTGTGTTCTTCTCTCTCTACAGATGAGCTAGAAAGCCACTACTGAGGAAGTAGCTATGATGTACAGCAGCTACTTCACTTGCATTTCCATATTTAGTCTTTTTTTTTTTTTTTTTTACTCCCTGATACATAAGTAAAGACCCAGAGGAGAAGAAAGTCAAAAGGCAGGTGGTGTTTTCAAAGTTAAACATCCTCAAAACAGCAGAAGCAAGATTGAAACGCTGTAGTCCCTGGCTGTGACTCCATTACCTCCCCCCAGGGAATCTCCCTTCTGCTGACCCATTGTTTTCTGACTTTGCTCTTCATACAATAGGAATGTGTCCTAACAAGTGTAAACCAAAACCTCAGCAATTTACTGGCCTTGGAGTGTTTTCTTCTCCTTGACCATTAAAAAGACCAAGACAAACGGTTGCCTTAAACTCAACTCTACTGAGGTTTATGAGCCAGATTTTTTGGGGTGTGTGTCAGGGTTCTTTTCCAAGAATAAGTCAGCTCGATGTCACAGTAAATCATATACACACACAACACACACGCGCACGGGCATGTACGTGAACACAAATTTCTTGAGCGCACATGATCCCGTTAGGAGGAGAAAACAAAATCACTTCAGAAGACTCTGCAGAAATCCTGCAACACCAACGGCACCTTCTCTGGCTCATTAATTCTGGCCTAAATTTGCTACTGTCAGGCAAATCAGGCACACTGTCCAGCAGACACCCACCTGCTATTAAGCTGAATGTGCCTGGCATCTTGACATTCTATTGATTCCAATCCAAGGCTTATGAAAAAAAGGCAGCTCAGAGTCCAAAAGGAATTTTAGCCACAAATACCTTGGGAGAAATCCAAACAACTAAAAACAGAAAGAAAGACAAGATGCGAATCTGAGTGACACAACTGAGACAACCAAAGCAGACTACTGAATGTCAAGGACAAATCTACAAATGACCCAAGCACCCCCTTTCGAGAACTACCTATTTTAGGAAATTCCAGTAGCCTAGGCATTGAACCACCACCCCCACCCCCTCATCGGGATTACTGGTATATATCCTCGCAGGAGTATTTATTATTATTCCAATGGTGTTGCTTTTAAGGAAGACCCTGTCATTTCTCGCCCTCTAGATCTCCATACAGATTCAGCAAAAACTTGCTGCATTGTAAATATGGTCCTGATAATGACAAGGGATTCGGTTCTTAAGCAGTTAAGATAAACCAGAAACTATGCAAAGTATTTTAAAAGACTGTGTCCTTTAATCTTCAAAACAGCCCTAAGAGCCAAGAGTTTGACTTCCATTTTACAGCTAAGGAATATTGAGGTTCTGAGAGGTAAAGTAATTTTCTCCGGGTAGCTGGAAAATGAGATTCAAGGGAAGAGAGAGCATCTGAATGCATTTATAAATTTTCTGACACCTCCCAACCCATATCCACCCTCCATCCGCAATAACTTAAGCCTAAGTAAACAAGTATACATCTAATTTCCTAATCCTGGCACTGATGGCTTTGATGACACCTGCTTGTCACCGTCAACTCTGCATAAACTGGATGGCTCTGGGATGCTCTTTAAAACCAGACCAACTCTTTCTTACTTTAGCCCAGAGAAGGCAAACATTTCAAAATAAAAATAAATATATACATTCAAAAAGAGAGAAGGAATATGAAACCTGTAATCCCACCAGGTAGCATGAATTTCAGCTGGTTCTTGCTCCTCCCCTCCGGCTCCCCATGCACACCAAGCACTGCACTTCAAAGAGGACTCTGGGAGGAAGGGGAGCGTGAGATCCCTCAGAGTCAGCTGGGAGAAGGCTCTTCTGCCAAAGGGAGACTAGAGTATGAGTGGATATCCACTGCAGATGTCAGTCATCTCAAATAAAGAATTCAAAATGGTTTCCAAAAGCTGATTCCAATCAGAGCTGTCAGGAGGATCAGAAGATAGAAGGTTTTTCCACGGGAAGAGATGTGTGTCTGCTGTGCAGATATTTCCTAGGTTTATAAGACGGTTCCCGGTTTTGAAGTGTCAGTGTGGGTTGAGGGAGCACAGACAGCCATTCAGATTTCAACTGGACTCAACCTACACTTTTTACCACAGGATAGGGGTGTTTTCCCCTCCAACAGAGCTATCTGTGACTCTGTGTGTGTCTATAATTGGAAGGAATATTCTTTTTTATAAAAGTGCTCCTACATTGAGCTACGTAAAGCCAATACATGAAATACCCCAAAACCAAGGTTTACTAACATTCCACAACCTCTATCTTCCCTACTCTGCTGTGGCATCTATTTTCTTGGCCAGTGTCAGCTGTAGGTAGGAGGCCAATGCATCCTTCTCACCACTTGGCCTCTGATGTACAAGGTGACTTCTTAGAGACAGCCACTTAGCCATCTATTCTTGGTTTATCACCCATCAGTTAGCATTGTTACTGCTTCCATTATCATCAAAAAGGTTATAGACATATAAAGATGTTCTCATCTGATAATGGTGCTTGCAATATGCTTTTACACTACCCAGTTAGTGACTTTTGTGTTGGCACAAGTCACCAAAAGCGCTGCCCTGGAATGCTCAGCAGCTTTCTGAATGGTTACATGCAGAAATGGGGGAAAAAAAGTGTCAATGTATTAAAAACAACAACAGACTAAGGGGCCTTTTATACATGGTTGACAATAAAAAGGGCAGCACCCCAGGCAATATTAAAAATATCTGGCTCTTTCCTCCTCAACTCAGAGCTTGACAAACTCTAAAGGCAGTGATTATTGTTTGCTGAATAAAGGCCCAAATCTGTCCTTGACCTTCTGGGTCAAGTCCTATCGACAGTAGAGGAAGTAGAACATACATATCGAAGGCAGGGCATGGTCCTTGGAGGCTAATAAGCTGACTAACAGACAGCACACTGCCTAGAAAGCAGAATATCGAAGGGGGTCACGAATGCAGGAAATGAATAAAAGTCCGTGTGCCTCCTTTTAATGACACTGGGCTAGTGACTAGAATTCTCCTCTTCATGATGCACTCAACTCTCCTTAATGTCAACAGGAGTTCTGTGGCAGCACTGCAGGAGAAAATGGATTCAAACGTCATTTAAAATGAATCATTTCCCTTCCTCTCCTCCATTTCTATACAGACTGACAAAATACAAAAATACATTTTAAAAAATTGATTCAGCATTGTAGTTTTCTACTCCAACAGCAAACGTAGGCATCCGAATGGTAAAATTTGATAGCCTTTGAATAATTATTTAAATGGGAACACCCACAATGGAATCCCACAGGCCTTGGATTCGCCAACCCAAGATGAAAATTGCAAGTGGCAATCCATTACAAGCTGCCTCTTGTTTACTGTGATATTTAAATTTCCGTTTTGTTTTTAACAAGGCAGCACAACTCGCTGACCACTGGCCCAACCTACAGTTAGGGAAATAACAGTCTTTAAGATCATGGGCAGAACTGGCTTTTCACTTTTCTAAACAGAAATACAAACCATATGCTCATCCTGTGACTTTCATGTCAAGGACTTGGGTTTGCCACCAGAACATTTGCCCCCTTCTTAGCACAGTATATCAATGCTCCTGGGGGTCGGGAATGCCTTCAAGGTGTATCTCTAAGGCCTTTTCTCCAATGCAATGGAACACATCTACCATCAAGCCAGTGATTGGTTTTAATGTGGAGAGCTGTACATCTGAATGAGTTTGTTAACCAAAAAGACAATGTATTGTTATGTTACTCCCAAAAGGTACAAGCAGTCTGTACTGCCATAGCTATAGGAATCATATGCTCAGAAATCGGAAAACACAATCTTTGGCTTTCCTTGAAAGAATGCTAGAGGCAATATGTTGATTATTTTTCAAAGGAGGGAAAGAAGGTGTTGAAAGCTCTTACCAGCATGTAAAGTTCTGAGTTTGCAAGCACCAAGCACAAAATAATGATAATGTTTTAGCACTTTATAAATTTAAGTCACTCTATCTACTTTTCGGAGACAGTAAATACTTTTAGACAAAGTACTGCTTCTATGCCCAAATAGAGGAAAACAGGAAAATACTTTAAAGCATCAGAAGATAACCATGGTGATGAAAATACATAGCTCTTGTTCTGAAAGGGAAATAGGAAAACACATGTAATTAAAACAGCAGTGAATCTGAATGAAACCCAAAAAACTGAGGGTTTGGCCATGAGTTTCTGAGACTGCTTTTGATGGCCTGAATTTCAAGTACAGTACAAACTATGAGAAGATTAAGATCATTTTATCTCAATTGGTCACTGGTGAACTCAATGTTAGGTGATTAATCAGAGAGAGTGCCAACAATAAATAAACAAGGTCGTGAATAATCTCTTAAAGAGGTAGCGCAATAAGCATCATAGAATACACCCTCCTACATAAAGTTTTACAGGCAGGAGGGAATTAAGGTTTACTGAATTCCTTAAAAGCCAGGCCTCTCCCAGACATTGTGCTAAGCACATAACATATATTACTTGTTTTAAGCTCTGGATAGTCCGGCCAAGAAGGTAGTATTATTACTTCTTTGCAGGTGAACAATTTGACACTCGGAAGTCAAGGCACTGAGCAGGGTAACTATGGCTGGAAGGGGGCTGAGAAAAAACAAAGGCAGAAACCCTTGTGCACACGCTCACGGTCTGTACCTCCCAGAGGGGCTGGACACTGCTGCTGCTGCTGGCCTCCTCAATGCTCTGCCCCACAGGGAGAAGGACAGTGCGAGACAGGGTTTTTAATACTTGCTGTAAGCAACGTTGGTTGGGGCACTTGGGAATCCAAACTGCTCCTCTCTCATTACTACAGTTAGCTTCCCTTTGCATGGGATTACCACTGGAGAGGCTGATGTCCCTGTCCCAAAGCAGAGAACTATCCCATTTCTCTAGCCTAACTTTAAAAAAAAAAAAAAAAAAAAGTGAGTCAAATTGGAGGCACTCAATCTTTTCTTTCTTGGGCTACAGGATCCCTTAATCCATGCTAAAACAATGTTTTCAGAGGGAAACAGAGGCACTGGTGATATTTTTGGAGTATGAAGAAGTATTTATATAAGACCTAATCTAACTGTCAACAGCCCCAGACGATGAGGAATGGGATTGCAAGTCACAAAATCCTTTGTTCCACCCACCCACACTCCACTCAAAGGCACCCACAAGTATCAGATAAATACATTCAACATTCACGGGCAATATAACATTGGGCCCTTTTCACACATGAGGACTGTGGAGAATGCTTTGGGTCCAGGTTTTGAGATCTCAGGGACATGGTAAAAGCCCAGGAGCAAAGCTTGGGAGTAAAAAACCTTCAGGGCGATGACAAGGTGGAGACTAACCAGCTGAACTATTTCCTTGGCGATCAAAACTACCTATTACAGACCCTGTGCTAGTAGCTGCTAGTCTCTGCCATCAGCACAAAACAAGTGTGTCCATTAAGTGCATGAAAAATCACGCCTGATGACTTATTAAAGAAAAACCAAAATGAAAATATTTGCTTACCCAATGACCACAAACCTTTCCTGCTGAGACAGTGTAGAATAAGGGTGGGTGGTACCCAGAGATCAATTTCAGTGTAAATGAATCCTAGTGTTGTTGGCAATGACCTGGTCTCTTGAATGATGGCCAATGGCTTTGTTGCCTATTGCATCCAGCATGTCCTGGGTAAATTTTTTCCAAAGGAGACTAAAGAGATGCAATTCAATGACAGTGGAAAATATTCCATTTGGAAGAATAACTGTTTGGGAAGACAGCAGACTGGTCAACAGGGAGCTCTTGGGTTCCTCATAAGCCTACATCAAAATAGAGCTCTGTGATTTAGGAAAAGGTGGTTTATACCCACATGAGAAGCGCTGGAACAAATTTCCACATGAAGTGATGGCTTAATAGGAGCCATGTGGTTAAGTTCCCCTGCAATCAAAAAAAAAAAAAAACAAAACAAAACAAAACAAAAAAAAAAACACCACCTTTCAATTTACTTAAGAAATAAAAGTGAATGCAACAATGGCAAAATGCAGCATAAAGGCAAGAAAATGAATCAAAGATAAAAAAAGATATCTTCAAACTTCTTTCTAATATAATGCTCCTCAAAAGGATCAAGACACAAGTTAACAGGCAGTACCAAAGCCTCTACATAATCTTTTGTGTCAGGATCCTTTCTGGCTTCTTAGTATTAATACTTGTGAAAGACCCAAGACTATCTTGGATTTCTCTAGCATGAAAGGTTGCCAGGTGAAATAAAATAAGATACAAACAGAGCATAAGACACATGTATGCAAATATCTATCTATTCACTGTTTATGAAAAATTTGAATTTAATTGGGTATCTTGTATTTTTATTTGTTGAATCTACCGAACTTGTGATCAGTCATGAGCAAATTTTGAAAGAACTATTTTTGAACTGGTGAATGGTGCAAATCACTATCATGCTTTGTGAATTCCTAAGAAGTTCTTTGTAAATGCTGACTCCTGACACTTTCCCTTACAGGTTATTTCTCCTATGGAACAAACAGCACAGTGTTTACCTGCTCCCAGGTGAGTCTGGATGCATGCACATTTGAGAGAGATTGCTTTAAACCAGACTAATGAAATAAAGAAGACAGAATAAGTTTGATTTCTCTTATGGCTCAAATCACTCCATTAAGCCTTTAGAGGGGGGTCAGATGTCTGAAATCTTAAGTGTTAATGTGAGAATCCAAAGGGTATCATATATACTCAAATATTGGTTAATAAAATATTATCATAGACTTCTTCACTCCCCCGATGGAGATGCTGAGGGAAAATCACTCACTCAAAATTAGCAATCCAGATACACAACCAAGAATAGCATCTCAGACACCTGATGCCAGAACTCACCCCATGCTGTCATTTCTAAACAATTCTTCCTTACATCCTGTCTTGAACAGCTGAAAGAGTTGGCACACACAACAGAAGGAGCTGAGACATTTTTTTATCCTTAGCTAATGTGTAAACTCCTTAGCTACAAAGTAAGTGTCCAATCACAATATAGCATAAAAAAATCCACATATGAATCAGGGATTATCTCAACAGATGTAAGCTGTTTCTTCATTGTATCAGTAAATGTTAACATAGCGTTAAAAGTGAGTAAAGAAAAATCTAACTGCACTTTACTGAATATAAGACTCAATTACTTTTTGCTTCCGAGGATATGGGGTATGTGTGCGTGTGCATGCGCGCACGTGCATGTGTATTGTATCTGTGGTAGAAGCGATGGAAGAGAAAGTATTTCCTTCTCTTCCTATCAGCAGAATCTCTTCTCTGTGATATTCTAACCATTTAATATAACTCTTCCATTTACAATTTATCCCTCCTTTACAACTGAGGAGAATTTGCCTTCCATGGACAATGTCTGACAATTCTAGGTTGCTAACGATGAACTTCCAATGTCCAAAGCAAGACTCAGTCATGAAAAGATGTTAACATAGAAACTGTGTCTAATCGGGTATAAGAGCGGCCAAGAACTGGAGAGTCAAAACTGAAGCATGGCCTATAATTAACAGAATTTCAGTAGAGTGGAAAGTAGTAATAAAGGCTCTCTTGAGAGTCACTCAGATCCCTGTTTAAATCCAAGCTCTTCTACCTTGATTATCTGTGAGATCTGGGGCAGGTTATTCAAACCCTCTGAGCCCCTTAGTCACCTGTAAAATGTAAATAACAGCACGTAACTACAAAAACTACCATGAGGATGAAATAAGTTAGTATGTTTGAAGTACCTACCACATGGCAGGGCTCATGACTCACTAGATGGTAAGAATGAGAAGCAAGAGTGTCTGTTTCTCTGGACCCATTGGGTCACCATATATTTGCTAGTACAGTAAAAGCTTCGTTAGTGAGCGTAATTCATTCTGGAAACATTCTTGTAATCCAAGACACTTGTAGATCAAAGCGAATTTCCCCATAAGAAATAATGGAAACTCAGAGGATTCGCTCCCCAACCCAAAAGTATTCATATAAAAATGATTACAATACTGTAATAGAATACAAAATACTAAAGAAAATACAAAATATAAGAAAAGTAAACAAACTAATCTGCATTTACCTTTGAAAGCCTTCATGGCTGGTGTGAGGAAGACACAAGAGAGGATTGTTATTGTGTAAGACAAATTTCACTATCACTAATGGAATCACTGCTATCTATTGGCTCAATGAAATCTTTTTCTGCATGGGGGTCATTGTATACACTGGCGTGGATGTTGACTACACTACGGTATTAATACACTCTTGTCATATACTGTATTTAATGTAACTGGCAATAAGGCAGCAGCAGCCTGACCCAAAATGAGGCAAAGCATTCCAAAGTTTACTTTTGTATGGAAAAGCAAAGGACTGTCTATAGGTGCTTTGAAGTGACAAAAAATACATTAGTGCCAGTTATGGGCACCTTCCAACAATCTGAAAACTCACTGATTTCTGCCAAACACTGTGGCCTGAGACCAAGCATACCAGTATGGGAGATGATCACCCACAACCCGCAGTGACAGAGAGAGAGAGACAGAGAGAGAGAGAACAAAAACAGAAACAGAAAAACATTGGCTCAGCTGTGATCATGTGAAGTTCAGCATCACGTACTATTCATATTGCAAAACACTGTTCCTTTATGAAGTTAAAATTTATTAGAAATGTTTGCTCATCTTGCTGAACATTCCCAGAATAAGTTACTATCAATCCAGGTTTTACTGTACTTAGCCCTGAACTAACTGCGCTTGGCTAAGTACAGAACAAATGAGCAAGAAAAGAATATCAAGACCTACTTACTGTCTGCATATAATTGTCTTATAATCAATTAGCCAAGGGTTGATAACCCCTGCCACGAATATTGGACCTGATTAATTAATGATGATAATACAAAAAATTCTAAGACATATTGCCCTGCTTCCCATGTCTTGGTGAAGGAGATAAATGCACCTGTTTGAGAAGTTAATGAAAATAACAACAAAATAACTACAATAAAAGGACTATATAAAAGTAAAAATGGCAGCTGATGGGGAGCTGATGAATGGTGACAGAAGTTGTATAACTGATAACAGCTATAAGCTCCAAGAAAAAGGGAACCGCCATGAGTTGAAGAAACCCCATGAATCTGTCATGAAGATAAGCCACTTAAGATTCACTTTGAAGCGACGTGGGACTTAGATAAGCAAAGAACAGAAAATCCTAGGTTTCTGATACAAGTAAAGCTGAAGAAATGAGAAAAAACAGGGCCAAGTGATAGATAATACATTACCCATGTCATTTGTAGCACTGAATGCTAGGCACAAAAGTTGAACCATTACTATTGCTATTTAATTTTGAAAGAGACAGAGAATATGCAAGCAGGAGTAGAGCAGGGAGAGGGAGAGAGAGAGAATCCAAGGTAGGCTGCATACTATCAGTGCAAAGCTCCATGTGGGGCTCGAACTCAAAAACAATGAGATCATGACCTGAGTCGAAACCAAGGGTCGGACGCTGAATCCACTGAGCCACCCAAGCGCCCCATGACCACTGCTATTTAGGCCTGTGGTTCTCAAGATTTTATTGTCTGGCTCACCACCATGCAGCTGTCAGATAATAACAGAGATTATTTTCAAGATGCCACCCAAAAATGTTTGGGTTTGCTTAGATAAGATTGATTATAGAGTATATATAATCTTTGTAAGCTGGCGCGCACACACACACACACACACACACACATTTCTGTTTCACTGACTATAAAACAATGGTGTCTCTTGACAAATGGCTTATATCATGGGAAACAGGGGCCAGTAAGAGCTTTGGCAAGCCCAATCAAGAGATATTTGATAAGGAAAGAAGGTGCTAACTGTATTCTATAGACGTGAAATGCAGAGTCAGAGGAGAGTTCCACTAGAGTTCTGACTCAGTGGACTTGCCTAAGACCATCTTGTTACTCACTTCCCATTCCACCATGGTAAGAAAGTTACTGAAGTACCAGACAAATAATGATTATCTTTGATTCCCTTCTTTGACATCAATCTTTGGTACAGCCTTTGGACACGTCGGTGGAAGAGAAGAGCTCAAAGTTTAGACAAATTACTTCTTCTTTGTTATACCCACATCAACCAGCCCATCCATTGGATTATACTGTTAAACTGCCAAATAGGCACCATTAAATGAAAATGTCACTATATATACACTGTCTGCTCACCTTATAATGTATATTCTCCCTAATCTCATAGCATTCTTTATGTTTCTAGTTTGCTAAAGCTTCTGAAACTAATACACAAGAGTGTGATAATTTCCATTTTAAGATATTTTAGAATATTAAAAAATATTATAGCAGATCCAAATATAAAAACGTTACAGCCAACCCTGAGCCAAACCAAGGTGACTCTTAAAATGATGTACTCTTTTGGAGAAAAAAATTAGCAGGTAGCATCCCATACCGAAATAAAGTATATCCATTTAAACTACTCAAGATTGAGCAAAACAGATGAAGAAAATCTCTGGGTTCCAAATCCTTAGGAATGTCACCGGTCCCCATTACCGCCTCACACCACACAAACACAATACCACTGAGAAACCTAAATGGACACTTTCTCAAGAGACAGGTCTTATGAACACTTGAGGAAACAATGCTTTAAAATCTAAACTATTAATTCAGTATAGAGCGTACTGCAGGAAAATAAAGGTAAAATGGGATATATAAAGTTACCAGAGTTGTTTTCAAAGAAATAATGAGAATTTAAGGGAAAACACAAATAGAAAGAATTCATTACAGCCATAGACTCCACTCTTTGCTCCTTCATTAAGTGTACAAATTAAAGCACATCTATGCGATGTTTTAAAAAAAATTGACCTCTAAATGTTAATTCATTTAGCTGCTTCAACTACTGTGGTCAGGCTGAGGTAAGAAAGGACAACTATGAATCCTAATGCCTAAAATTTTTTAAAAAAAGGAGTTGAATTATTACATGTTCAATTTTCATATCTACTAAGTTATTTACAATATCCTCACATAGATTCTAATCTAGAGTTGAAATGTGAAACCCATGAAAACCAAGGGCTTTCACCTTTAATGGCTAATGCAAGCTTGGCAAAAGAACAAGAGAACATCTTAAAAGGAGCCAAGGTCTAATTTATGTGTCCAGGTGGCAACCTTCCCCTCTTGGGTGATGGCTGTCAGTACCAGAAGCCAGAGAAGGGATGGTAGAGACAAAGAATCTTATTTTGTGTGAAGGAAGCTTGTCAGTTTCTGTTCTCGGGGTTTTTTTTCTTTTCCTTTTTTTAAAAATGTTTACTCATTTTTGAGAGATGGTGAGAGACAGAGCATGAGTTGGGGAGGGTCAGAGAGAGAAGGAGACACAGAATCTGAAGCAGGCTCCAGCCTCCGAGCTGTCAGCACAGAGCCCGACGTGGGGCTCGAACCCACAAACCGTGACACCACAACCTGAGCCAAAGTCGGACACTTGACTGACTGAGCCACCCAGGCTCCCCTCTTGGGTTTTTTTTTCCTTAACGTTAAAAGGTGATATGCCCATTTGGAGAAATCCTGTTTAGGGAATACTGTGTCAGATGAAATGGATGTACCAACATCTTATTAAAGCCACTAAGATACACGGTCACATTTAATGAGCATGATCTCAAAATTGAACGGACAAAAACTTTGAGAAGAAAACATCTTGGTAACGACAGCATTTGTAATCATTTTTATGACTAATGTATGATCCCTCCAAAAGCAGTGAAAAAGAATACTTTAATAACATCACTTTAGGATTTGGTATTCTGCCATTGGCTTATCAGTGTTTAGCAAGATAAATGTATTTTTCAGTAGCTCTGATAAAAAAAAAAACACAGAAAACAAGCGATAACAACAACAACAACAACAACAACAAAACATGGTAACCAGAGGGCTTGGGGACAAAATAAGCCTCGTCTGAAATTCTTCACATACATCTCTTACTGTGACTCTGCAGACTTTTAGACTTTAGAACTCTAAAGGACTCACAGTGTCCTGGCTCCTAATGTTTCCTTATCTCTAATGTTCATCCCTAAGGGCCAAGTGGAATGCACCTCGGTGTGGTGGTTGGTACAGGAAGTGATCTCTTGCCAAAACTGTCCTCCCCCTGCCCTGGTTCCATGGCACCGGCCCAGAGGGCTCCATGCTGGGTTCCACACACCTGGTTGCTCCTGGTATCATTTTCTGCTCAGTCCAGGGAAGCAGAGGAGCTCAGATGTCCCCTTCACTCCTTCCCAGACTGGAAGAAGGAAAATGTGATGACACTGGTAGCCCTAACAGTAGATGGTCAGCTGCCAAGCATCTGTGGTAATGACAGAGCTGCTTTGGGCAAAAAGTTCTTTTCTTTCTAGAAATCCTACAGTAGTGCTCAAGAGCAAAATGGTAATCAATGATAGAGGCTAAAGTGCTCTCCTATTTCCCCAAACAGTCTTCACTACTTTGCTATAGTGCCCCAAAGGTCCATTGTTACCCAGTCCTTCTTTTTCAAGGAAGGAGTGGAGTTGCCAGGAAATTACTGTTAAAATGTTAACTATTGGGGCACTTGGGTGGCTCAGTCAGTTAAGTGTCTGACTTCAGCTCAGGTCATGATCTCGAGCGTGGGTTCAAGCCCCGCATCAGTCTCAGCGCTAACAACTCAGAGCCTGGAACCTGCTTCAGATTCTGTGTCTCCCTCTCTCTCTGCGCCTCCCCCACTCACTCCCTGTCTCTCTCTGTCTCTAAAAAATGAATAAATGTTAAGAAAAACATTTTAAACATTAACTATTCATCATGAAAGGGATTACTGATCAGTTAGTAGCACAGTTGGAATTTCTAAAATAAAACATAGACTGCCCTGCAGATCTTTAAGAGAAGAAGAGGCAGAGAGAAGCAGCTAATGCATGCCAGGTATTTACATACTGTATCCATTAACCTCTGAAGTCAGTAAAGGCTGCTCCATTTTACAGACCATGAAACGGAGTTTCAAAAGATTATGTAACTGACAGGAAAAACGTAAGGATCCCCAGAATAGGGGGAGAGAATAGCCAAGGTGGGTTCCACAGTGAGCTGTCCTCATTAACAGACAAGTGGGGAAGGCAGGATTGGGACACTGGTTCCCAGATGAGGTTCATGGAAACAAAGACAAGAGGAAAAAACCCAAAAAACCCTCCAAAAAACCTCCAAACCAAAAGACAGCAGTAAACTGTGAAGCTCAAACACTACTTTTTGTGGCTCTCTGGTCCAGACCTGCTCTAAGCTTCCTGAATATGAGCCCATTTTTTAAAGGAAAATCCCCATTTAAATTATGTAACATAAGAAAAGTTACATTAATTTGGAAATATACCTCACCATGACCATTACTGTGGTATATTAGTGACTCACACATGGTCAGTAAGGTTTTCCAATCATCTATTAATTTCAGGGTTCATTTTTTAAATGTCTATTTTATTTTGAGAGACAGAGAGCCAACAGGGGAGGGGCAGAGAGAGAGAGAGAGACACAAAATCTGAAGCAGGCTCCAGGCTCTGAGCTGTCAGCACAGAGCCCAACACGGGGCTCGAACCCACGGACTGTGAGATTATGACCTGAGCCGAGTTGGACACTTAACCGACTGAGCCACCCAGGAGCTTCAGGGTTCATTCTTACAGTAACCCTTTTGACTGACCAGGCAGGGCAGGGACACTCCTCCCCCTCAGTGAGAAACTGAGTGACTTGCCTACGACATAACTAGAACACACCCATGTGTCTTACCTCAAAGGCCCTTGTTCTTACCCCAGCACTTCCTTCCCTCAAGTCAACGCAGTTCTACTATCTCATCTTTATTTGTCCCATTATGAAACAAGAAGGAGGCCAAATTCTCAAGGAACCAATCACAAGGAGAACAGGGATGGCTAATTTCAAAATCAGTAGTAAGACTCCTCACTTAATGGCTCTGTACAAGCCTTCTGTGACTCACCTGCTGGGAGAATGGTAATCCATGCTGTTCGTAGAAGTTAGGCAAGCTAAGCATTCCCCTGATCTCTAGAGGAAAGAAAAATTCACTTATCAAGTTATTTACTTTGTGCTAGGCTCCATTCTAGGCCCTTTGCAGAAACTAACTCATTCAATCCTTACAGCCTCACAACAGGAGTACATATATAATTATCTGCATTGTACAGAACAAAATACCGAGGCAGAATGATAAAGGAATTTGTTCAGTCTCCTACATGAGAAAATGGCAGATCTGAGGTCTGAGTCCAGACAGTCTGGCTCCAGAATTCATGCTCTTAAATCCATACAATATGGCAATAGGGCAAACTCACATGGTGTATACAGACAGTCTCCGTTTTCCTAGAAGGCGCCATTTTGGCCTAATGGGAAAAGTGTGGAAGGAAGCTCAGAGGTTCTAAATACATATGTGCAAGCACCATGCTAATGATGGGAATACTGTGATGTTGACACACTGCCCGGGTGCCTATGGCGTTCTGAGTGGACATGTCAATGTGGCAGCTGATGGTTCTAGCCACTTCTGTAAAACCTGAATCCACAGCCCTGCTCCCAATGTATGGCTGTGTTAGCACACACCTTCCCTGGCCCAGCTGCTTTGGGGAAAAAAAAGAAAAAAGACTCCTGAGCACAGGCTCCATCGCATTTTTTGTTTAAATCCATTCCAATAGATGTGTCCTTCCTCCAACTTTCAGTGACACGGGATGAATCACAAGAAATTCTGTGTAACCGGTGGAAATTATTTTCATTACTTTTTAGTCACAACACAAATATACTGTTTGAAAGTTTTCCACTGTATTACCCTTCATCTGGCAGAAACGGACTGTTTTCTTCATCATAACTAATTGACAAACGACCAAACTGAAAAGTAGTTCTGCTTGTTTCATTCCTGAGAAGCAGATACGTGGCAGGGATGTGTTCCTTTTTATTCATGCCGAAGATTTGATAGGACCCAACACTGAGATTATTTTTCAGCCACCAGATGACACTTTCTTTCCCTGCAACTAGGCCAGGAATATAATTCCTGTGTATTCTACCATACATATTTGGATCAACGACTGAGTAATATCAACACTACATTTTCCAAAATGCTTTCACCTAAACAGAAGCAGAGTTTCCCAGTCTTCATAAGCGCCCGTGTGTAAGCATGTGCACACACACACACATGCACACACACGCACACTCGTTGAGTGGTAAGAATGGCACCTTTACGATTATCCTTGAGATTTTACCAAGTGTTATCTTATGGGTTGAAAAATCAAGATGATCCCCGGATTCCTTTACAAAGCCATTTTATTCTTAGAGGGCAAAGCCTGATTCCAGTCGTGAACGTAATAATAATCTGTTACCTTTATCTCTCAATGAAAGTTTCCTTGTTAAGTTTCTACAGTCAGACTCAGTCATCATCTGGTGAATACTATCTTCCCCGACCCATGAAAGCGTGGTTCATCAGGGTACTTCAGTCCACAACACAAACTTTTACCCCCTCTCTAATACATCTAGAAACTATTGTTGGCTCATATGCTCTCTTTAAGGCCTTCAACCAAAGAAGAAATTAGGCAAACCAAAGAAACCAAAGAAAATTAGGCAAGTGCCAGTATCCCTTCGGCCCTACCTTGTCCTCCCGTCTCCACTGTATGAATAATCAGCATAATTCATCAGAAAACTACTGTCATAGTAGTATTTGCAAATGTTCCTCCTTTCATAGTTTTCCTACTCTAGGTCACCCGTCAGCATGGCCTAGATTTGGCAAAGGACCAAGACCCATCTTTCTTATTCTAATGTTTGGGGTGGGGGAAAACCTTACAAAAATTGGTACATTTTGCTTATTCTTGTCCTATATTAAAAGCACCCCACAAGCAGTGACATTTTTCCCCTAAGATATGGCCTGTTGGTTGGCATTTTTTAATAAATTCCATTACAGGTTCCAAACCTTCCCAAGAACCCATGAATTCAATAGATATGAATTCATCAGTGTGATGTCAAGCACATTTTCCCTCATGACTTGCAACAGCTCTTTCAATGTAGGAGTCTTTTTTAATGCCATTTCCAAGTGTCTTTTAAGCATGACAACCTAAAATAGCAACTCGTTTTTAAAAGCTAACAACCTGTATTTTGAAACCAATAACCTGACCACAGGAACTCTCAAGCATATACCTCTTAATGCATCCCCATGGATTTAGATCCTCAAATCATTTGAACATTTAGAAAAATAAATAAATTTGGTCATTAGTCAGGCAGGTACTAGAGAGCTGGTAATATTCCTATTAATAAGATTAAGAAACTAGTGAGGTTCCAGATGCTACAAAATACTGTGGATACCTCCATCAAGGTCATCATTTTTACACTCAGCCCATTAAAACAACTACAGAATCTACTTGTCTCGTATCCACATCGTAACTTAAAATGAATGTGACAGATTTCTTATGAGAAAAGTAACAGCACACCAGAGATATTATGACAAAAGCTATTTTTATGACTCCATACATACTGAAGATATTAATATCACTCTTCGTATGCAAAAACAATAAATGACACCCCAGACGACCTGTCATTTAGATCAGGGAGAGTTTCATTATACTTACCCTGCCTACCTCCCCAAAAAATAAAACCCAGAAACAAACCAAAAAAGCAATTTTTAATGTAAGTTAATGTAAGATATTTCATTCACATTTTCCTAAGATCCCTCAAAGGAATGGAAATGACAGAAACATAAGTCTCATTTAAAATAAAAGTCAAAGCCTGCTTTGGATTCTGTGTCTCCCTCTCTCCCTGCTCACACTCTGTCTCTGTCTCTCTCTCAAAAATAAATAAACATAAAAAATTAAAAAAAAAAAAGCTGACTCGTGAGTTCAAACCCCACGTCAGGCTCTGTGCTGACAGCTCGGAGACTGGAACCTGCAGGTTCTGCGTCTCCCTCTCTCTCTGCCCCTCCCCCACTCACACTCTGTATCTCTCTCAAACATAAAAAAACATAACAATTTTTAATAACAATAATAAAACTGTAGAGGGGCACCTGGCTGGCTCAGTCAGTAGAGCATGAAATTTTCATGAGTTTGGGCCCCATGTTGGGGATAGAGTTTTTAAAAACAAAAACAAAAACAAAACTCTAGAATTCCTATGGCTTTGTATCTTGACTTTTGTATCTTATCAACTCTATTTCTGCAATTGATATAGCTCATACCTCCACTTCTCTTTTCTTGCTGTCTTAGAAATGGTAAGGCAGACACAAGATAAAAACCAGTGATCGCATGACGAATTTCTTATTTCCTTCTTACTATGAAATGACCAGTATACGTTCAACAGCTTTCCTTTTAATATTATATAAATTAGGTGGAAGTCCATCAATTCAGGAATTTGAATTCTCCTTAATATCGAGGAAGCAACACTTTAAAATCTCCAAGACTTGATTGAATTATAAAATTAATTGTTTGCTTTTTGGCAAGGCCAGGATTACATGTGCGAGGTAACTCACAGTTATACAGGAAATATGAGACAGTAAATTAGTAAAACCAAAGGGAATAGATTTAAATTGGGTATTATTACACAAACCTTTTATAACAAGCCTGGCCACATGAAATATGGCTTAATGTATGAACTATCTGGTAGAATCAGAATAATAATCACCACTAGGACTTACACATGAATAGTACTCTTCAACTTGCAAATCACTTTTAGATACAGTCTCACATCTAATCACTATAAAAAAAAATCCTTTGAAATCAGCACTATTATAATCCTCATCATATAGATAAAGAAGCTGATCTGTAGGACTATTCGAAGCTGAAGAGTTTAAGAACTATTACCTTAAATTACATATCATTTGTTTCAATCATGATAGGTAGAGTCATATTTTTCTGTAATAATGTTCTCTATGTCTACAAAAGACATAGAAAATGGTTTTCTATGGTCTCCAAAAGACACAGAAAAATGACGGAAACTTACTTCCAAATACTTTATTTCTATATTATCTATGAGTCCAAATGGCACACTCAGAAAATCAGCCCTTTTTGCCAAAGACAAAATATCTTCACATAGATCCTCCACAAATACATTTGGAGTGGGCTTGGTTGGCCCAGTGGAGATGTAAAGCTTTAGGCTTTTCATTACCTAAATATGTTTGTAGCTCAGGTTGTTAGTGATGGATATTGTTGATTCCATTTTTGATTATCTTCTATTTCTCAAAGATAACCTATTTGTATTAAATGAGGGAAATCAGTGTTACTTTTAACATTTCCAAATTGCTACTCACCGCCAAGAGTTTTAAAAAATCACTTATGTTTCTAAACCTATCCTCCAACTCAAGTTATGTATAGTCATTGGCTGAATCCATTCAATGAGACATGGTGGGGGAGATGCCACTGCTATAATATTCTCCATGTATGGGCAGAGAAGAGTAGGGGTAGCCATGTGCCACTTTGGTTTTCTGCCATGTAAATATTGAAAACAGAGCTACTGAAGGGCAACCCCTCCCCCCCCAGCTATCCTTTACTTGCTTTGATAAAGGTCATCTTCTGGAAGAAGCCCTAACTTCTGGCTGTCTATTCAAGTTCTACATGTTGGACTACTTTGTCTTATGGTCTATTTGATGCTAAGATTTTTACATGTGTCAACCCAGCCTTTTCAACTCCAGTATCTTCACTGAGATATACAGTCAATGGTCATCTATTAAGTTTATTTACAAATACCAGATGCGTCCATACTCTCCACCTAGGATGTCTGACATTTCACATCGTTTTATGAGAGAAGTCCTCTCTGTTTTTGTTTTTCTTTTCTAAAATCATGTTAAGTACTGAGATCTGGAGATTACAGATTTGAACCAAGTCAGTCACAAAAGGCAGGAGCTGGGGAGAGGGGGTCGTTCAGTGTATCTGCCATTTGTTAAATAGCATACACTTTGGACCATCTCAATTTCATCACTTCCTGGTTGTGTGGCCCTGGTGACAGAAGTATCTGCCATGATATTATTTGGGCATAAGCATGACAATTCTTGCTTTATAAGACTTCTGTAATGATTAAACTGATTAATTAAAATAAGGCAGCACAGAGTCTAGAAAGCTGTAGTCCTCAAAAAATGATATTTGTTTCTTTTCTTTTAAGGGGCAGATGTGATATAGATGCTATTGCATGCTCTGATTTTATGTAAGAAAATATAGATTTAAAATATAATTATTTATTATGTATCTTTATATTGAACAGTGTGATAACAGTCTTGGAAAAGTAAAACAAGAAACCCAGGCTCTAGTCCACACGGCTTCTCAATTGCCTCTAGGTCTCTGGGACTCAAGAGCTTTGTCATCTCCTGCAGGGTTCTGTTACAACCCATTGATTTTTCTTCACAGTATAAAATTTCCTTTGTTTAATTTCACTGGGTTGTTTCCCCTGGGTCATTCTTACCAATTATGTTCCTTGTTGTTTATACCATTCAACCATCAATAGACTTCATTTTGAAGAACATGAGGCAATCATGTGATGGCACTCTTTCCTGTTATTGAACTGTTGTTGCCTGAAGAATGTCCTAAAGAACAGGAAAATAACTGATGCCCACTGAGCACCATAGTCTTCAAGACATGAAATAAATTAAGAGATCTTGTTTCTGGATTTAAAAAGAAAGGAGTAGAGCAGTGGGTCAAGCTGGAACTCTCTCCCTCTCTCCACTACCTTATATCATCTCATGTGATCTTCAGAACAAGTCTATGAGTGGGTGTTATGAACCTCAGTTAACAGAGCAGGAGACTGTACTTCTAGAAAATCCAATACCCTGCATTAGGTCCTCCAAGCCAGAGAGTGATAGAGACTGCATTCAAACCTGGTCTTCTCAGTACAAGCTGCCAGACTTCCTCCCTGCCAAACCCAGGAACCATTAAGGAAATTGAACTTTTTTTTTATATATAACATTCCAATTACTTTGGGTTTGAATTTGAGAAATGTCTATGTCTATGTGAAACAAAATATTCTTTCGAAAACCTGAGTGAGTCAGATGGGCTTATTCAGAAGCTGACCAGGTGTATAGTGACCTTCCAGAAGGAAATGGCCTCCTTCCTCCCATGAACACTCTTCCCCACCGGTTGTTCAGGACCTGTCAAACATTCCATTTCAGAAACTGCTTGCATTTAGCCCAAGGCTTTACTCACAGTTTGAAAATGCAGCAACTTCTCACTAGACATGTCTCCGGAGGCAAGGGAAACAAAAGCAGAAATGTAAATACTTTCAAAAAAGTAACATTTAGCACTTGGGGCAGTTATATTCACTGTGGTAGCAAAGAGTTTCCAACTTATCTTTAGACTAGTTTTATGGGTAGGAGCTTGAGGACAGAAAAGGGATATGGTGAGTAAAATGTCCCATGGAAGTAAGGATGGGGAGCTCTGAAAATTTAGGGGCCCTAAAGGAGGACAACAACAAAATGCAAAGACAACCCTAACAAAGCCCAAACCGATTTCACAATTTTACCAAAGGCCGAGACTGTCTAAAGAACTAATGATTCTCAGGCCTACATTGGTATACATTTGAAAAGAAGGGAGATGTACCATTCTACTTGGAAAGGCTTCTGGTATGATCCTATTTTATCTCACACCTACATTATCATTATAAACCAGGCAGTCATTCCGCAACCTCATTGGTTGTCAGGAATATCATCTGCTGTGATAATGGAGGAAGGATTTCTACACAGGCATGAGCCACGCATCAGGATACCTCGCTGTCTACCTGCCAGGGTTCTGGAGTCTTCTAGTAGCATTCCAGCACTTGTTCTGCACAGTTCACAGTCTAACAGATGGCACCATCAAGCAAGTGTCCCAGGTTGTCAATGCCTTTGAAATTGAGGGCAAAGAAATGCAGACTATTTTAAGTTGGCTAGAAGAACGCATGTCCTTATTCCTTACGGTGTGGTGACAATGGCTGACAAATCCCTAGTGGATATAATCTCACAGAACATACAGGGTAATGTTTTACAACGTGAACTGAGATTGTTAAGATACCTTGATAAACAGCTACTTTTCACCCCAGGCTGTGATCTCCCCTCTCCAGATACATGCTCAGCTCCCCATCACCATCAAACAGCCTGGGGAGAATTACAGACGGCTCCACAGAGAGCTTTGGAAGCTGTGAGACGCTGTTTAAAAGTTGTGTTCAAATCGTGGGGTGGTGGGACATAAAGGTGTTCTGCAGAACGCAACATCATTTTTAGAGGCAGAGGGGGGGGGCAGGGGGGAGGAGAAAATAGATACCCTGCTGCCAAAAGGTAATGGGAAAATTTTTAGTGTTCTACATATGACAGTGAGCCGTTAACAAGGTAAAATTACCAAATATTGGTGCAATTTGGAGCCTGCATTTTCTGTTTGGGGAATTATGATAATGTGACAAGGTTATCGCTATAATTAGGAGAGTAATTAAAGTAACGGAGTAATTGCCCTTCTGCATTTTTTCGTAGTCAAAAAGATCTTAATTGTAGGGAAAAAAGAAAATAATACTCTTCACTTTTTTTTTTAAATTTCTCACAAGCATCACAGAATCCAAAATCAAGCAGACTAGTCACACTGCTATACAGAGTATCTTTCAACTTTTCTTCTTATGAGCCACATTTTTTTAACCGTTACACATTCCCTTGTTACACAGCAAGCAGTCTCCATGTGAAGACTGTCGTTATGAGGGCGCAGTCCTTTGCTGCACGGTATCACTTCTAATTTTATAGGCTCAGGGATGTTTCTACTCCATACTGCTGACTCAGGACCTAGCTTCAGTTAGTTCAATGGCCACACGGTTGCACCTGTACAAATGAAGAAAATCAAAATTGTTCTTCTCAGGTGGGTGTATACCTCCCAGGTAGGAAACAAGGAACAATCTACCAATCAACCAATCAATCAATAAACAAACAAACAAACCTACCCATCCCTGAAGAGTCAGAACTAGGACAGACAAGGAATGTCTGGCAGAAATACTTTGAAGTAGGGAAATGAGGCCGCAGCATTAAGAGATGTGTTTGACTTCCTGGGAGGATAAGGAAAGCGGACCTGGCAGAGAAAGTCAACATTTTTGCTCACATCCTATGGGCTTCCTGAAACAGATAGAAAGCCTTGCCAATTTCACATGACATGATAATGACCGAGCAGGCGCGCTAACGCTAACTAGCTATGCATTACTAGTGACTCATGGGTAAGGAAAGCCACGGACCAAATGCTGTTGGTACAAGATCCTGGGGTACTGGAACCCTGGAATCTAACCCGGAACCCACCATCCACCCTCAGGATGGGAAGGGCAGTGCAGATTCGGTTCCAGAGGTGAGTCCAGGAACACCAGACGGAAACTGAACCATGTGACTTCTGCAAGTGACACCACTTCTGTGAGCCTCCTTTTCCTTACCTGAAACATAATGATCCTCCTCATCTACCTTGCTGAACTGCTATGAGGTAAAAAGAAAGTAAAATGTAAACGAGCTTTATAAAGGGCCTTATTTATCCATATATGTGTATATATACATATAATGTATATCACATACAATCCTTACTACAAGCAACTGTGGTTTGGCTCCTTGACTCTCTTCCCTCTGGAGGGTGAGAACAAGGCATTCAAAGAACATCTGAACTATTTGGGAACAAAAGAACTGATATTCTTTTTGGTGCTCAGTTAGCCCAAATTGATCCCACACTGCTCCTGGTAGACCTTTTACTGCTTATCTGTTTAGCTAATTCCTTCATCAAAGATTAACTCAAAGGTCACTTCTTTCTGGAGCTTTTCCAGGAGCCCACAGGGAAATGAGGCTCACTTTTACTTGGCTCTGAAGCCGCTGCATACACCCCCAGAACCACCACAGCTTATGATACTTCCTCACTTTTATCTGTCCACCTCCAGGCCATGAGCAACTTGAGACAGAGGCTGAGTCCTCTGCACCCTTAAGCTGAGCATGTGCTCAAAGAGTATTGACTAGACTGAGTAATAAATTTTTCAGTGTGAGTACCTGTGACAGTTATAAATGTATGTATAAGTGCATGCATATGTGTGTAGAGGTACAGATCGATGTGTGTGTATGCTTACATGTTCCATATCTAGATCTATGACTATATTTTAAATACATGTTCCTTTGATCAGGATCCTAAACTCTTAAGAAACCACTAGCCACCCACATTGCCAGATCTAGAGAAGACCATGGAGATAGCTGGTTCCCTCTATTTCAGGAAACGTTATTTCCTGAAAGTTACTATCTGCTCTGGCAATAGCAATATCATAGCAATTGCTCTAAAGAAACATTGTGTCCGATATGCATGATACAAAAGTATCCTCCAGACAAAATGTTGATCTCTGAAGGAATCACGTAGGGGGAACTTCCCGGTGAATAAACACCTCGGTGCTGATGCGATAGCTGCTGTTTGTCTGAGCAACTGCTTCTTCCCCTCTCCTTTGTGATGTGACTTTAAACTGAAAGCATTAGGTAGCAAGAGGCACTGTAATTAAAGCTTCAAACAGAAAATGATGGAAGAAACACTGAAAGAGATGTCTCCTTTGAAAGTGCATTTCAATTCTCCCCATGTCTCCAGAAGAAAAATGCTTCTGACAGTCTATATTTTACCACTCTTTCACTTAATAATGCATATCGACATTTATCCAGGAACATTGGCCATTGCTTTGCTTCTCATTAAAAGCAGCTAAACAACTGCCCATGACTCTGATTCTCCCCCACACAACCTATCCACTTTGTTTTCTCGGTTTGTTCTCAATTACTTGTTTTGTTTTAAAAAAAAATAATTTTGAAGCAAGGATAAAACGTTACAGAGTGGAAATGCAAAGTCCCTGGTAAACCGGACTATAACTCTGGGGACAAACGAGAGCTGTTTGCCTCTTGTTTTGTCCACAAAATGACAATTTCATAACCCAAATGAAAACACATACGTGCACAGGACATAAATATTCCAAGAGCAAAACAGACCACACAGAGAGTTCCTTATTCTTATGATCTATGCTTAGAACACAATAAGAGACACTTTTTACAGATGCCCATTACCTTCTTTACATCCTAAAAACAATCCCAGATTAACTATTGGTACAATCACCCTTTTCTTTCTAATAGGAACTTGTCCTACAGAGAAAGCGGTTGTGAGAAGTGTCTTTTTTTGTGTGTTTGTCTGCTTTTGTTTTACAACCTCTGAGTCTGTTTTATAACCTCTCACCTGGTCTATCCCTTTTTGAAAAATCTGGGTAGTCTACTCATAAACCCTAATATTCATAATATAAATGCAGGAAAGAAGTAAGTAGTTCAAGCAAATTTGTCCATCACTTCATTCAACACTTGGTTAGGAGCCATGAATATGATACGCACTACAGTCTGCAAACTAGTAATGTAGCTATCTAATTAAAAACAAACAAAAAAAAGCTTTAGAAAAGAACACTGTAAATTAGTCATGACTTTAGCTTCTAATTGAGGAACGGGGCTTGTGTTTTTTAGGCTTATCACTTAGAAAGCAAGAAGAGTTCACAAAGTCTTTTACTAGGTGATTACAAATGGTACAGAAATTGTGCTACTAAAGCACTATTTGTAGTTAGTTAAAAAAGATAAATAAAAGCTAATACTTACTATGCACATACTACCTGCCAGGCCCGGTTCTGGGCAGATGGCACGTATCAACTCACTAAATCTGCTCAACAGCTTTATAATGTAGATATGATCTCCATGCTGGAGGAAAACTAAGGTGCAGAGACACGGTAACTTGTCTAAGGCAACCGAGTAGCAAGGAAGAAACGGGATCTGAACCCAAGGAGTCTGGCTCTAGGACCAGCTTAACCATTTTCTACAACCTCCCCTGCAGGGCAAAGCATGTGCAACATCACTGGGTTGCAAACAGGTTCTCTCCAAGGAACCTGTGGTTCTCAGACCAAGTTCAGGCTACGATTCCATTTCCAAAGTGAAAACATTTTCCCAAATGCATTTTATCACCAGTTGGTTTGTTGTTGTTGTTGTTTGTTTGTTTGTTTGTTTTATGAATAGTGTTCCACTGGGTGTTAGGATGCAGGGTGGAGCGTATCAAAAGGTAAGGTAAATATCTAAAATAAAGCCTCTACCAATGAGATGACTGTGCCTTGGACATACTTCCTTATGCTTAATTTTCAACAACTCAGAGGGCATTCTCTCAAATTAGCAAATGCTGCAGATAAAATTTATAAAATTGTCTCTAGAAAATCAAACTTTCAAGACATTTTTAATGTCCAGACAGCACAGCCTGTTACTTCTGCTTTGATTTAATTTTAAGAGAATCATCTGTATATTCCAGTTAAAACTGTCTTAAAATACAAAATATCTTAAAAGCTCAAAATATCTATATTCATAAGACTGAATGTATCCACTTCACAGCAAATTCCTTAATTATGTGTGTTCTATTCACACTGCATTAACATCTCACTGCTAGAAAATAGAAACACGTACACATCTTCCTCTGATCATTAAAAGTTATAACAGTTATTTCTTCTCTAGTTTTCAATACTTGGCTTTCTTCCCATTTTCTTCTCTCATTGCCAGATTCGCTTGAAGGTTTTTACAGAGACGAGAAATAGTTACATGGCCGACCTGTGGCATAACTGTACCAGAATTTGGGCATATTCTAACAGAGTGACTAAGTCCTTTCTGAAGGCACAGCAAGATTATGAAGGCTGTCAGCCTCCTTCAGCCCCTTATATCAGGATCTGAATCTACTGTAAAATTTGATGTGAAAAGCCTTCAATATCTTGCCACCCGTAAAGTTTCTATCTCTCCCTTTCAATAAAGATAGCTTTTACACGAAGAGTAAAATCAAATTTCTAACTTGCAAGTGTCTAAGGACCAAAATTACATTACCAGAATGATATGTCTCTCCATTAGACGGGTCTTATTAGATGATGTTATAGGTCTTTAATTCATATCAGTGCCTTCTGCAAGGGGGGGGGGTATGTATACTTAGGGGGTGACAGTGTGTGAGGCTGGTTGGCTCACGACACAGTGCCTTCTCTGTCATTCAGCAAACCGCCTTCAGGGGAAAAGAACCTTAGAATCACCTTACCAGCATCCTGTTCTCGTAACCAGGCCAAATTTATTGAAATTCACAGAAGCAGCTCTCTGTGTTTGCATTCAGAAAGAAATGGCTACAAAGACACAACCACAACACTCCGGCAACACTACACTCCTCTTCACAATGCTGACTACTTTGGTCAAAGTCAATGAATTAAATTTTACAAACAATGGATCAAGGAAAAATATCACCATTTTAAGAGGGAAGGATGCTCAGCCCTATTAAGTGAGTTGAATTCATTGTCAGCTTTAATTGGGCATTGGATTCATTGTCAGCTTTCAGTTAAGGAAAGGGGGGAGGATTCAAAATAAGTATTCAAGCAGCAAAGATGTGGTCTGATAGGACCTCAGAGTCCTCTGTTTGCCACTGGCAAGCTTTGGAAAGAAATGAAAATGTTGTGCACCCTGGACTGTAACTCTTTTAAAAAAAAAATATTTTAAGTTTATTTATTTTGAGAGAGAGAAAGACAATGCATGAGCAGGGGAGGGGCAGAGAGACAGAGAGAGAGAGAGTCCCAGTCAGGCTGCATACTCACAACATTGGGCTCGAACCCACAAACCATAAGATCATGACCTGAGCCTATACCAAGGGTCAGACCTTTAACCGACTGAGCCACCCAGGAGCATCCTAGGCTGTACTTCTTTTTTTTTTTTTTAATTTTTTTTACATTTATTTATTTTTGAGAGCCATAGAGTGACAGAATGTGAACAGGGGAAGGTCAGAGAGAGAGGGAGTCACAGAAT
This sequence comes from Hyaena hyaena, assembly GCF_003009895.1. Classification (NCBI taxonomy): domain Eukaryota; kingdom Metazoa; phylum Chordata; class Mammalia; order Carnivora; family Hyaenidae; genus Hyaena; species Hyaena hyaena. The sequence goes on from NW_024081515.1 coordinate 396,827, forward strand.
CTGAAACAGGCTCCAGGCTCCGAGCTAGCAGTCAGCACAGAGCCTGATGCAGGACTCGAATCCATGAACCGTGAGATCATGACCTAAGCCAAAGTCAGACGCTCAACCGACTGAGCCACCCAGGCGCCCCTCCTAGGCTGTATTTCTTAACTCGCCTAATATTTCCGGAAATGAAGCACATAATACTTCCATTCTATAGAAAGGACATTTGACCTGTGAAAGCCTGTGACCACTCACTGACAAATGCTTGTCTTTTGCAGTAATTTTTTAAAAATTTTTTTGCAAGATGACACTTTACTAAATCCCTCAAGAATACCACTAAACTGGCACGTGGAACTTTCTAGTATTGGGGACTTTGATAAATATTTGCTGATTGCTGGCCCAATCATGCATCCTTTTTTAACTTAAATATACATAGTGTCCTGCAGAGCACAATGAAGCCCTTTAATAATAAGTGCTTTGAAAAATAAAATAAAATGTGTTCCCCCTCCTTTTATATGAGAATGGAAAGAGAAGTGAAGCTTGACCTGCTCCAGCTGAGATTTTCTTTCCAATTTAAACTTCAAACTCATGTTTAAAAAAGTATATGCCCTACCCTATAAGCTAATGAGTATAAAGCTGAATCTATTCTATTTGTATAATAATTTGGGTAACCATGCCAGGCACACAGGCAGCGCTGAGTTTCACTGTACTTGAAGAGTCATCTGTTTTGCTATCTCTTCAATAGAACAAAAAGGCTCTGTCATTTTCCAAAATCACAGTGTAGAAACACCATCGCCAACAAATTATTTATAATCACCTGTTGGAAGTAAGCTGAAATCTTCCTTCATTCCCCCTTCTTTATTTTTCCTTCTCTCCCCCTCTTCCTCTGATTCTTTCTTTCCTTCCATAAATACGTGTTGAATCGCTGACTTTTTACTTGATCAGTGCTGGAACTGAGGATAAAATATGAGTTAGAGGCTGTCGTTCCAATGAGCTCAACAAGGGGAAATAATCCATACATGATCCCAGGAGTGTCACTGGGAGAAGGAGAAAGAAAAAGAGAGAGAGGGCACGTGGAATATTGGGGGCAAGCATTTAAAAGTTGGCCATTACTAAATACTCCGTTTGCATTCTAAGGAAATTTGATCATCACATTTTGTCCTGATCCCATGTTTCTTGGCCAATAAACTTTTATCACCGCATTATCCATTGCATCCTTTTTCTCTGTCTGAAGGCTGCGAAGGAGAGTGGGTGTGTATTTCACAAGTCACTTCACGAGTGAGGCAGACACCCGCACAACCTTACTTGAATCAAAAGAAAAGAGCCAACAGGTGGAAGGGGGGCTGCTCTCTAAGTACTCTCAGCCTTATTTGCTGTACGTGTTGAGCCTGAAAATCTTTAATTTGCAAAAATCCCATAGTTAAAAATAAATGTGAGAGTCACATCCTGAACCTGGCATCGAAAAATGTCATTACCTCTGCAAGTCTTCTGAAACTAGATCTGGGAGGTGAGGCTGATAAATTTCCAGGGACTTAATGCATGGCAGAAACATCAGATATAAGAGAAACAAGACTTGTTAGTTACAGCAGTTTAGGCCTCTTGGAAGGATTACTGGATTTGCTCCTTCACACCGAAGGTTCCATAATCAGCCTTCCAAATCCTGCCATAAACCAAAAGGTCCCCATGCCTTACCTGTCTGCACCAGAAACTCAATGCTCTGACAAAGGGCAGCATTAGCATCATCAGGCATTTACTGAGCTCCTAGAGGGAGCTAGAGAGACTCTATCTCTCTCTGACGAAGTCTGTGAGATGTTTCCTCTGTGATCATCTGCCCTTGGTAGCTTGGAAGGGCATGACCTAAGCTGCTGGGTCAGTAATGAGGGGAAACATTAATGTCTGCTGCTTTTTCAAAACATCAGAGACATTTACCATATTATTTTTTAATAAGCCATGTTGGAAAAGCTGTTAATATTTATAGAGCACATAACTGCACTAGGTACAATGCTAAACACTCTTCACGTATAATCTGGTTTCATCCTAAGGCAACTCTTTGAAGAGGTTTTCACCTAAAGGCTCTTGCCACAGCACTGACGAGAAAAGGGGGGCTTATTTGGAATACGAAGCTTGCCAAGGTGCCAGAGCTCTGAAGTAGGGAAGGTAGCTACAAGCCCAAGCCGACCAAATCCAGAGCCAAGCTCCGAATCACTAACGCGAGCTCCCTAGATTCTGACAATTACAGAGTGAGTGGAACTTGCCAGTGTAGAACAGATGAAGAAATTGAGGTTCAAGAAGGTTGAGCAATCTGACAGAAATCAAAGATTTTTTAGAGGCAGAACTAAAACTCAGACCTTCGGCCCACCAACTGAACAATGCTCTGAGTATCCTACACTGGCCGCCCAATTCAATTCATGGCATCAACCGTTGATAGGATGACTGTTGAATACATGGCTACACAAAACAGAGGGACATGCCCTTCAGCATTTCATTCTCCTCTTTGGGATTCTCTGAGAAAGGGATAATTACATACACCCTACCTACTATAGGAGAGCAGAAAGCAAAACCAAAATGAAGCCTCTAAGAAATAAAAGAAACTTGAGTTACAAAAATGAAAAGGATTATGAAGAATGGTTCCCATGTTCAAGGTTCTCACTTCATACCATACTTTCCCTCTGGCAACAATTAAATTCAATCTTCAGGTATACCAGTAAGGCCTACTGCAATCTTAAATAAAATGGATCTTTTAGACATTTCAGGGAAGAACCTTTCTAGATATTCATCCATTACATGCATCTATCCATCCATCTTAGGATACAGTGGTAATTAGCCCAACACATAAAGCCAACAGCAATACACTAAGATCCCATTATGTATAATACTTTTAATTTCTTATGTCACTTAATAAGAACTCTAAAAAATATTAATGTGTTCGGTTTACAGAAGAGGCTTAGATGAAATGTATACTTTGCCCCAAATTTCATAGTCAGTTAATAGTAGAGCTGGAATTCAAACTCAGGCCTACCTAAATCTAACAATGAACGACCACACTGTACTTGAGATTCCCTCTACGTGGGTTCATTCCTGGATGTGCCCATGACAAGGAACTGTCCCTCCCATCCTTTCCCATTAAACAGGACCAGTGGAGATGACACTGGATCAATTATTGTTGTCACTTGGGCTTTACCGAGTTAAATGAAGGGAAGACATGAAAAAAGCAAACATTTCATATTTTTTATCAATTCCCAATAACTATCTCTTGAAGAAGGGTTAGAGCTACTGCACACAGAAAAAGAGATTCAGGGGGGTTATCTCTACCAGTGACTTGCTCCAGTGTTTCTTAAGCTTCCGTCCCTCTGACTCCATTTCCTAACCTCTCCAAATAATCCTATTCTTTTTTTTAAATTTTCTGCTAGTTTTTTAATGCTTATTTATTTATTTAGAAAGAGATAGAGAGTGGCAGTGCAAGTGAGTGGGGAGGGGCAGAAAAAGAGGGAAAGAGAGAGGATCCCAAGCAAGCTCCATGCTGTCAGTGCAGAGCCCAAAGTAGGGCTAGTCCCCCTGCCATGAGATCATGACCTGAGCCTAAAGCAAGAGTCAGATGCTTCACAGACTGAGCCGCCCAGGCACCTCAAACAATCCTATTCTTTATATCACTTCAACTATGATCTAAGGGTCCTGTTCGCACATTTCACAGATACAACTACCACTCCAAACCAGCTGTAATGTGCTCTTAATTTTTTTTCATTTTAAATTTTTATTTAAATTTTAGTTTAGTTAACATACAGTGCAATGTTAGCTTCAGGAGTAGAATTGAGTGATTCATCACTTGGATACAATATCCAATGTTCATCACAACAAGTCCCTCCTGAGTACCCATCACCCATCTAGCCCATCCCCCACAACCCTCACTCCATCAACCCTATTTGTTCTGTATTCACAGTTTCTTATGGTTTGCTTCCAACTCTTCTGTTCCCTCTCCCTTCCCCTAGGTTCATCTGTTTTGTTTCTTAAATTCTAAATGAGTGAAATCATATGATATTTGTCTTTCTCTAACTGACTTGTTTCACTAAGCACAATACATTCTAGCTCCATCCACGTCATTGCAAATGGCAAGATTTCATTCTTTTTGAATGCTGAGTAACATGCTCTTAATTTTGAAGAGAGAAGGGCATGGGACCTGAAGTTCAACCCTTTCATTCTTCTTGTTAGGAGTTTTGGGAAAATGGTGGAGTCAGAATCAAACTCAAACTACCAGTTAAATGAAATTAGAGATTTCTTCTGGATCTCATTATTTTACTAGTCTCTCCACCACTTAAAGAAAAGAGTTATCTGAACACTCATTTTTTCAGGAATATATTTGCTATCCATTTTCACAGAATGATGTTAATGATTTATAAATACAGAAACAGAGAATAGGAAGGACAGTGGCAACTTAGCTTATATCCATGTCTATCATGAAAAGACCAAACTTCAGCTGAAATCATCAAGATAATTATTCTTGTTATTTTCATCACTAATAAGAGGAATGCTATAATTTTCCCATAAACCCCTTCCAGATTTACAGTATTTTACATAAGGAGAATAATATCTCCACACAAAGAAAGTATAATCCAGAGTAAGTTCCAGTAGGTTTGTTAAAGGTTAAAAAAAAAAATCATGTTTTATAGTGAAGACCTTTCTTTATTTCCTAACACTGTGTTTCCAGATTGGATAAACCATCAAACCAAAATCTAAGTAAAGGCTAACACAACCCTGATTTTTCACCGAAAAGATGTCGATAAATACAATTTTGCATGGCTGTGATGTTTTCATATGAAAAACACTTCCATAACTGTGGATGACACTAAAATTATGCAGAAAAAGAAAAAATATTCATTAGTCAGTTATAATTACACTAGTCATTCAGGATAAATAGACTGTGTCTCTATCACATCATATTTTCCAGAGTGAGGTCTGCAATGAAATTATTTATTTAATTTGCCTTGTTTACTTCCCTCTTTATCATGGCTTCCATTTTGTTGTTTACCTGTTTCCTAATAGACATTCCCTAGGGTTCTCAAAGGGTTCATGTTCATTCTTAAAAGCTCTTACTTGAGAATTGCACCTAGTAGAAACATTCACAGCACTGTCCCCAAAGAATATATTATGACGGTTCCTATTTTCATGTTTGTAGTGACAAGCTGAAATTTAATAGAAAAATTCCTTCTTTTGCCTGTTGATAAGCCAGACTCCTCTGCAGGCAGTTGTTTTTAAGAGCACTTTGTTTGGATAATTCCTTTCTAATAATCCATGATACCCACGGCTTTTGAGGCAAGGAGACTGCTGGAAAGATTTTTTTGCCCATAAAAAAATATGTGATTTTCAGAGTTTTTCAGCAGTGACTATCCTAACTGAGACAGAGGAATGGCTATTTCTTCAATACAATGGTATTGTATTCTCTTCTGGACCCCAGAAATAAACAGTGTTATGGAAAATGTGAATAGGAGGAACTGTGTCCCCACAGAGATCTTTTGGGGAAAAGTGACACAGTATTGCAAAATTGCCTTATCTACATAGGAAAAAACACCCACTTATAAGCCACAGCATTCATATTATTTCAAGTCAGAGGGCAAAGGGGAAGAGCACTAATGTTGACTAGTACGTGGTTATGTGTCAGGCATTACCCAATCGATTTGCCACGGTGATCCTGTGAGATGCATATTGTTTTTCCTCTATTTAAACACTCAGAAAGTAGACCCAAAGATGAAAAAAAAAAAAAAAATCAAAACATGCTCTAGTTACCCCGGCTGGCTGAGACAGAACTAGGATTCAAATCCATCCATCTGAATCCAAACGTCATGGCCTTGCATTACCCCCAACCCTGTGTCTTCATGCAGCTCCCTCATAAAAAGAATACAATTATAGAGATAATAAAAAACATGTGATTGCTGTATTTTTCAAAACATCCAGATGTCGTCAAAGATTCCAGCAAGCTGAAGTCTATGGTTTTGCAATAACGCAAGCATCTCTTTCAGTATAAACTACCACACCACTAATTTTGGCTATCAAGCCTCAGTTATAAGAATCCAATTCAACATAATCAAGTTCTAATGCCTCTGATTATGTCTATTTGCTCTTGCCTCAAGGCCTGGAAAGACTACAGGTTTTACAAATATAAACAGAGGGTTCATGATGCTGTTGGAATGTTCTACCTTCCTGTTTTCAAAGCAAAAGTACACTGCTTTGACAGAAAATTCCACAAAGGGAACAAAGGGAGCTTATTCCATTAAATAACTTTAAAACTCAAAAATGTAAGAGTTATCTGTGCAAACTTTGTCACTATTAATTTGTTCCATATTTAAAATCTGATGGGAAGTAGTATAGAGGGAGACACAGGCTTGGGCTGTATGCAGATTTCACAGAGGTAGTTGGGGTCAGCTACTTGAGTTCAGTTTAGTTCCTCAAACATGTATTAGGCATGATCTTTGCACTAGATGAGTTCATAGGTACTGGAGACAAAGCACTTGGTAAAATTTTACACCACAGTAAGACCACCATAAAGATAAAAGTAAGGACATACTCTAAATTTAGTTCAGAAGAGAAGATAAACTATCCTTGGGAAGATTAGGGAGAGCTACAGAAGGAACAGCCTTGAGTATCCAGCTAAGAAATTTAGGCTTGACCTTGTAAATAATGAAAAGGAATGTCATCAGCCCTGGAATGAGGAAAAGTAAGGTAACTATGGTGTGAAAGTCAGGGGAGGAAAGGCAGACATGGCCTACAAGGAAACCAAAGTGAAAGGGTACGAGGGACAGCATTTTTAAAAGATGCATAAAACTAGAGATAGAACAGTTGAAAATGAAAGAAAAGGAATAATCAAATATGGCTCAAAACAGTGGTTCTAGACCAAGCTGACACATACCCACACTGAAGTCCACCAGAAAACCCAATCAGATGAGCGCTCAGAGTGGAGAGCGAAGAGTGACAGGGGATCATAGGCTGATCCATTCCAGACACATGTGGTCCAGACAAACCAGGCAGCCACTACCAGTAGGAGTGACACTAGTACGTTTAGGCTTCTTTCTCATGGCCTGATCATCTCTCGGTTGCAAAGTGCAGACAGCAAATATTTTGGTTCTACCCAATTCAGCCAAATTCAGACTGTCACAGAAAGAAACACCACAGAATTTCCCAAAGGGCCAAACAGAACTGGTGTTTTCATGTGGTTATGGAACTTCGCTGGCAATGGGGCCATTCACTAAACTGCTCCTGTGTCTGGGTGGAGCCTGATTTCCTAACTCTATCAATGAGCTCATCTAGATTACTTCTGCCCCTGACAATATGGCCTTGCTAATACTCAGTGTGATTCAAGATGACTGAATCAAGTATGCCGCTCCTCCCGAGTTCCCTCAAGACAGGTAGTAGGCACATGGTGGCAGAAGAACACACAAACACCAGTAGACATGGTCTAGCTGTCTAAAGAGGAATGGAGGAATTAAGGAGTAGAGATTAAGGAATTAAGGCAGCATGGATGATGTTTACATGGAATTGGGAAGGACAATTAATTGGAAGGTCTTCACTACAATCTCTGAATTCAGAAAACACAATTTTGCTTTAGGCAGAGATAAGTGCATCAGTACAGAGTGCATAAAAGGAGAGGTGGCCAAATGTCACATTCAACAGGGTGAAGACTTTGTAGCACATCCTGCACTTATTTTCAACTCATCACTGTAGAGCAGCCTTTTCCAGCCCATCTCTGGCTCATTTTTTCACCCAATAAAGTCTACCAGCTAAGCAATTACATAGATCTAGAAAAGGAGAGAATCTGACCTATTTATAACAGAGTTAATTCTCCATTATTTCCAGGCTTATCAGAGGCCACTGACTTTATGCTATTATCTGTCCTCTGGTCATTCCATTGTCCATTATCACCTCCACAGGGAAAAAGAGGTGAATCTCAAATCAATTCATTTTAACTATTTATTATTAGTGCTGGTAAAGAAAAGAATGGCGAGTGTTCTCTGCAAAACATGTACCCCACAATCAGGCATTTTTCTATAGACTTTCATTAGTTCAGAAAATGGGATCAGAGTTGTCATACTTTACTTTCAAACTAGTGAGTCTTCTCTCTTTCCATTTTACAGAAATATCTTGAGACACCCAAGTACCATTTTCATTCAAAAATGGCAGAGAGTAAATAATGATTTCTTACATAGTTTTCTATTTTTAAAAAAATCATACACAAAAAGTTACATCATAAGATGCCCTACTGGATAACGAGCCATCAACTCTGAATTTGATTTTTAAGGCACGGAGAAACAAATTTAGAGTTGATTTAAGAAATTACCCAGTGCTCACCTATCCTATAAAGATAATAGCTACAGAGTAAGATAAACAACTTAGGCAATTTTCGCTACCCCAGTTTCCCTGTCCTGTGAAATCGGGTTATTGACAGTATTACTAAACAGAACCTATTTTATAAGGTTTGATGAAGATCTCAGTGTGATAATATACATGAACTTCATAAGCATACTCTAAATAAACCTTACCTATGATCCATACCTTTATATATTACTGTTTATTATTATTATCATCATTATTATTGTGATGATTAATCCCCTGATGACAATATGGCCTTGCTAATACTAAGTGTGATTCAAGAATAAGAAGAGCATATGGTTTCTAAACAGTCCCTTAAGTTGACATTGTAAGATCTTCTAGATTGCTGTCTAAGCCTCTAGTATTAAAGCATCATGGCTTATCAAAAATCACCTCAGGTGTCATTCATTGTAGTTCCTATTGGCATTGAAAGTATTACCAACATAGAGACAGCCCCAAGGGAGCCAAGGGGTCAAGTGAAGGTGGGAGAATATCAAACTATGCTCCACCATCTTCTACCTATTTAGCCATCAGAATTTTTGCTGAAATTTTTCACACACCCAGCCCACAGGCATGCGAGTCACCTCTGTCCATCAGTTGGTAATTCACCCTGAAAATAGCAAGGTTTTTATTAGTATTATCTTCTGGCTAAGATGGAAGGACTGAGAGTCCAACTTTTGTCACCATTATGACCACATTAAACCTTGTAAGTTGAGAATTTATTGTAACCTTCAAATGTTCTTCAGTGTGCACATCAAGAAGACTAAGGTGGATCCTGTTTTGTGGAGACAAGAGTGATTAACGAGTTATGATTTCTGGTCTTCCTTTCTCCTCTCTGGAGAGCCCTGGCTCCTCAGATATCTCCACCAGGAAATCATGTGCCTGAGACAAAAATCAACAAAATAAAAGCAAAGGGCGAGAAAATGAGAGTACAAATGCACAAACTTTTCACAAGTTCTTTGCTTTGCTGTCTTTAATTAAGCCAAGAAAGATACACAAAGTTAATGGCATGACTTAAATTCTCATTCTATGGTTAACCACATCTGTGTGCACATCTTCTTAACTGATGGTTTTACTCAGTGCCAAGAAAGATATATCATCAAGTGGAATTATTTCTTCTTTAAACAGATCTTCCAGTGTGGCATATGAATTGCCTCATGTGTGGTTTGGAGTGCTTGATGCTGATCAGGGTTGGGTTAACCAGCAGGCATTTGCCTGACAAACCAGCTTAGAGTGAGGTAGAAAGGTGGGCGTTGTAATTTTTTTCCCATTGGGCAACCAGTCTATGGGAATGAAAATTCACCTCTGAGGAAGCCGTCCCTATAATTAGAGTACGAATCTTCTTGTCTTCCAGGATTGGCCAGCACCATCATGCATTTACTCATTCAATTACATTTTTGCAGAACCCGGTGCTTTGGGCATGATTAACACTAGGGACAAGGAATGAATGAGCCAAGGTTCTTGGAATCTAATGGGAAAGACTGACACACTACCACACAACAACCGCAGGGAATTAATAAAAGTACAAACAAAATACTGTAGAAGCACAGTGGAAGGAGTGAGTAATTGTGACTGGGAGGGAAGGTGACATTCGTGTGGGTCTTAAAGAAAAGGAGCTTGCCAAATGGAGAGTAAGGAGATCATATTCTACATAAAGGATAAACAGTCTGGGAAAGGCTCAAGAGGCCATTCTTTATCATAAAATTGGGTGCAGGAGATGGGTGCCGAAGAATGAGGCCTGAGTGATGGTTTGAGACCCAGGTTTCAAGGATCTCATTTAGATGGACTTTCTCCAGAGGAACCGGGAATCCAAGGGGTAGATGACCAAAGTAATATAAGTTGGCTTTTTAGGTGTGTAACTGCAGGGATACCGAAAACAGGGCAGTGTAATAGTTTGGGCGACATGGATGGGTGCTAGAGACATCACACGGGAGACTAGGGCCACCAAGTGAGAAGCCAGCCTGGGCGTCTGGCCCCTATGAAGGCTCCTTCCTTGAACAGTTGGGTTAAATCAACCAATATTTTCTTTGTGACGAAATACACAGGAAAAATATTGACAGAAATTCACAGATGACTGTAAACCAGATGATGCTAAAACTACTGAGTCTCTGGGTCAGAAAAAAACATTTAAAAAATATGTCCATCAGTAAACTCCAATTCCAGGAGTTTTGGGCATCCACATTCCCAGGCTTTGGGCATCCACATTCCCAGGCTTCTCACAGACTTAACAAATCCGAATCTCCAGGCCAAGGTCCCAGGAACCTGGATCTTGAACCAACTTCTCCAGTTAATTCAGATGGGTGAGTCAAGTCTGGAAAAGGGGGATCTCTAGGCCAAGCCAGCATATTTCTTGATGAGCAAGGATGAAGTCTTCTTTGAAAGAATATCCCAAATGCCAAAACAGCATGGAGCTTGGCACATGGTAAGGATTCAACCTTTGTTAAATCCCCGGTTACAAGCCCGTGACTAGAACGAATGTCTGCCTTGCATTCCTCTGGGACTCAGAGATTATTAGACTTGAGTTTTAAATTCCACTGCTGTCAGCACTATTGGACTTGTTCCTTACCTATTTGAGTCAAAGAAAAAATTTTAAACTATTTTCCAAAGAATTTTAATCTCTCTTACATGTTCTAAAGTAGCAAAACAAGGTCTTATTGTTTCATGCTGGGTAGAACGTTTGGTTCAGAAGCTACTTACCAAGATGTGGACACCTTACAAAATATACTCTACTGCCTGCTTTTCTCTGCTCCAATTTGATTAACTGTATGTGTATATATCGCATTATCTATTATGTGATCTTACCAGGAAAAGCTTCTGCGTTTCAGGATTTGGAGGTCTGGGACATGCCTAACATCTTGTTAAATATATTTTCTTATAGCAATAAACTTATAGAGTTATACTGGGGGAAAATACCTAAATTTTAATTGTTGAGTAGAAAGCAAAAGTTATACTATACACACATTCAATTACAATGATAAAGGAAAAATAACCCCGGCATTGTGTATTTTGACCATTGCCTTTGAGCACTATATTTGTTCAGAATATCTTCTGTAGAAGCAGTTAGAAGCCCCTTTACTTAATTTAACTGGAAAGCACTTTCAGAAAGAAGTAGTTCCACATTAAACTAATACTCCACTAGCGTCATTCTGATTCAGACATCTATCACTACACCAGCAAGGCGCAATCATTCTATAACTACAAACTAAGCATTATATAAGCATAACAATAATTTGCGTGTTAATCTTCTACAATAAAATACTCTCACAACTCTGCCAAGAGTCATGTGTGAGATGAATTGTGGGAAGCACGTGTTTAAAATTCATCTGGATAAAAATCTCTGTACTTTGGCAAAGACCTAATTACTACAGCTCACCGTGCCCAGCGTCACAGTCTGGACGCAGGACTTTGTTGCAAGCTGCAGGTATAGGTCACCCCCGGAAGGGTGCATACTCGTGAAGTGGGCTGAATGGAGAAGCACTCTTCAAGTGCCAAAGCCTGTGCTTTCAATGAACAACAATAACAGCAAGAACATCAACAATAGCAACCAAACTACAAGTTGGACAAGGCCCACTTGACACCACTTTCTGATTCCCCAGGACTGAGTCCTCATTTCTGTTCCCCTCCCTTCTCTGACACCTATCACACCAGCAGACTGTACGATACACCACTAGCTATGAGCTCACTCTGCCATCAAGTGAAGTGCTTATTTCCTCTGCTGTCCTTTTCATGCTCTGTTACACGTGTAAGTATTGAGATTTTATTTTGCAGAAGAGGCTGTATTTTGTTGGCGAATCGGTTTAAGGGGTCAAATGCCTTTTGGGAGGTTCCAGAGAAATGGTAAAGATATTTGTAGAAGGGCAAAAGTAACATAGTGGAATCATTATCATTTTGGAGAGAGAAGGATCTGCACTCAGCCTCTATTAAGCTTCTACTGTGTGCCACACAGGTGGACATTTTACATAATTATCTCTACCCTCAGAAAAACAGCTCTATGAGTAGAAAATGTTTTCTCCCATTTTAGACTAGACGCAAAGAGTAAAAGACATTGAAGGTGCTCCTGGGTGGCTCAGTCAGTTAAGTGTCCGACTTTAGTTCTGGTCATGATCTTGTGACTAGTGAGTTCGAGCCCCATGTCAGGCTCTGTGCCGACAACCCAAAGCCTGGAGCCTGCTTCGGATTCTGTGTCTCCCTCTCTCTGCCCCTCCCCTGCTCATACTTTGTCTCTCTCTCTCTCTCTCTCAAAAAAAAAAAAAAAAAACATTAAAAAAATTTTAAAACACGTTGAAAAATCTGTCCATGATTTTCAAATTCAGAAGTGACACAGCCAGCACGAGAACTTGAGACCATCCCTCTCCAAACGTAAAACTTTATTCATTAATCGTGTGTATTCCTGGCACATTTATTAGGGTTGACTATCTTCAGTCATGTGTAAGTATAATGCAATTAGGTTTTGTGTCTCCCTCTCTGCTCCCCAGGCGAGGCAACCTCAAGTACAGGGATCCTACCTTACTGCTTTTCCTCTCTAGTCCTACTATAGAGTAGGATGGCATACAGTAAGTGCTAGAAGTCACCTCCTGGGTGAATCATTCAGTGTATACCCTCCGTCTCTGAAAGAATCATACCTCCTTCAGGAGTACCAAGCCATTCACACAAAAATACATCCCCTCGTTGCATTTTGTGCTTCTCTTTATTTAGAGTTTCCTAAGGACCCATTTGGAAAAGAAAATGTCCAGTTAAAAATAACTGGGCTATCTCATTATTCCATTCTGTTAGGGACATATGGGCTGAATGATCACCACCAAGCTTAAGAATGTAATAGTACGCCCTCCTCATGGTATCTAAGACTTAGACTTGCTTGTGACTTTCTAAGTCGCCACATATATACCTCCAGATTCTTCTCATTTTATTAGCAGAACTCTCCAGAGTAGATGCAAACATTTTCCTTCTTCAAATGTTATTACTTTATCAGTCAGCACTGCCAGAACAGAAAGCACTCAGATTAACTTTGCCAAACTACAAGGGTAATTTGTCATGTACAAATATAGTTATACGGCCAGGTGCTTTACAACGTACTGCTAAAATACTCATCAACTTAAAAAAAAAAAAACAAGAAAAAGAAAAAGGAAGGCAGTGTCAGAACTTTGGCAAACAGTAAGTTTGAAACTGAAAAGAACATTATTAAATACAGATTGTCAGAAGTCCAAATGACTGATAAAAACATTCTTTCTGATCAAGAACCACAATCTAACCATACATTTCATAAATACATGTCCCATACGCATGTGTTTTCTGTGAGCTTCAATTAAGCAACCGTAAAATGATTAAAAATTAACCTTTACAAGGGCCTACATGTATACAAATCAGGAAGGGAAAATAAACACACTCATGAAGCATTTAAAATTAAAAACGTATCAGATCTGACAATTATAAAAACGCAACTGAAAAAAGTATGGAAAAATAAGTTGCAAAAAACTGTCCCACAAGGGTTTTGTGATACTAACAATGTTAAAATAAGGCCATGCTTTGGAGAGTAATTTGGTATCGTAATAAATCAAGTCTTTCCATTCATTGGTAATGAGCTCAGGAGGTTTGCTGTTCCAAAAAGGCAACTCTTTTGCACCAGCCTGCCTCACGTTGCAAAGCCAAAGTTTTAAACACCACCATATATATTTTTTTAACATTTGTCCATTTTTGAGAGACAGAGAGAAACACAGTGTGAGCAGGGGAGGGGCAGAGACAGAGGGAGACACAGAATCTGAAGCAGGTTCCAGACTCTGAGCTGCCGGCACAGAGCCCGATGCAGGGCTCAAACTCAGGAACAGTGAGATCATGACCTGAGCTGAAGTCGGACACTTAACGGACTGAGCCACCCAGGCACCCCAACACCATCATCTTTAATGACTTATGTTTTGCAAAAGGTAAGTTGGATGACTAAAGTATAAACGCAGCCAAGAAGAAAAACAGCTTTACTGTGGGCAATGTTAATGGTTTCTTCCCAAAAGATCCTCAGTGGAATCCATTTGAGATAAATTCAGTTTCCAACATTAAGACAACCTGTCAAGGATGGAAAGCTTGGCCCTTACACAGATCTCACCCTAATTACCCTTGATTCTTGAAAAGAATACTTGCATCAGAACAGAGAAAACTCCCAAAAGAAGAAAAGGCGCCATTAAATGAATGGAAGAAATGGTGTGGAGGGCCACCAGACACTTGACTGCTTGGACGCTCTCTTATGGTATTCGCAAAAACCAAAAAGCCCTTGGAGGGCAGAACACTGTCTTAATGTAAGACCTAGAACTATCCTGGCCCATGACAGTCTTGCATAGGTAAATGTTAGCAGTCTGAATTATGCACCTTTATAGGACTATAACACTGTATGATTACCAAGGCGTTTTCCCACACATTAATCTCATATGACCCTGCATCAACCCCGTGGAACCCTGCAGAAAGCAAATTAAGCCTCCAGGAGATTAAGAAATTTGTCCAAAGTCATAAATGTAGAAAGCAGTGTGCTGACAGAAAAAGAGAGGCATTCTTTATATAAACATATTTTCTTTCTTCCAAATCAATGTCCCTACTGCTCACTCGCCACCACAGTTAAGGTCCCAAATCACAAGCCTACATCATTAAACTATAGCTGTCCATAACAGGAAAACTTGTATCTAATAGAATGGTGGGGAGACAATGAAGTGCTATTTTTTACATCTAAACGCTTATGTGATTAAAATAATTATTACTATTTTTACAACAATATCCAACTCTAATCTCTTCGGGTAGGTTGGTAAAGGAAGAAACTTACGAACTGTATTTGGAGAATTCAACATCTATGCGATAAAATGTAACGTGCATCATTGTGTGCAAAGCCAAATGATTTCAAAGGGAACTCTATGCAGACTTACATAGCCTTCTACTGTTTCTGGTTCCTGGTACCAGTGAGAAGCTAGTCTAATAGTTTTCAGACCAACTCACAGAGGCAGTTGTGAGCAATAAAATCCTGAATGTGATAACTGGGAAAAGTAAGAGAAGAGGGGGGGAGGCTAAGTATGAATCAATTTCATCCCTCAGGGCCTACGCAGAATTCTTTGGATCCTCTATGTGAAATGCTTTTCCAATCTACTTCCGTAACCTTCACCTCCCTTTATCTATGAGGAGTATCAGAATCCCTGGCATTATTTCCTTCTTCAAAATATCTGAGTCCAAGTCTAGAGGAAAGTGGGAGAAGAAACTATCACAGAGGCTATTTTGACACTGGATTTTCATAAAAGTGACGCCCATAGGCAGCTGGGGATAAGAGTGACACCAGCACATGGACCTATTTCGGGACTGATACGAGTCTAATGTTTTCCATTCAGCTCATGACCTCTGTTGACGTCAACTGGCACTATATTTGTGAACAGACTTTAGGAGCCACTGTTCTTTCACTCTGTGTTGAAGGGGGTTTCAATATTCCAGGACCTAATAGCTTCTAAGAACTTTGAGACCTGATTTTTTTTGCTACGTTTAAATCCAAAAGCCCTCAGGTTCTTAAAAGGTTCAGATGGAAGATTCTTTTATCTGTGTCTTGAAAGCTCTAATAAAGAGAACTGAAATATAACACATGACCTGTGGACTGAGGGGGACAGAGGAACTTAGGCCAAGTTTCCTGCACATTCCCTTAAAAGCAACCAGGGGAAAAAGTGAGAAAAACTGCTCGGCTCTAATGAGCACCTAATGGGTAGGAGGACCGAGACTTATTTTGTGAATGTTTAAAAAAAAAAAAAAAAAAAGGCTGAGGTCTTTAACCACTAAAATGCCGGAAAACTTGTGGCCTTATTAAGCATCAGCAGAATAACTGACCAGTGTTTGAGAATCATGAATGTGGCCTTTAGACTTCCCAAAGTATACAAGGATATTTTCTTTGACTTTCCCTTATTACAGAGCCATAAAACGACACTGCTTTGTTCAGGGGACTCCAGACACATGGTGCCGCATGCTTCTGCAGAAACACATCCCACATTAAATTAAGTTAGTGGTGGTATTTGAAAAATAAATAAATAACGGAGTTCCAATTCACTGCAAATGGTACAGGAGGCCAGTAAGTGGGAAGCCCACAAGAGAAGGACTTCTTTTAGAAAGATGTTTTACAGGACTTTTTCTGCATCATTAACTCTTCTGGAATCCCGAATATAACATGATGAATTTCCCTTAAAAAAAGTAGCTACTGTTTAATTTTGAATCACTTCAAAGAGCCTCAGTAGAAGGAATCAAAGAAAACCAAAAAAGAACAGTAGATATGAAATTCGCCAAGAAAGAAGAAAAAACCCACGAAGGTTCTAACAGATTTTGACCATGTACTGAAAATACCACTGATTATTTTGCTAATACAGTGTTTTACTGTTCCATGCTACTGAAATAAGTCTCTGTATTCATCGGAACACAGGATATTTTTATTACAATATTTGTGTCATTGCTCTTTAAAAAGAAACATATTTAAAACCTTGAAAAGAATCTCTGTCTTAAAATGGTTTTTTTGATGTATATGTAGGTGAGTGTGTGTGTTTTACTATAAACAGATACTTAATTGGAGTTCACGTTGCTGAAAAGAGTAAAAAGATACGGGCAGTCTTATTCCTATCCCCAACATGTAGTTCTAGGAAAAAAAATATGTAACTTTTAAAAAGCAAAGCATTTGGAAGGTGAGGAAAAGAAAGAAAGTTAGCTAGGGTATTATAACGGTTGTATAATAATAATAACAATAATGTCTTTGAAAATGTCTTTTACGTAAAACCTGCCCAAGGGAAAAGAAAGAAAACCTCCTAAAAATTCCATATCCATGAATACCACTACATCAAAAACCATCTGGAAAATGTCAGATAATGGTACCCGCCCACCTAAGAAATTCAGTAAACTTTGTCTTCAATTACCATTTAGAATAATCAACTCAAATTGAAATTTCAATTTCAAAACCCTCAGAAGACAAAGCTGGGATTAGGAATCAGATTTTAAAAGTCTCCTTAAAAGACCATCTGTTTATAGACACCCTTCTCGCATCCCACCTCGCCTGTCCTTGATCTATCCCATAAGTTCACAGCAGAAGCAGGGCTGGATTTAAAGACATACACACACTGCTACCATGAAGTCTAGTTATCACATATATGCTCTGAGCCTGTCTCAAGCTTCCCTTGTTATGTAAGCACTTAGGGGCAATAAAATTTCACTTACATCCAGCAGCACTGCGAGTCTCAAAACATTAGTCTACCTGATTGTACAATCCTTTTACTGGCAATGGATAGCACTGCTATTTTATTTATATTGATCATATTGTCGATGCTATACAGAATAACCATTTAGTAGCCTATTAGCCTGTAACATTTTATTACTGTTGTGAAATATCATTACCCATACTGAACTCCATATTAGAAAAATCAGGCTCGGAAATCTAAACATTCAGATAGAACGACAGAGCCTTTGGGTTTTTCCCCCTACGTAATCTGCAGACTGATGAGAAGAAAGAAAAACAATGAGTATTCACTTCTCACAGATAGAGGTCACTAATGGACTGGATTTGAATCACTGTGGCAGAAACCACAAAGTTATTAAAGTAATCTAGTGAAAAATGAACTTGAATTGAAATTAAAGTAAAAATACTAAAAAGATGATTACCCAGAAAGGTCTGACCTGAATAGAAATAAAATTGCATCACCTTGACCTTTTTTGAATCTTCTAAACAGTGAGCAAAACTGAGACACCCCCCCAACCTCTGTTATTTTTTAACTTCAGACACTGCTGATTACAGAAGCAGCAATTCTTCCTTGTTGGGTACAAGACCTAAGAGTCAGACTAGATCAGATGTTCACACTGAGTCTCTACAGAATAAAGCTTCTGGACATACATACTTGAGACTTTCTTGAAACCACAGCTTCAAGCTGGGAAGATATAAGGTTGCTTCAGGGAGATATGTCTAAATCCTAAATCAAACTCTCTAGCAGGCCAGAATATAAATGTAACGGGCATCAGATGAGGTTCAAATTAGATCCAGCCGGTCAAAGTCAAATTCGGATAAGATCACATCATCTGAAACCTAGCGTAGGGGGAAAAAAAAGAACCCATGACTGCCTAAGGAACCTCAAGGCAGCCCAGCATGGTGTCATTTGGGAATCTACTTTCTTCTGTTAAAAGCATCCCTGGGAATTTCTAAAACGGCAATGAAACTACTGAAGTGTTAAGACATGGGCATTAAAAAAAAAAAAAAAGCATTCTTTCCATTCTAGGTTTGTAATCGGTTCTGTTACACAGCTAGCCCAATTCTTTTTACAATTTCTTGTACCTACTGGCAGAGACATGGCATAATGCTTGAAATTTCGTCCTCCAACTTCCTCCACTCAGATATTGCCGATTCAACATGACAGTATGGTGTAACACTGCCATTGGTGATTATCACAAATTCTTAAATGGTTTAACCCTATCCTGCTTGGGGCTTTTGAGGAGGAAAGGAAGAAAAGTTGTATTCAGAGGAGCAATAGCATCATGGGGAATGAGCAACTTTTCATGGCATGTGTGTTACCCAAAGATTTAGTCTCTTCTAACATGGTGGCTTGTCCATCTTATATATCTGCTGCATATTGCTCAGTGATTTAAAAAAATCCAGTTCTAACACTTTAGATACCAACCTAAAATTTTACATTCATACTGCAACAACTAAATACATCCTTGAACAAACGCCAACCTGCGTTATATTACCTCAAAAGGTTTGGGGGATCCTTCACTGGAGACTTAAGAAGGTCATATCACTTAAGTCCACAGACAGTATGGGTTCCTATTTGGACGCTATCCTACATATTAGCCTTAGGCTAGAAGTTAGACATAATAAATTCAGCAATCCGCCTGTGAGCAAGGGGACATGCCCCAAAGCTCCCTGAAACCCTGTGTGAGTTAAGAGCCTCCCGGCTGAGTGGCAAGCAATAGCTCCCATTTAGATGGGGCTTTGCATAGCAAATGCAGCATGTGAGGAAATCTAATCAGCACCTTGCACTCCTGCGCGAGCATTTACACGGATTTGTGCCTTGCAATTGATTAGCTTACTGTAAGCTTTACAAGAGATTCCTTCCACTAAAATTAATCAAAAGCTCTTGGAGACTGATTTCCATTTACAAGAGAAGTTAAGATGAGCTTCCCGGTGAATAAATAATGATCATAATAGAGATGATGGCAGCAGCAAACGCTGAGCTGCTTTGAAACTCAAAACTGGACGGGGGGGGGGGGGGGGAGTGGACATTGGAGAGTTGGGGTTGGAATCTTTCTGTAGCTCTCCGAGGGACAAGCAGGAGCTATTTTCTTAGCTTAAGTAAGGCTGCTGTTCAGGAAACGTGACCATATCCTCTCCCCTGCCCCCAGCCCCAATTGCACAGTACTCACTCCCCCCACACCATGGCGCATCAGGCCACCGAGGAAAAACCGGCCTCTCTGCAACACCACTGACACCCCCCTCAATACACACACACACACACGCACACACAATACATTCACTGAAAATTCACGTCGGCAATGGTTAATGCTTTTCTTATCAGCCCGCAATAAAAATGTGACTTCTAAAGTTTTTATTTTATTACGCCAGAAGGTGAATGGAAGGAGGGAGGGAGGGAAAGATCCGGAGATGTCAAAGGGGGGAAAGGTACATTTTTCTCTTTACTTGAATCCCTCTCTCTCCCTCCCTGTCTCTCTCTCTCTCTGTCTCTCTCTCTCTCTCACACACACACACACACACACGCGCGCCCAGATTTGCTTTCCTACACCAGCTAAATGGGGTGGGCGAATGGGATGGGAGTGGGCTCCTATCATGTTGAAAAGACGTTAAATATTAAGGCTGAGAGAGAGCGAGAGGGTGAAGGTGAGGGTGGGAACGAGTGTAATCCATGCATCATCCCCCCGGACTGAAGAATACTAAAAGCCCCTGAATCCACATTCTCATTTTCCAAGGAGCTACGAGATGAGGCCCCAGCTGGGGCCGACGGTTCTCCTCAATCCGCAGGGGGAGCTTCACCGCCCTACCCAGCTGCCCACCGGGGGCAGAGAAGCGCCACGGGCCCCTCTAACCAGACTGTCGATCTCCCCGCGCTGGGTGCCCATCCCCGGGATCTTGAACTTCGCCTCCCTCGCACTTTCAGTCAGCTCAGGCCAGCGTCAGGGGCCGCGCTGGGAAGGCGCGGAAGCCCAGCGGCGCGGCACGGAAGGAGAGAGTCGGGGGTGCGCATTACCTGCGAAGGTTCTCGAGGTCTCCTTCCAGCCCCGGTGGTAATCTCGCTCAGCGCCGCGTCCTCCCCCAGATCCAAACTTTTGCTGGGTCCTTCGGGTGGCGGAGGCGGCGACGGTGGCGGCTGCCGAAGCCCAGCCCTGACGCCCGCAGCGTCGGGGTGCGGGGGTGCAGAGGCCGGAGCCTCAGAGCCGCGCGCGCCTCCCCGCAGCCGGCCGGAGCCCCGGCGCCCCGCTCGCCCCGCTCGCTCTCGCCGTTCTCCCCTACGGAGCCGCGGCATCGTCTCCCGCCTTCCTCCGCCACCTGCACCTCCAGGGCTCGGGCATGCCACTTTCTCTCGGCTCCCGCCGCCGCGGCCCCCGCCTCCTTGCCTCCCCTGCCTCCCCGCTCCGCCTCGACCGAGCCAGGAGTCCCGAAAGACAGCGAGCGGGGAAAGGCGGCGAACGAGGCCCCGCAGCGCCGGGGCTCCGCGGGCGCGGAGGACCCCTGGGGGCGGCCGGGGAGCCGGGCGTGAGCGCCTCGGCGGCCGCGGAGCTGACGGCGCGGAGCCCGGGACCCGGGCGCGGCGCGGGGCTGCGCGGGGGCGGGCGCGGGGCGCGCTCCAAGTGCGGCGCCGGCCGCGGTGTGGGTCCCCAGGCTGCTCCGACCTCACTGCTGCCACGATCGGACGCGGCCGGGTTAATGTAGACGCCGCGGCCCCCGCCCCCTCCCCGCCTGACACCCCCGGGAGATGTTTACAGTAATGAATTCGCGGGATCGCCTCCGCCGCTCCCGCGCTCCTCCTCTCGCTCCGTCCCCCGCGCTCTGGCGCGCTCCCCTCCCCGAGTCCTCTTTCTCTGCACCCCCTCTCCCTCCCTCCCTCCCTCCCCTTCGGAGTCCCTCCCACATTTCTGGTTTAAAGAATGCTTGGGAGGCGCGGCTGCAACCCTAAGCTTTCCGAGAGGCAAAGTCGGACTCGGCTTTTAACCCTCTCCTCCCTGAAGAGTTGCAGGGCGTCTGGGCCAGCACCATGCATGCCACCCTGACCGAGCACGCCTTCTCCTCTCTCTAGCCTGCACCTCTCCCCCCCCCCCCAACTCTTAGGGGTAATGCCGCCGTCTGAGCGCTGAAAGTCGGTTTCTCCCCTGCCCGCTTGCGATGTACTTGCAAATCAGAGGATCTGTTACTTAGACACTGAGAAATGATCGAATCGTGAGATTAGAGGGTAAAAATATTACAAGTCTCACAACCAAGATGGCGTTATTTCAAATGAAGGCAACCCTGGTGATTTGCGCCCCCCACCCCCATCCCATCCCCCAGTTAAGTCCCTGATCCCGGACCTTATCAAGTAACTTTAATTGGAAAAATAATCCGAAGTTTAACATGATTATTTTGAACACCCATTTTCTCCCTTCACTCTGGCTGCTGGAGAAAGGGTTGTTCACTTTCCCCGTAGATTACAGCGGACAACTAAAGTCAGCCTCAAAGACTCAGGAAACAGACTTGACAGCAAAAAGAGCCTGATTTGTATACAGGCAGCGTTTCCAGTTCGCAATCTCTTTGCAAAGGTTAAAGAGTAAGGTAAGAAAACCAGGTGCACGTCTCTTTCTTGGAAAACCTATTTTAAAAGCTTCTGGTTTTCTCCTCTCGTCTCATCGTCGCTCCTCCTGCCTCCAGTAAGTTGCTGTCATGTTTTAACAAGTCTGTAGAGAGACTGATTGCGAACAGAAGAGGGAGAGCGAGCTCGCGCCAAGCGCGGGGCTGCGCCGAGACGCGCCGTCGGCGGGGCCACGCGGGAAGCAGACAGCAAGCTTGGAGCTCGCGCAGGACCAGCTCCCTAGGGATCCACAGCCTGTCGCGGACGAAGAGCGAGGCAGGGGCGGCGGCCACGACCGGCTCTGGACGACTTCCCCGTCCTCAGTTCAAAGCCTGAGTCACTTAGCACCGCTTTCCCAACTGTTTGTATTTCCTTCTCATCCCTGTTGTGTCTACCGCCTTCAAGTTTCTGAGTGCCTCCGTCGTCTTCAGACGACTTAGAGAAACGCCCCATTTGCCTCCCAAGCCCAAGCCACGCACAGATCCACCCAGACGCACGCCCGAGACGCACGCTGGCACACGCGCTCACACGCGCGCGCGCGCGCGCGCACACACGCACACGCGACCTGGGTTTGTGCCCGCGGGTCGCGGCTCCTGTTACATTATGCAAAGTGGCCAGGAAAATACTTTGATTTGCATCTACATAACCGCTCCTCTCCCCAGACTCCGTGCGCGACTAACAAATATCCACAGGAGGAGGGGCACGGCTGCAGGAGTTAACCTGACTAGGAAAGACTGAGGGCCATCTTGCCGGGAGGCTCCGGGAGCGAAGCGCCAGCGAGGACGGCCGTGGTGGCCTCCACCTCCACCAGCAGCTGCAGCTGCCTGGAGCCCCGTGCGACCCAGGAGTTCCCTGGGCGTCGAGCGAAAGTCCAGTCGGCCCCCATCATCCTTAATGTCCCTGGTTCACACCCCGCCCTCAACTGGCAACCTTGATCTTGGGCCTGATTAGAAACCAGAAGTAAGCACTCCGCCGCTGAAGGCACGGAGACGAGCCCGAGACCGGTCAGCGCGGCCGAGGGATCTTTCCAGGCTGCGCAGAACCCGCGCGGGGACGCGGTGGCGGCTGGCGGGGCCCCGCACCGAGCGCGGGGGCGGGCTGGGGGGGGGGCGGCGCTCTCCGCCGTCCCGCGGGCTCTGCGCGTCCCACGCTCGCCGCCCGAGAACGCACCCGGGCTCCGTCCGCGGTGCTCGCCGGGCTTCCACCGCCCCCGCTGGCGCGCCGCGGAGACGCGCCGGCCGAGCCCCCAGCGGGGCCGCTCCAGAGGAGCAGAGCGGAGAAACCCTTGCTTCTGGAAAAAGTAACCTCCTCCCCAACTCGAAGGGAAATGCACCGGCGTCCTCCGAGTCCTTTCAGCCACAGATCAGTCCCGGACTCCGGGCAGGAGGCGGCTTTAGATGCAACCTCTTGATAACAGCGGTGACAAGAACGTCAGACGGAGGAGCGGGCGCGGGGGTGGCGGGGCAGGCGGTGTTACTCCTAGAAGTTAGCGTATTCATTCTGGGGGAGTGGGAGGCTGGATCCCAGCAAGCTTAATGGTTCTGGACACCCCACTTTGGGATCGACCCTCCCAGCAGACTAGCAAATTTGGGTTTCCACCCAGAGCTCGGGTTCAAAACTCTTTGAAGGAGATAAATTCTACCTGCAAATAGACCTCCCTTAAGTCGGGGGAGAGTGAAGCAGCCCAGGCTTTCGCTGGAGGAAAGAAAAACCCAAAAACATCCCATCCCGATGACCACCCCTAAGCTGGTTCAAAAAATACCTGTGTCGCTCCCGCCCTCCCCCTCCCCCTCCACCCCCGGCCGCTCAGCAGCCGCTCCGGCGGTTGCTGGAAACCCCAGCCGGTACCTCTGCCCCTTTACCTGGCAGCCGCGCCGCGTCGCGGGGGCTCATCCGAATCCGACGGGGTCGGGGAGGTGGAAAGGGAAGAAGCTGGCGCGGCAGCAGCGGGGCTCCCGGGGCATGGTATTGTTTTAGGGGTCACCGCCAAGGTCCCTCCTGCCCATCGTTGAGAACGGCCAACCGGATCCCGGGTCGGGTGGACGCCGCGGCGCTGCCGCCCCGCAGCGGCTCGGCGCCGGATCCGAGGGCCCGGGCGCCCCCCCCCCCCCCCCCCCCCCCGGCGGCAGCCGCGCAGCCCGGGCGCGGGGTTGCGGCCGCTGCCGGGACCTCCGAGCGCCGGTTCCTCCGCGGCGACGGTGGAAGGTGCCGAGCTCACAAGTGACAGCGACAGGTTTCGTCCGTACAACTAACTCCGAGGTACCCAGCCCGAGACTGTGCGCCGTGTTACCCCTCCCCCTCCCCTCCCTCCTACCGGGGAGGGAGCTAAGTTAACCCTGTGTGCGCCGTACACTCCCTGGAGAAGCTGCCACCGACTCGGAAACCGCAAGCAGCGGCTCCGGGGGCCAGAGCTTTGTTCACGTGCGTTCCCGGCGGGGGTGTTGCTGTCCGGGGGCGCTCGCTGGCGAGGCGCCGGGGGGGGGGGCGGCTTCCAGCCCCGGGCTCCGGCCTGGGAGGAGCCCCGCGTTCATCCGGACCAGACCCAGCCCTCGGAGTCTTTTTTTTTTTTTTTTTGCCTCCAGTTACCAGATTTATTGAAGTTGCCAGCAAACTTGGGTTTCATTCCTCTATTTCTTCCTCCCTCCCGCCCCTCGCATTATTTCCTTTCCTAGCGGTGCTTTGAAGATGTCCAACTCTCCGATCGTTCTCATTCTAGCTTATAACTCTTTTGCGTGTGCGAGACGAATGGTGGAGGGTACGCACCAACCCACGCAACATCTAAATGGGAACGCGGGGAGAGCTGTGTGCCACCCACTCACCCCGTGTCAGCCGTGGCAGAGGACCGCGTATTCCAATAAGACCCAGACGCCGGGGGATGGGCAAGGGGGCGGGTTTGAGGGAGTTAACGGTGTGAATGGGCTGAGGGAAGGGAGAGAGCGCGCCGTAGAATGGAATAAACAAGAGAAATACAGACAAGAATGATGATGCAGAAAATACATCTGCGTCCCAACATTGAAAACAGTAGGTCAGCTTTAAGCGCCCAGATATTGATCAGCAATATTTTCCCAGCTCCTGTGGAAGCAGAATGAATGAATGAATGAATGAATGAACTCTTAAAGAGAGAGAGATAAAGAGAGAGAGAGAGAGAAAAAACACGAGTCTCAGCCTTGGCCACCCAGATGCTTTGCGTTTTGTAAACAACTTTGTCTAAGTGCTCCGGACTCCCAAGAAGTTAACTGCAGTTGGAGGCGAGTCATCTCCTGGAGCGGGAATGGAAGTCTAGACGAGAGAAACTGAGAGCCAGACGCCTTCGCTGTCACCGTCACACCCAGAAGAGGCAGAACGTCACCCACAGCGCAAACTCAGACCATTTTCAACAGATTCCCTTCTTCTCCGTCTCCATGCGGGACTAAAGAAGGAAAGAAAGGTGTCTTTAAAAATCATTTAGAGGGTAACACGTGGTTCTTGCGAAAACGGAGTTATTTTTAAAAGGAAAAAAAGTGTTTCTCCACAGGATAGATGTTCTAAGTTTTTCTCTGCAACATCCCCCAAACCAATGTGAATCTGTAATAGCCATTCCAAACGCCTCCGGAGCAGGGCCGGCCCAGGGAGGAAATGGGAACAGTTTCCAGCCAGCGTGGTGCAGAATTTTCGTTGTAAATCCTTCTAGTTTGCCAAGGTGGCAGCAGAGCATAGGGAGAGCTTGTCAAGCTGCAGAATCAACAGGGACGACCACATTTTAGGACAAATAACTCATCGACCTGCTTTCAAATACTTATCTTGGTGTGTATAAGTGTACGAAAGTATCCACATCAGGTTCTTTCCTTGAAACCTTCGTCTGAGAGAAGAGTATCATTATTTCACCTTAAGAATCCATTTTTGCTAGGGGCGCCTGGGTTGGCTCAGTTGATTAAGTGTCCAGCTTGGGCTCAGGTCATGATCTCAGGGTTCGTGGGTTCCAGCCCCGCGTCGGGCTCTGTGCTGACAGCTTAGAGCCAGGAGTCTGCTTCGGATTCTGTGTCTCCCTCTCTCTCTGCCCCTCCTCTGCTCACGCTGTCTCTCTCTCTCTCTCTCTCAAAAATAAATAAAACATTAAAATAAGAATATGTTTTTGCTTAAAAGAAAATGGAACTCTGCACAGGTTTTCCCTTGTTTGTGCTGCCAGAAAATGAGTAAGACTGAAAAAGTGACACAAGGTAGCTGCAGATGTACAGAATTTATTTTTCAGATGATAGCTTTTTATAAGCTATAAAGAAACAGGGATGCCGGGGTGGCTCAGTCAGTTAAGTGCCTGACTTCAGCTCAGGTCATGGTCTCAGGGATTTGAGAGTTTGAGCCCTGTGATAGGTTCTGTCCTGGTAGCTGGGAGCCTGGAGCCTGCTTAGGATTCTGTGTCTCCCTCTCTCTCTGCCCCTCCCTGCTCTCTCTCTTTCTTTCTCTTTTTCTCTCTCTCTCTCATAAATAAATATTAACTTTTTTTAAAAAATAAATTATAAGGACACAAAATCATCTGCATGTGCTCCCTACTAAAGACTATTGATATGATGATTGTAATCTGGACAAGGAAAATTAAGTACAGAAAAATATCACATACAGAATAACTGTAACAAGCTTCTTAACCACATGACCTGTACCTCAGCTTTAGCAGTGTGTGCTGGTGTAGCTAGAGGAAGCAAAAGGGTAGTAAAAGTAGTTCAGGGGCTCCAGAGTGTGATAATTTAGCAGCCTCACAAAACTAGGATAATGAGGTTACTTCATTTTTATTAAGAAACTATCACTAATACAAAAGGGTAGAAGAGTAGAGAGAGAAAAAAAATACATCTGTGAGCCTCAAAAAAAAAACAACAACAACAGAAAATCAGCTCATTAGTTATTCTTTGGACTTCAATCCTCAGTGGAGTTTTTACGTCAGTTGAAATGGGACTGCCATCTCAAATCTTCTAGTGTTCCATCCATTTATGTGTACACACCCCCATCTATACATGCACAGGTACTTTGGCCTGTATTTCTAAGACATTGAGGAAGTAAAGATAACACAGGATTTAGATTTATAAGATCATGGATTAAGCCCAAGGCACTGAAAATTTTGATATCCACTAAGTTCGGCTCTGAGCCACTGTTTACTCATTAATAAAATGTCCATAAAAATACCTGTTCTACCAGCCTCACAGTATGGTCACAGTATGAGTCAGTGCATGTGAAAGTGCTTTAGAAAGTTCAGTTGTTATTCAGTTGTTGCTAGCAATATTATCATTACATCACACAGTCTCAGCCTTCAAAACATTGGAAAGTTACATCAACCTGAACAGTTTCATCGCATGTTATCATCTCACATTACCTTAGAACATTTGTCAAAACAATGAAGGTAAGAGATCCCATCTAAGATACCACATTGCCTTAGTCATCATATCTCCTGTTCCGTGTGACATTTCCTCAGTCTTTCCTTGTTTTTAATGACCCTTGGAGTTTTGAAGAAGAATGGGCTGGTATTTTGTCTCTCAGTTTGAGTTTGTCTGATTTGACTCTAGTTCTGGGTTCAGGGAAAGAAAAATACCGGGGAGGTGGAGTGTTGTTCTCATTGCAGCAGATGGTGCATGATATCAGCATGATGTCACTGATGAAAACATGGTCGCTCTCTAAGGTATTGTGTGCAAGGTTTCTCCACTATAAAACTAGTTGTCCTTTTCCATACTCTGATTTGGAAGTGAGTCACAAGTCCTGCTGACCTTCATGAATTTAGAGTTTTTAAAAGCACAAAATAAACATTTAGTGCAATTCACAAACACCCCAAATATTGGGTTCACCCAGGAATAATCTCTCAGGAAATTCCTCCTATATGATTTACATCCTTAATAGAATGTTCAACTATCTCCTCTTGGCTATGTATTTTAAATACATCTTCAATATTCCAGACTTTACAGTCCCCAAATCCAGTCACCAAATCTTGTTCTTTTCTGAGATGTCTCCTACCTTCCTCGTTCTCATTGCTACATGTAGTTGGCAAATTCGAACTTTCCTACAAAAACATGGCGTCCATGAACTCTTCTCCCTCACTTCCATTCATGGTTTTCTGATAGCATGATGTTCATTTCATTCTCCTTCCAAGAAACAATAGCAATCTACAGGTTTGCCTCTTGATTAGTCTAAGTGTCTAGTTTAATTAATCTAATTACTCAAAGAATTTTGTTGGTCTTACTTTATTCTGGCAAACACTTGAAACATGCTTGCTGACATCATGAATAAGCTTCTATAGCAGGTAGAGGGAAAGCCAATCTGTTTTCTAAGATGAGAGCCGCTGTAAAGAAATCCCTGGTTTAACACATTGTGGATAGGTGGCTTTTCAATTCTCCCCAACTATAAAACACTCATGAGCATTTTTTTGTGAGTGTGGTTTTATTCATGTGAATCTGTGACGCTGAAATACTTACTCCCCTGGTTCGGAAGCACCACAATACTGTTCATGGTTCATCCATTTATCCAACAAACATTTGTAGAAAATACAAAACATGTAGCACAACTTGGATGAATAGACTTAGTCTCTATTCTGTCAAAACCCTCGCTGACAAATAATTAAACACTCATTAGGTAAATAAAACAATTTGGGTAGATGCAAAGTACTTTAGTGCTCTGAAACAGAGTCTCTGTAGAGAGAAGACCTCATCCAAGTTATGAGGAGGTTTCCTTGATAATGTACAGATTTCATAGTGAGCCGTGTGTCATTATTCTCACTTCCAGCCTTCTACATACAGCAACCCCAGGTACCAGCTAGAGTCCCCCATATCAAGGACATCTCTTTGGGCCAAGCACTAGAAAATCAGTGTACAAGTAATTGCTTGAATATCCATTTTCCCTAAGCCTTGATTCCTTTGCCTCTCCATGCAGGTTACAAGACCATTATAGGTGAACAAAAACAGAAGGTACATACTGACAGGAAAACAAACGCACGTTAAACCTTGGAGATTTCCTCATACATAAACCTGACATTTGTTAAGTGACTGCTCCCCTGTTCCAAAGGGAAGCTGGCAAAAACTCGAAACAAACATTCTCCCACAGCACTGGGGAAGAATCAGTAAGGGAAATGCCCTTTGGAAAAGGGTATACAATTGATATAAAGATGTAAGCCATTTTAAGAAGAGATGGAAAGATCTACCCAGAGATTTATTGAAACCGGGATGCTACAACTATAGAAAATGTTATTGAACCTTCTGTATCTGACGATAGCTCTGGTGAAGAGGAAAGCATCATTTTAATTGGAAAAAAACATACTTAAATGAATGAATATAAAAGATTCTTAATTAGAATATATATTATATATGTATATACAATGAATATAAATAACTTCCCACTGTGTACACACACACACACACACACACACACACACACATATACTTTCCACTGTCTATTGATATATTAGAAAATAAAACAACATTCTTTAGAAGGTCAGAGATAGATTTCAAGCCTGACTTCTATTATAAGAGCAAATACTACATCAGTTAATCTATGTGTAGTGGCAAAAAGTCTGAACTTGGACTTGGATGATGGTACTTCAAGTATATACCACTTTATCGGGAAAAACACTTAACTGCCCAAGACCTCAGTTTCTCTTTCCTCCAATAAGGAAAAGCAAAACTATCTTCCAGGGTAAGTACAGAAACATTAAGTAAAGCTCAAAATAAGAATAAACTGTTATTCTGCCACCTGAGTGACTCAGTCAGCTAAGCATGTGACTCTTGGTTAGACTCAGCTCATGATCTCATGGTTTGTGAGTTCTAGCCCCATGCTGTGGAGCCTACCTGGGATTCTCTCTCTTATTCTCTCTGCCCCTTCTTCACTCATGCTTGCACTCTCTTTCTCTCTCTCTCAAAATCAACTTAAAACAAAGAATAAGCTATTATTATTTATGTGACTACTGTGTTTTACATAACATAATGTAATATGAGACCTAATTTACTCTGTATAATCTTAAGACACGGGTTTTACTTGTATTGTCATTTTTGGCTTTTCTGGTAGCCTATTTTACACAAATTTCAGAGCTTCAAAGATACAAATGTGATTGGTCCCTGCAAAGTAGCTCTAAACAATACTTTCAGGTACCAATCCTTCAACCAAGTTTTGAATTACCTAAATAATAAAGTCCTACAATATAGGGAATACTTAGTTGTCTTCTCATTGTATCATTGAAACACACACACACACACACACACACACACACACAAATTGCTGTTGGCCAACTTTCTTTCGTAGTCCTTCCATATAGCTAATAGTAGTAACTACAGTTTTTCAAATGATTCTCTAATTTTTTTTTTTTAATTTTGTTGTTAAGTTATTTTCATGTTTGAACTTTCTGGACTTGGTGATCTCATTTGCTTCCTCAGTTGGCATAATCTAGATTTCATGTTTCCCCTGCAAACACTTTTGAAAAATTAACTTGGTGCTAAAACTTGATAATAAAATATTAAAGACGAAGTTCCTCACAGATAGTGTCTCTTTCTCTGTCACTCTGCCTCGCCTTTGAAATTTCCATCAGTAACATTTTTGTTGACACACCTGAAAGTCATATGCTATGAATATGAGCTCATTAGCATTTGATTTTTACTCTTTCATCAAAACTACCAGGGCACGAATTAAATTCTTCTTCCTAATTACTGAAGGGCCATTGTAGATCAAAGTTTGTTTTATAGGTTGGTAAAGGCCACGGTGTTCTATTCTCTGAAGAAGTCATTAAAAGCTTGATTTTGAAAAGCTTTCCCATTTTCCTTGGTGTTTTGAAGAGATGTCTAAAGAGTTCCAAACATAATATGAAACTGTGGAAATATCTGAATCATTCTGTTCTTGGATTCTGTGTTTCTTTTTATTTCTAGGAATTCTGCTGCATTTCCACATTTATATAGTATAGTTTCCTGTTCTTTTCACTTCAGTGCTTTGTAAATGGAATCATGTTTGATTATTGAGTGCAGCAGATACAAGAATATGGGTTACAGATCAGAGTTAATAAAAAGACAAGAAGATGACCTTTATTTAATATTCATTTTATTTTATTTCATTTTAGAGACAGAGAGAGAAAGAGAGAGAGAGTGCACAAGTGGGGGAGAGGGGACGAGGGAGAGAGAGAGAGAGAATCTTAAGCAGGCTCCACACAGAGCTCCATCCCACAACTTTGGGATCAAACCGGAGCAAAAATCAAGAGTCTGATGCTCAACCAATAAAGCCACCCAGGCACCCCAAGAAGGTGTGCTTTAAAATACTTCCAATTGTAGAGCCTTTATCCCTTATAGCATTCCCAAATGGATGACTGTGTCTGAGATCTCCCTGCCCTCCACCCACATGTCAGAGGTCACAGAAGCAGTAAAGCAGCTAGTAGTAGATGACATATCTCTAGAAACCTGTCCATAGTTTAGCTACTACCCTGCTGTACATCCAATTCTCTCATCAGCAGGCAATATATTTTTAGCATTATGGATAAAACCAGTGTTACTTAAATTTATTTTTAAATGCCTCTAAATTAAAAGATATTTTGCTTAAAAGACATTGTATATTTCTCCCATGTCTGTCCTAAGCAGACAGACTTAAAAAGTATGGAAGCAAGTCTGTGAAAGCTAAGGGAGCCTCAACATCATTAGGGAAACAAAATCACAGTGAGATATCATTTCACTCCTACTATAATGGCTACACTAAAAAAGAAAGAAACTGCCCAGTGTTGGTAAGAAAGTAGAGAAATTGAAGTCCACATACATAATGATGGAATTATAAAATAGTACAGTCACTTTGGTGTAAATGTTTCTTAAAAAATTAAACATCAATTTACCACATAACCCAGAAATTCTATTCTTAGGTATATCTACCCAAGAAAATGGAAACATACATCTACACAAACACTTCTTTATTTAAATAGTTTTTTTTTTTAATGTTCTATTTATTTCTGAGAGAGAGAGACAGAGTGAGCAGAGGGGTGGGGGTCAGAGAGAGAGGGAGACACAGAATCTGAAGCAGGCTCTAGTATCTGAGCTAGCTGTCAGCACAGAGCCCGATGCGGGGCTCGAACCCACGAACCGTGAGAGCATGACCTGAGCTGAAGTCGGACGCTTAACTGACTGAGCCACCCATGCGCCCCCCACATAAACACTTCTACATAAACGTTCTTAGCAGCATGATCCATAATAGCCCCAAATTGGAAACAATGTAAACATCTACCAGCTGGTGAATGCATAGATAAAATGTGGTATATCCATGCAATGGACTGCTATTTGAACAAAGTAGGGATACATGCTAAAGCGTGGATGAACCTCAAAATAATTTTGATCCCTAAAAGAAGCTATGCTCAAGAGACCACATATTGTGTGACTTAATTTATAGAAATTGTAGAAATAGCAAAATTTTTGAAGATTGCAAATCAGAAACTGCCAGGGAAGAAGGAACAGAGATTTACAGTAAATGTGCATAAAAGATCATAATGTCGTAATTAAAATGTCTTAAAATTGATTCATGGTGATGTATGCATAACTTGGTAAATTTACTAAGAATAAGAATTGAATTGTACACTCTAAAGGAGTGAATTACATGATATGCAAAATGTCTAAATAAAATTATTTTTTAAAAGCTAAAAGGATTGATGTCAATATCTATGACTATTTAATCTTGGTAATATTCTTGCTAGATCCTCTTACATCACCAATAAAGATGACTTTAAGTATCTTAGGAGTAATGAATAGAGAATATGAAGAGTAGTAGAAATAATAAGCTAATATGTGAGTCTGAACATTATTCTTCTTACTTTTTCAAAAAAATGGGTCATTTGCAATCTGGTTAAATCCACCCATGAGATCTATAAAATTTAGAAATAAACAAAATACAGGGTGACATGGCATTTTCACTCTATTCTTTGGGGAAAAAAGTAATATTTAAACAATGTCTAGGGGCACCTGGGTGGCTCAGTCAGTTAAGCGTTCGACTTCAGCTCAGGTCATGCTCTCATGGTTGGTGGGTTCGAGCCCCACATCAGGCTCTGTGCTGACAACTAGCTCAGAGCCTGGAGCCTGCCTCAGATTCTGTGTCTCCCTTTCTCTCTGACCTTCCCCTGCTCATGCCGTCTCTCTCTCTCTCTCTCAGAAATAAATAAAACATTTTTTTAAAATGTGTATGAATCAATAAGGGAAAATGAATGCTCTGCTTTTGTATTAAGTTCTCTGCTCACCAGACTCCTCTGCCAGAGATTCTTCTATTTTTACAACACATAGTACATTTGTTTACTATGGCTCAAGGAAGCATAAGGTTTTATTAATAAAAATATATTTTTGATAATAGAATTATCAATTATTTTAACATATCCTTTGAACAGCTTAATTCTTTAGCTATTCATCAATCAGGAATATTTTTTTTTTCTCTTTCTGTCCAGTTAGGGTAATATAAATATCATTTGTGACGATGTCACATTTTCCTTTTTTTCTGGCAAAACAAGAAAGTATAAGACAGACGGGTTAAGAAGAAAGTCAGACACAGTATCAGTTGCCAAAGGGTAAAAATATATAATAAGGACAACATCTTGTTCATCAAGGAGCTCAGATCAAGAGTCTTTCTTTTTTCAAATGATGACAGCCCCACGGCTGTGAGCAACCAGAAAATAAATAAGGCAAAACCACCAAAGGTATTTCTCCATAGTTTCTACTGCAATGCCTGGAATAGATAAACATGCCATTTAACTAGGAGGATTACTTGAAAACAAAGTTAGCTAAAGCAGACAAGACAAAAGAAGAAAATAGAATAAGAGCTGGTCATGTCTACTCCCGTGGGATGAACTGTATCATGCTTTTCTGGGTACTGCTGATGAAAATATCTAGGAAGAATAATCTACATGTACCTTCAACAGTATCAATGGATCCAGACTACAAATTTATAATCCTCACATGATGAGCTTCAGGACAACTGACATGGTTGTGCTCAGTTAAAAAATGGGCCACGGTTGGTATTCTGCATTCATTTTTCTCGAACAGGAATTTGCTCACTAGATGTGGTGAAATAGAGTTTATGTGCTCTTTAATAACCTTTCTACAGCCAGGAAGACCTTGTTTTTCAGGCCTCTGGAAATTGTTGCTAGAAGAAAGGAGGTCAGAAGCGGGGCTGTATCTACCAAACCAGTGAGCCGTCCATCACCCATTCACAGCAGCGTCCCAGATGGAAGAGGGATGAGCGTGAGCGCATTTAATGAGGTGTGAACTCCAAATGGACAGGAAAACAAAATTTGGAAAGTTTTGAGATCAACATCTTGAACTGACACAATGAAAAATCTTTTATCATAGATAGGAAATCACATTTTTTTTCCCACTTTTAACATTACTCTCAGGCTTTAGGGGAAAAGTAGACACGAGGTTTGAAGATATTAAGAAAATTTGCTAATTAACCAGGTTCTTTGCCAATTCCTTATAGAGTGTGTTTAACTATAAGACGATGTTGCGGTCTATTTGGAATAAAAGCAGGCTGAGTTCTGGTATCAAATATGTTCCCAACTAGATGAAGATCTAGGGAAACCACTCAATTTTCTTAGGCCCCAGATGTCTCATCTCAGAGGTGATAATCATTTCTGGCAAACTTGCTTTACAACTTTTTGTAAGCATAGAATAAAATGGTAAATGTAGAAATATCTATGAGAAAAGCATTTCCCTAAGCAAAAGTGTCATTCTTATTAAAAAATGTGAAAGTCTCCTGTTTAACCCCTTCGCTTACTTGAGGATGAAAGCCAGGGTAACTCCTCTAGGAAATGATCGGGTTCTGTTTTACATTTCTTCTGTTATGAGGGTGATAAAGGACTGATCTCGAGATATGACAAGTACAAAGCGTCATGCCTGGACTGGAGTTTGGAGAACCTCATTAATCACGTTCCATTGTGTTAGAGGTTCTGTAAACATTGCCAAAGCATAAAGTGCAGCCCTTCTATTAGTGACATCTTTCCAACCTAACTCCAGGATGCCTTTGAGATTTTCTAAACTGACTGGATTTCATTTCAGTCATTAGTTAACCCTGCTTAGTGGGTGACTCTGAATCCCACCAGGCAGGAGTAAGATGATATGTATTCAAACGGTACAAACATGGCTTGTCCCAGTCACATAACCATTAAGAACAGTAGGGGGGATTTCCTTTCTCAGGATAAGTCAAATCATTTATGTGAATCCCATAATATTCCACTTTTTTTTTTTTTTTTTTGGTCTTTGGAAACTAATGCTATAAAGTTGTAGTTAGAAAAAGATTGTTGACAATCTTTCCTATGGATACTTTGGGTGAGATGAAAAGGCAAGTGTTATTGCTTACAGATTTATATGTCCTGTTGGCAAAGCCTTTTTTATGTATGAATGGGCCACTTGAGACAGCTGAGAAGCCAGGCCACCTTTGGGATATGATCAGAGACCATTTAGTATTCACTAGAACTTTTGATATTTTGGTAACACTTCTCTTCCAAAGTCTGTAAAACCTTCTCATTTGTAAATATTTTATTATTTATTTATTAATATTTCATTAATACTCTCTTTCATGGAAATGTTTTAAAGTATGTCTCTCAGTTGGAATGTAGTTCTTTGTAGCTATAATAGCACAGATCCCAGTGATTTAATGCAAACAAGAGAATTTAAATAGCTGTAGGGTGAAATTTTCACAGAAAAATATCGATGTATATTTTAATATCATTAATTTTACAATTTAGTTGAAGAAGATAATTTTAATTCCCAGTTTCAAAGTGTTTCTGGGTTTTTTGGGGGGGGATAATTCTAGATACAGTGATTGAATAAAAATATTAATTTCTTGGCTGCTTTTTCCTTGCCTTTGACTCCCTCCATTCATTTACACCTTAGGAAAAGCCATGTCTCTGATGGTTAGACATCGGTCTAATAAAGGCAAATGGAGTTTATATAAAAGCAAGCTATCTTCCTTCTGCATAGATATAATGGAAAACTTTATGAGTCTCATAGAAGGATGACATTTATACACAGAGGAAGAGCATATGGCTAAATCGGAGATAATCCATAACAACCTATATATAAACAGCTCAAGCTATTGAACATACTGATGATCGGTCATAATTAATATAATGTTTAAGGATAATGAAGCCTGTATTTCTTACACTTATAACAGTAATTTTCTTCAGATTCATCATTGAGCCTACTGTCTCTCCTTTTACCTTCTTAAAATTTTCTCCCCTCGTACTAATATTTTTCACATATTTCAAACTAGTAAGTTTCAAACTAAGCAATTACCAAGAATAATAATAGTTAATCAAAATGCATATGTAAATAATTGCAGAGTGGAAGTTAGAATCATTAATGACATGATAACATGGATGTGATGATGTCAGCATATTTCTAATAACGGACTAAGCAGTGGGAAGAACAGCCGTGGAAGTGTTTCCAGGTCCTAGCCTATCATACTCTAGTAAGTATGTCTGATTATTGCCTCATGCTCTCTCATAGCTATACCATATAACCTTCTCAAATTTAGCTGATTTCCCAACAAATCCATATTCTTTCTACCACTCTTGGGTCTTGTCTACCTCTGTCTAAATTTGTTTTGTTCTCGGGACACCTGGGTGGCTCCGTAGGTTGAGAGGCCGACTTCGGCTTAGGTCGTGATCTCAGAAATCGTGGATTCGAGCCCTGCATCGGGCTCTGTGCTGACAGCTCAGAACCTGGAACCTGCTTTGGATTCTGTGTCTCCCTTTCTCTGTGCCCCTTCGCTGCTCACACTCTGTCTCTGTCTCTCTCTCTCTCAAAAATAAACATTAAAAAGTTTTTTTAAAAAAATAAATAAATTTGTTTATTCTCTTTGTACTTTTACAAATTTCACACAGTGGTTTTTTCCCCCTCAGTATGTGCATGGCATCTATGTTTTTATTGTTTACATAATTAACTATTTCTAAAACTCTATGAAATACTACATGTGCCAGACATTGTAATTGATGCTAGTAAATGTGTCAGTAAGAAGTAGATTATTGTAGACGATTCAGTCAAGTGAGTGAAACTACACTGTGATCGTAGCAAGTGCTAAGTTAGGAGACATAGAAAATTGTATTAAGAAACATAGAAGAGGCACCTGACTTTTGGAATCAAGAGTCCTTGCTGGTAGGGTATAGAAGGAATATTACAGAAACTTAAAGATGTCTGCTTTGCCTGGAATATCTATTGTTAAGGAGGGGGGAAAGAGAAGAGACATAGGCAGTAATAGAGTTTAAAAGTTGTAGTTAAAAACTTGAGCTTTATACTGAAAAAATTGAGTCTTTGAAGGTTTTTAAAATGGGGGCATACTTAAGATCCAATTTGTGCTTTCGCTACTTTACCCTGCCACAGACGATATGTAAACCAATGAGTGTGGGTGTGTTCCAATAAAACTCTACTGAGGAAAGAAGGCAACTAGCAGGAATTGACCCCCAGGCCATAGTTTTCAAAACTATAAAGCTAATGATGGGGTAAAACTGCAAACCTTTGGTCACTGGGTAGAAGGAAGGGAGAGGGAACTATCAAGTTTCTGGCTCAATCCATGTGAGAGAGATAATTCCAATGGATGACCCTAAGCCTGGTTAAAGGTGGATGCATTTTGTAGAACATTGTAGAAGAAGGCAATGACACAGTAAGAGGAGTGATTATATCCTGGGGGATATCTTTAAATGGTTGTACCAGCACAAGTTAGATTAAGCAGTGTAGAATCAATGTGAGCTAGTCATTCTAACTTTATTAAAAATTATGACACAGCTTTATACCTGCAAGATGAATAATCATTTTTAAAATATAGTAATTAGGAAGACAGCATTTGTTTGAGCACCACTGAGTTCTAAGAATAAAAGGTGCTGGATACAGGCAATGTATTACGACTCAGTAACATGTAATATTTTGAAATGCTTAACAAAGAGTCACACATAAGCTGTAGAGAGAGAGGGTAAATATGGAAGCATTTAAAGAAAGGATGTGACTCACAGGAAGAGAGCCAATCTGAAAATTCAGAGAAACATAGGGAGGAGACCAAGGAGAAATCCAGAGTGAAATGAAATAACTGTTTGGGGAGCAGATGGTGTAATATCTCATTCTTAAGAGATAAGACGAGTGAAGAATCTGCCTTTTCTCCTCAACAAGTTACATTAGTTATATTCTGTATTCCATTTCTTTCCTTGTGGGAGTGGCTTCATCCATAATTTATCTTTATTCAGGATGAGAATTTTACCAACTTCCCATATAATGTCACTGCTGTTATCATAAATATCTAGGAGTCTCATGCCATTTTTTTCTTACCTTCTCCGTATCCATATTTGCTCCCATCCTTCATATTCTGCAGATGAACATGAAGTTAGGGAAGTTGCACCATAATATGATGTTGAAATATTCTGGCAACTCCTAATTATTGGTTTCTGCAAGACATTTGGGAGATATTATATACTATGAGTAAAGGAAATCCCTTCACCCCTCCTTTCTGGCATGCTTCTCATGGGCTATCACAGTGAGACCATCAATAGGAGAAGATGTAACTTTCAAATTCTTGGCAAATATAGCTTGGAACTTCAACCTTTCATTGGTTTTAGCATCTAAAATCCAGACATCCTGCCCATGCCCCTCCCTCATGCCACTTCACCAATCCCCATTCTCTGGAAACATGGTGTCAGTGTCTTCAGTGTCTGGAAACTTTTGGCCTGGAAACCACCACAAAACAATGAAACATTTCCTTTTTATGTACATTGAGTCACGTCAACGTGCTTTAGATCTCAAGAACCCCTCCCAGAACTGTCTAACTGTCCCATTTTAGAGGAGGGCATTGATACAAATGTCAAAAACCAATGACAGCGAAGTTGATGCCATCCCAAGTTTTTAACCTCAACATGACAAGCTCTGAGTACGTCCAGATGTATGTGGATAAGGTTTTGCTTAACTTGCTTAGAAAAAGAACTTGGAAGAATACAATTGCAAGCAGTTTATTTAGTGTGTGTGTGTGTCTGTGTGTGTGTAGTCCAAGGGAAATAAAATCCATTGTACAAAAAGTAAAGTAAAATGCATGGATTTTTTATGTTCCAAAAGGCAGATCCTAGGGTTTCCTATTTTTAAAACTTTCATCAACTTCAAAAGATCCTCCTAGTTATACTGTCTGTCACAAGGAAATAAGTACACAGTCTAACGACAAATCCTTCAGCTTTTCTATTTATATATATGGTTCATTTTAATGAAAGAGGGCCTAGGTTAAAAATAAAAATGAAAGAAAAGGTTCTAGCTTTCTACCAAGCATATTGTTAGTGTGAGGCAGAGTCTACCCAGGGTACCCCTCTAAGTGCCCCTGAAGGTAGTACACTGTCATAAAAGTGTAAGGAAAATTTTGATTCTATCACATGTAAAATATAGCTAAAAAGAATATCATGTATGGGATTTTTTTTTTGAAATTTTTGGAAGATTCATATATAACAATGTTTTATTGTCTTGTTATATATATTTTTGTCTTAAGTTATATTAATAAATCCATGACTCTGACTAAGTAATGAGGGTTAATATGGCTTAATCCTAATTTAATTTTCTCACAGCTAAGTGCCTGCAGAGAGCAGGCAAATTACCATATCTCTTTATTAGGTTCATTAAAACCACTGAAAGGTGATATTTACAATTAGTTGTAAAAACTTATTACTTTGGCTGAAACAAATCCAGGGTAGGTGATCAAGATTGTAACTTATCAACATTTCATAGCCACAGTGCATGGAATACATTTTAGATAATTCCAAACACAATGCTAAAAAAAAAAAAAAAAAAAAACACTTTAATGTCCTATCTTGGGAAGTATCTACCCAAGTCTTTGGGGAACTTTGAGAGATTCACTGCCTAAAATATGCTTACTAATATGTTTCTAACCTATAAGTGGAATTTTTAATGTGGGCCAATTACCCCATCCATGTCAACTCTGCTAAGTGTACCAGTGTATTGATGGAAACACACTCCTAGCAGCTGGTAGCCCCATTGCTGACAAAATTAGCAGAAAGCATAATCTGCATGCACCTCAGAATCTGCATCTACTTGAACATACATCTTATGCCCCCAGAGATATTTATAAGACCTCCAAAAAGAAGACTGAGGCTTTTCAGCCTCTTTTTGTTCAAGTTTCTCACAAGTAACAAACGTGTTGCTATTGCATATGATCTAGAGATTCAGACAGACATCCCTTTAACTTAGCAAATAACTGGAAACTTAATACACATGGGTCACACATCTGTGTTAGGTACTGGGGACACAAAGCTGAATGGGAAGCTCTCCTAGCTGTGATCCTTCAGAGTTTATTTGATATAAACTGGAAGAGAGAGAATACTAAGTTGCTTTAGTTGACGAGAGTAGTATGTATGCATCAGATAAAACCCTTCAATTGATGTCCAACTACAGAGTATGGTTTGCTTTGTTCTATATCTAATATATTTTAAAAAGGTATCTGGTAATTTCATTGGCTCTCTGAAGCCTGTCAAAGTGACAAATTATTCTTTCAGTACTCTTCTGTTGATTCCAAGACAAAATATCATTTTAAAATATGTTTCCTTGCCCTGCACTTTGCTGTGAGTTTACAGGACAAAACCATTAAGTGAACAACTGGAGCTGCAAAGAAATCATTCCCCAGTAATTAAATAAATCTCAACACCTCTAAGGTTCAGCAGGGGTAATTGCCCGGGAGAGGAGATGGCAGGTTCCGCCTGTCACAGAGGCATCTTTCTCTTAGGTTTTCTCCACTTTCCATTACTGCTGCCAATGTACTCCCCAACACCCATTGGGTCCCTTAGCTGTAAATTCTAACTTTTCCTCTTAATGTTAATGTGTGGACTGAAAAGCCCTCCTTTTATTTTTTTTTTTAATTGGTAAAACTGAATTAATTTGGAACTCTCAAATCTTTACAGGAGATTAATAGAGAAGAAATGGGAACTAAATTAGAAAATAAAATAAAATAGGGGTGCCTGGGTGACTCATTTGGTTGAGTGTCTGACTCTTGATTTCCGCTCGGGTCATGATCCCGGGGTCTTGAGATCGAGCCCCATGTCTGACTCCACAGGAGCATGGAGCCTGCTTGGGATTCTCTCTCTCTCTCTCTCTCTCTCTCTCTCTCTCTCTCTTTCTTCCCTTCCCTTCTGATGGTTTCTCTCTAAAATAATTTTTCCCCAAAAGAATAGAAAGGAAAACAAGAAGTATTTTCCCTGAGAAGGTAGAAGTGTTTTTTTGAAGATTGGTTCCCTTAGCATCTGTGGCCTTATCTTGTTCAACTAGTTAATTAGCTCTAGAAGCTATCATGGTTAGTTATGTAAATGGGGAGAGAGACCCAGAGGGAGAATAGTGGAGTTGCTAGACCTTACTTAGACAGTGTTGCTTTTATCTGCTTTGTTTATTGACATCTTAGAAGAGATTCCCTTTGAAGAACATTTTCATGAACTAAGGATATTTAAAGCCATTACATAAATCATGTTGAACTAGCTGCTTTCTGGTCCATGTGTGACAAACATATGACATGAGTGCTGCTTATTATGTTCCTTGCTTCCATGGAAGACATCACTGTTCTCCTGCAATCCCTCACTGATTCCTGAGAGAGCCTCAGAATCCTTCCCAACCCAGCAGTTGAGACAGCTACAACAATTGGTCAGGAATTGTCATACTAGTTTAATCCAATGCATCATTTCTCTTTTAGCCCTTTCTTAGAATGTCTTACTTCCAGCTCTAGGTCTATCATGATAGTGTGCAAGAATGTCCTCTTCCCTAACACTCTCTGCCCAGTGTGTTAGTGTTAAACTGGAAGTCAAAAGTCAATTCCACTACCTCACTAGTTCTTATATTAACCCACTCTCACCATTTCTTTTCTAAATGTTACTTTACATTTTTATCAAGTGTTCTTTGGAGCATGATTCCTATTGTATATGCCATGAAAAATATTCCTGAGGCAAATATACTTGGAAAACGCTATATACTATAGCCCCTTGTGAAGAGTAATAATGTGTAACAGCTAAGGAAAGAATCCAAGAAGTGCTGTGTTAGAGAAACCTGTCTGATTTTGTGTAACCAAGAATTTCCCAAACTTATTTGACCACAGAAAACTTCTATTGAATGACACTTTGTAACAAGTCCAGGAACACATTTTGGGAAGTGCTCCCATAACTCGACCAATTTCCTTATTTCAACTTCTCCTCCCTTCATTCCATCTTATTTCTGCCTCCAGAATCATCTTTCTGTAATCACATCATCCCTGTGCTCAAACACTTTTAATGGCTTCACATTAGTTATTGAGTGAGTCCAAAGTTTGACTATCGTATTCAAAACTGGAGGTGTCTTCTGCAATCCACCTTCATCAGCTGTAGGTGGCCAGGTAGACAACAATTCTTTGCACATAGTGGGCGCTTTGTGAATGAACCTGCCTCTCCTCAGCCCCAGTTCTTCCTGGTTGCCATTCAACATTCCCATTTATTTTTATGTCCTTCTGCCTTGGATCAGCCTGGGATGTATATTTTCTTTACCTCTGTCAACCAAAATTCTTCAATGTGCAGTTTAAAGAACACTACAGGTGTGAAGTATTTCCTTCGGTTTCTCCGTATCCTGAAAGAAACGAATTTCAACCTTAAATATGTTCTCATTACACTCTGAGTATCTTTCTCCACCAGTTTCACTCCCTGAACATAGATGGAAACACCTGTAAAAGGCTGGTGCAGAGCTTCCCAGTCTTGCAACTCTTGGAATGTTGCACTGAATGACGGTTGTGCAAAACTGTTCTGAGAAGTGGGGTATAATAGCACCATCCCTGACCTCTACCCACCAGACTCCAGTACCACCCCTCTCTCTAGATGTTGCCAAATGTCTCCAGAGCACAGGTGGCCGGGGTGATGGTACAAAATTGCCACAATCAAGAACCACTTTCTTAGATCAAACTTTTGCTGAGTGGATCAAACTTTTGTTTCCCCGTAGCTTTGGTCCCGTGCCCACCAAATAGCCACTGAATTCAACTTAATTCCTATCTGCCCCTTGAGGCTTTAATTGTAGTTGACAAGGAGAAAAGAAAAAAAAAATACAAGGAAATAAGATATTCCCCAAATGCAATCATTTGGGAATCTTGTGAGCATCATTATTTTCTAATTTTGGATTTATCAAAAAATCAAACCTGAGAGGATGCGGAACCTATTCTCCCCGTTCAAAGAATACCTAGACTTCAGAAGTCTGCTTCTCATTTCTAGGATTTTGTTATTCAGAATTCATCTTTTGTTTTGTGCTCTCTCGAGTGTTCAGTTTTGGTGAAGTGAATACACAATTGAGCCATTAGGACTCGTTAACTGCATTGATTTGTCTTTTTCTTTCTGTTTCTCTTTCATTAATGATACATAGCGATTTGTCTCCAGAGACTTTTTTTTTTTATCCTTTAGGAAAAAACCTCATATTTTATTTCTCACAAAATGTTGTCTTGCGGCATGAAGACTCATCAAAGTCATAATTACGTTTCATTTGTCTGCATTGAACTGTCTGTCATCTGTAAGCATTTGAGCCTGGCACGCATCTCTCTGCATTTGTACCACATTTTTTCGAGTTACTTACCAATCTGCGATGATTTGTTAGTGAGTATAAGATACGTTTGGCACTCTCTGCCTTTAATTTTTCCTGGCTACATAACAGGGTTGTTTATAATCTTCTAGCTGTCCTCGGGCCAAAATAATAATGATGCTATTTGTAATTTTATTTATAAAAATTGCTAAAAGATATTGTTTGTCATTAACCCTGATGTTTGTCTGCGTATTCCATCTGCACCAGCGATTTCTAGGCTTTATTCACAAATACTCAGCTCCCTCTGTAAGTGGAGAGGATGAATTTAAAAAGCTCAAATGCACCCATATGTTAGGATCTGTATCTGAACTTTATCTGAATGATCTGGGCTTTCTGAAACCTTCAAACTCTGAGCTGGAAATTAGAGAGCAATCCTCTCACTAGGCTTTCTACATTAAAAAAAAAAAAAAAAAAAAAGCTGGCAAATTCAGTGGGAATTGGTACATGCACGGAACTTCTGTATATCAGCCTCTAGTATTTGATTTAAATTACAAGAGACACTTTCACTTTGCTTTGTTTAGCATGACATATCATTTTGGACCCAGAGAGAATCTTAATTGGGGATCCATTTGAGAGTCTTCAATCTGCAAATGAGGAAACTCTGGTCAGGAGGCATTAAATAGTTTGCACTTTTGAAAGAAAGATAAAAATCAAGCAAAAAAGAAAAAAAATGCTTAAAAATATTTTCTACTCTTCTAACTTGACTCTTCAAGTTCATGGTGACATTTGACAATCCATGGCAGACACTATTCATTTTATCTGATTTTGCCTCAGCAGCTGTACGGGTGTAATTTTAACCTAAACGCAAAACAATAGCAAAAGAATGGGCAAAAAGTCAGTTTCTCCCCTCCCCCGTCTTATTTCTGCTTTTAACTCAATTTTGTATTGTCCATTAATTCCATTTAT
Source organism: Hyaena hyaena (assembly GCF_003009895.1). NCBI lineage: Eukaryota > Metazoa > Chordata > Mammalia > Carnivora > Hyaenidae > Hyaena > Hyaena hyaena. The sequence goes on from NW_024081515.1 coordinate 441,423, forward strand.
AAAGACGATTACATATATTTTCATAAGTATCCTCCACCCTCTTGGCTCTTACATTCACTGGAAGAAGAAAGCCTGACTTGTCATCCATGGTTGTCACTGTGTATTTTTCCCTGTCTTAGAATTAAAATGTAATATTTGCCTCAAGATTTTCATTGGCATTCTCTAGTTTAATTGCATTTCTTCCAAGAACACTAAAACATTTTAAGAGTTTTCACCTTTCTAGATCAGTGTTTCTTGAAGCATGGCTGGGTAGGCCATCTGTGCCAGAATCATTTAACATGCCTGCCAAAAATATAAAAATCTGAGAAGGCTCATCCCAAGTATACTGAATGCAAATCTCTGAACATTGATACCAGGTCTCTGCACCAGGTCTCTGGTCTCTTATATAAACATCTGAGGTGACTGCCTCAGAAGTGACTTCTAGATGCCAACCTTTGGACTAGATATGTATGGTGTATGCTATTCTGGATACTTCTCTTCCTTTTAGACTCTGCATCCAGATGGCGACATATTCAAAACAGATCCAGAGTTTGACTCTTTTCCCTCTTTCTACTCTACAAGTCAGGCCAAACCACCATCATCTCCTGCTGTAGGAGATGCAGGGCCTCCTTGCTAGTTTCCTGCTCCCCTAAGTCCCATCCCTCCTTGACTTCAGTCTCTGTCAACCCAGCAGATAGAAGGTTTTCTTTTAAAGTAAGTGAAGTCAAACCCTTCACTGCTCATATCCCTTCAGAGGCTTCCTGTCTCACAGAGTAGAGGTCCAAGTCATTACAGTGGACTCCAAGAGCCCTGTGTTCTGGATTCTGTGAACTCTCACCTCCCATCCCATGCTGCTTGCACTTTGCCCACTGCTCTCCCATTACACTGATTCCCAGCTCTTCCTGGACACGTCAGACCAGCTTCCACCTCCTGGCCCCCACGTCCAACTGCCCTTTTCACTCTAGTCTGCTCAGTTTGTTCCCTTACTTGCTCTAGATCTTTGTTTAAATTCTCAGCCAGACTTTTCCTAAGCAGTCCTATTTAAAATGGAAAGGCTCAGGTGCCTAAATGGCCCAATCTGTTAAGTGTTAGACTTTCGACCTCAGCTCAGGTCATCTCACAGTTCCTGAGTTTAAGCCCCTAATCGGGCTTTGCGCTGACGGCATGGAGCCTTCTTGGAATTCTGTCTCACCTTCTCTCTGCCCCTTCCCCACTTATTCTCTCTCACTTTCTCTCTCTCTCTCTCAAAATAAGTAAATAAACATTAATAAAATTTTTAAAAAATGAAGTGGAATGGCTCTACTTCTGGACACTTCCTATCCACCTACTCTGTTCTTGGTCTCACCCAAATGTACCATCATTTACTATTCTGGACATCTTACCTATATTTTGTTATTGTTGTAGTCCCTCCCCCCACTGTAATGTCTAAGGGCTAGACATTTTTTTTAACTGATTTTGTTCAATGATATAGTGCAGCCCCTAGAACAGTAGATCATGACACAGACTCAATAAATATTTGTTGAATGAAAGGAAGAAATCCCATCTCATCTTAACAGCTCTGGGGGTGCCTGGGTGGATCAGTCAGTTAAGCATCCAACTCAGTTGAGGCTCAGGTCATGATCTCATCCCTTTAGGAATTTGGGCCCCACATAAGGCTCTGTTCTGACAGTGCAGAGCCTGCTTGGGATTCTCTCACTTCTCCCTTTCTCTCTGCCCCTCCCCTACTCTTGCTGTCTCTAATGAATCGATAAACTTAAAAAACATTAAAAAGATAAAAAAACAACAACAACCTCTGTGCTCTAGGTGATATTATTGTTACTGACAGACAAGAATAACAAGTCTTTTTTTTTTTTTTTTTTATTTTTATGAGAGAGAGAGAGACAGCGTGAGCAGGGGAGGGTCAGAGAGAGAGGGAGACACAGACTCTGAAATAGGCTCTAGGCTCTGAGCTGGCAGTCAGCACAGAGCCCGACGCGGGGCTCGAACCCACGAACCGCGAGATCATGACCTAAGCGAAAGTCGGACGCTTAACCGACTAAGCCACCCAGGCGCCCCAAAATAACAAGTCTTCTAAAAGAGAAATAAACGACTCCCCCACAGTCATACAGCCTGTGCCTCGCTGGGCAGAACTGTATGCCAAAGCATCCATTATTTCCATTATTTCCAGGAATCCTCAAAGATTCTTAAGGATCCTTTTGTTCCATTTCTTCATTCTTCAAATAAAAGAGTGCTTTTAGTCCAAATACCACATTTTCAGAATGAAGGAGAAAACCAGGCAGCACATGGTTCCAATGTGTAGGAAAGACAGAGGACTCCCCTGCTTTCTACTCCCTTCTTATGTTCCTTATTGTGTGAGTCCAGGCAAACCTAGCTGGATCTAAAGCATGTGTTATGTATTTTATTTAATTTTATTTAATTTTATTTTATTTCATTTCATTTCATTTCATTTTTTACTTTACTTTATTTATTTATTTATTTTTTGGCTCTTGTTTTGGCTCTTTGATATCAAAGTATCATCATGGATTCAAGCAAAATGTCTGTCTTGCTTTACTCACCTTTAATTTCCCCTTTTTCATCATGACCTCTGTCCCCATTCCTTTCACCCAGTTGACACTTACTACAGTGTTTGATATATGTCTTCAAATACATATGTATCTTTGTAAGAAAACTGAATATGATGCTATCGTTGTGTATATGTTAAATTTACACAAAAGGTTTTGTACTATAAATATTATTCCTCATGTTTTTACTAAGTATTATCTTTTTGAGATCTATCTTTGTACTGCTTCTAATATATAGTATCTCATAGCATGCATCCTTTTTGTCATCCATTTTCCCAGTTCTTTCTCTCAGTGCCATGAAGAATATTTATATATCTAGACCTTTACCCACCTCTAGGAACAGGGTGCTTCAGATCATAGCGTATGCACTCAATTTATTTCACTAAATATTAACAGACTGCTTTCCATACAGACTGTTCTGGTTTACACACTCACCAGTGTATTTCTACACATCCTCCCCAATAGTTACTAAGTTTTGTGATTTCAATGAATGAAAATAGCATCACTAAAATATGAATTTATCTGATTACTTACAAACGAGTTGGAACCCTTCTTCATAGAATTAGTACTTGAACTTTCTCTTTTGTGAATTGCCTACTTTAATATTATTGACCACTTAAAAATTTTATATTTATGTCTTTTTTTAAATGTGGAATTCTTTGTGTATAACAGATAGTCATACTATGTTTACCTTAGATATTTCAAATACCTTTCTCTAGTCTTTGATCTATCTGTTCACTTCATTTATACTGTACTTTATTAGATGGAAATTCTTCTTGTTTAAGAAGTTTTTCTCATCTTTGCTAAATTGACAGATATTATTAAATATTTTATTTTGTTAGTTTAGTGGCATTGCCTCAATCATTTTTTAAAATTTTTATGGGGTATGCTTTTGCATTTGTATAAGGTGGAGAACTTGTCTAATTATTCTCTGTAGAAGGAGCCTATTTCCCCAACACTATACATTGAGCAATCCATCTATCCTCTTTGTTCTGAAGCATCATTTTTGTCACACATTTTTTAAGTAACATCAGTTTCTTTGTATACATAGGTCTGTTTATAAGCTATATATTCTGTTTTGTTGACATTTTTGTTCCAGTCATATGACATACTGTTGGTCTTATTAAAGAATATAATGTATTTTAATATGTGGTGAAGTAATTCAACCTAAGCTAACCTTCGTTCTTTCATCACAAAACTGAAAAAATTAGTTGCAGACCGTTATTATTTTATATTAATTGTGGAAGGAGTTTTATCAATTTTCTATAAATATCTGCTGTTTTTTTATTGTAAGAGTTCTGAATTTGTAGAACAATTTGGGAACTATTGACGTAATCATAATATATTGCCTCATCCATATAAATGGTTTACCTCTGTTCACTCAAAGTTTCTCCTATGATTTTGTAAATGCCTTCTTCCCTGTACAGTTAGTAGCTAAAGTTTTGGTGTCATTAAGAGAGCATTTATCTACCAGTTGGTAATTATGAGGAAATAACTTATTCTTGAAGGTTGGGCAGGACTCGGAATGGTGCAAAGCATTCCAATCAGAGGGCAGGCGCTAGTGAAGAACCCCATCCAAAGATGGGAATATCTGTGAGAAGTGGAAAAATATTCTTTGTCTAGAGCCACAGATATCTGGAGAGAGCTTTTGAAGAACAAGAATAAAGCAAGTGGTCGAAGCATATAAATGGCACGATGGGAGTTAGGTTTCAGAGGGAGTGGAGCATAGTGGCTGAAGTACGGATTCTGGAGTCAAACTGCCCATAGCCTGGCTCTGCCAAGGATTAGCTGGCTGACCTTAGGTCTCTCTGTGCTTCAGTTTCCTCAGTTTCCGCATTAGTAAATGAGGATTATAATAGTGCCAACCTCATTAGAATGGAATAAATATTAAGACATGTAGCACCTGGCATGGAATAAGTTAAAATGTTAATATTTTGTTGTTATTGCTATTATTTTTATAAAGTGAAAAACTATTAAAATTGCTTACGTGATTTGCCTGAGATCAGAAAACAGGTCAGTGGTAGAGCTGTGAGTAGAGACTTAGGTCTCTGGATTCCTGCTTTTAAAATTTGAGACAAGCATCTCAAATGGCTCAGTCAGTTAAGCGTCATACTGTTAATTTTGGTTCAGGTCATGATCTCACAGTTGGTGAGATCAAGCCCCACATCAGGCTCTGTGCTGACAGTGTGGAACCTGCTTGGGATTCTCTTTCTCTTTTTCCCTCTACCCTTCCCCTACTTGAGTACTCTCTTTCTTCTCTCTCTCTTAAAATAAATAAATAAACACTTTTGAAAAATTCTTTAAAATTGGTGACAAGTTAAAAACAGAAATCAAACTGCTTTTTAAAATATTTTTTTAATGTTTTATTTCTTTCTGAGAGAGAGAGAGACAGCATGAATAGGGGAGGGTCAGAGATAGGGAGATACAGACTTTGAAACAGGTTCCAGGCTCTGAGCTGGCTGTCAGCACAGAGCCTAACGTGGGGCTCAAACCCATGAACCATGAGATCATGACCTGAGCCAAAGTCAGATGCTTAACTGACTGAGCCACCCAGGCGTCCCTCAAACTGCTTTTAAAGTAAACAATTAACTACTTACATTTTGGGGGGGAAATGGCTATTTTGTGCAATATTTTAAATAGCCTGCTAATATCAGAAGTATGAACAGTATAGTGTTCTCTATGAATGAGCTGGCATGGTATATCCAAACACTGTTTATATACATTTTAAAACAGAAATGATGTTTATATACTCAAGAAATGGATTTACATAAAACACCATAAAAATAATTCAGAACTTTCTTGTTCTGACAAGTAAATATGATGCAGATGTACTTCCAAAAATCTATCCAAATATGCCAACTGTGTATTGTATTTTGAAGAAAAAAATTCTTGATCAAATATTTACTTTAAATTGCAGTAAAGATTTTAGTGTCATCTTTAGAAGCTGATGGCCTCTTGGAAACTGAGAAAATAGCAAAAAAGAAGGATTCAACATGAGGTTAATTCACCCTGAACAAAATGACCGTGTCACTGAAATAAACTCAAAACCGAGACGTTTTAGAAGGTGGTATATCAAGGATTCCGGCAAGATGGCGGAGAAGTAAGGAGCTCGTACTTGCACCCTCGCCCATACCTCACACGGAAAAGATCTGAAGCCATTGGAAACCTTACGAAACCCAAGAGATTGGGAGAAAAATGATGCAGAATCCATTGAGAGAGCCTTCTAACGTGAGTGGAACTGGGGAAGGTAAAATCGGTCGGGGATTGGAGACTCCAGGGTGGGAGGCGATCCCCCTCTGCGGGGAGTGAGAGGGGAAAAAGAGAGAGTCGGAAACAGAAAAACCTCCGCTCAGGGGGAAAAACCTCCACTCGGGGCATAGAAAGGCCGTGCACACCAAATACCTGCACGCCAGGTCCCCTCGCGCCAACTGGTCCTGGGGCGCTGAGCACACAGACTGCTTCTTTGTGCTGCTCCCCGCGGCTAGACTTCAGAGTAGCGGCGCGCCTGCCGCCATTGTAGCTCCCGGGCAGCTGGGGCCGCTGAAAGAGCCGCGCAGACACCGGGCGTCCGCACTCCTGGCTGGCTGGGACTCTGGAGGGAAGGCAAAGAGCTAAAACCTGGGAAATTAGCCTGTGAGTTCGTGTTTCGGGTGACGAGCCATAGAGGGACCTGGTTTTCCTCACTCCAGCAGGCTCGGCACACCCGGCAGGCAAGCCCCCGCCCTTGCTCGCCAGCCCCACCCAGAGAAGGAAACAGCGATTCTGACGCCACCCCCAGAGCTCCACAGGGGGCCTGGAATTGCCCCGAGGGGGTTGCCTGGGAAGCCATGTCTAAGGCAATTTCAGCGGGGCGCGCGGACTGGGATTTGGAGATTGGAACTGGCCTGGGTTGAAGAGTGCAACCAACTTCGGCTGCGCCCCCGGTACGGGGAGTTTACACGCCCAAAAAAGCGAGGAGCAGCGCGGGGTTCAAGAAGGGCCTGGAGCACCGTCACTCTCCTCCCCACAACCGCCGAGGCAGAGCTCCCGCCTGAGGCATTGGGTGACGCCACGCCCATCCCTGCCTGAGAGGTGCCCTCCTCCCTTTTTTTTTCTTCTTTTTCTTCTTCTTTCTCTTTTCTCTCTTTTTTCCACAGAACACTCACCTGATTAACTCTGGTCGCCAGCTTGCTTAAACAATCACAATGAGTCCATTCTTTAGATGTAAATTCTACACCTACCGACATCTTCATCTCTTTCTCTCAGGAGTAATTAGACTATATAGTTTCTCTGGATAATTCCAGCACCCTTCTCTCACCTATCCAACCATACTCCACCCTTTAGCTCTTTGAATAAAGCTTCTTATCCCTTCTCCCTGTTCATTCTATTCCCAATTTTGCCTCATCCCCACCCTGTCTTCTCTCTCTTTCTCTATGCTCTTCAACCAGCACTGCATACACACAGCTATTTAACTGTAGCGGGGAAATCCAGTTATATGCTTTAAACCATTCTTTGTCCATTGGTTTTCTTTTTTCCATTTCTTTTCTCCTTTATGACCCTTTTATGTATTTTACACTCCCTATTATTCGCCCTCCCTTCTCCATCTTTTCTCTTAACTTTTTCCTTTTCCCACTCACTTTGCAAGTTAGTTGAATTAGCCTGTGCATTTGTGTGCTTCTGCTCCCTGGGTGTTTGTCTGTCTGTTTTCTTCTCCAGGGCTACCTCAAGAAACAAGCAAGAGTACACAAGGTGGAGAGTCACAAATATCACTAAGAATAGGAAAAAAAAATAACCAAGGTCCCAACAAGAGAGACCAAGAGATACAATTCAAAAAACACTCTCTGAAAGGATAGGCCCTGGACAGTCAAAGAGTCTTCTTGGATATAGCAGCGCTCATAGGTGCAGAGAGCATAACAGGTCTTTAAAACTAACAACAGTCAGAAAGCTAACTAAAATGATGAAACGAAAGACCTCTCCTCCAAAGAAACTCCAAGAAGAAATGATAGCTAATGGACTGCTCAAAACAGATATTAGCAGCATAACTGAACAAGATTTTAGAATAATAATGGTATAATTAATAGCTGGGCTTGAAAAAAGCATAGGGGACTTCAAAGAAACTATGGCTACAGACAGAATGGAAAATAAAAATAGGCATGAAGAATTAAAAAATGTGATAAATGAGATACGTAATAAATTAGAGGCCTCCAATGCACGGATTGAAGAGGCAGAAAGGAGAATAGGTGATTTAGAAGACACCATTATAGAAAAACAAGAAGCTGACAAAAAAAGAGACAAACTGATTCAGGAACAAGAAAGAAGAGTTCGAGAGCACAGCGATACGGTCAAACGCAACAATATCCATATCATAGGAATCCCAGAAGAGGAACAGAGAGGGAAAGGTGCTGAAGGAGTCCTGGAACAAATTATAGCAGAGAATTTCCCCAACCTGAGGAAGGAAGTAAATGTTGAAATACAAGAGGCTCAGAGCACTCCCCACAGACGTAACTTGAATCGATCTTCTGCAAGGCATATCATAGTAAAAATGGCAAAATACAAGGACAAAGAGAATTTTGAAAGCAGCTTGGGAGAAAAGGGCCCTAACATACAAAGGCAAACCTATCAGAGTGGTGACAGACCTATCTACTGAAACTTGGCAGGCCAGAAAGGAATGGCAGGAGATCTTCAATGTGATGAAGAGTAAAAATATGCAGCCAATAATCCTCTATCCAGCAAGCCTTCATTCAAAATAGAAGGAGAGATAAAAACCTTTCCAAATAAACAGAAATTGAAAGAATTTGTCACCACGAAGCCAGCCCTACAAGAAATCCTGAGGGGGATGCTCTGAAGGAAAGGTTGCAAGGAACAAAGATACCAGAGACACCACCACAAACATGAACCCTACAAAAGATACAAAGACTCTAAACCCACATATTTCAATAATAACACTGAATGTAAATGGGCTGAATGCTCCAATCAAAAGACATAGGGTAGCAGAATGGATTAAAAAACAAAATCCATCAATATGCTGTCTACAAGAAACTCATTTTAGACGGGAAGATACCTTCAGATTAAAAGTAAGGGGATGGAGAAATATATATCATGCTACAGGAAATCAAAAGAAAGCCGGAGTAGCGATACTTATATCAGACAAACTGGACTTTAAATTAAAGACAATCACAAGAGATGAAGAAGGGCACTACATAATAATTACAGGGTCCATCCATCAGGAAGAACTAACAATCATAAATGTCTACGCACCGAATATGGGAGCACCTAAATATCTAAAACAATTAATCACAAACAGAAACAAGCTTATAGATAAGAATGTGCTAATAGCAGGGGACTTTAATACTCCGCTTACAGCAATGGATAGGTCAACCAGACAGAAAATCACTAAAGAAATAATGGACTTGAAAGACACATTGGACCAGATGGATCTGACGGATATATTTAGAACTTTACATCCTGAGGCCAGGGAATTTACTTTCTTCTCAAGTGCGCATGGCACATTCTCCAAGATAGATCACATACTGGGACATAAAGCAGCCCTCAATAAATATAAAAGAATAGAGATCATACCATGCACACTGTCAGATCACAATGCTTTGAAACTTGAAATCAATTACAGGAAGAAGTCTGGAAAACCGCCAAAAACATGGAGGTTAAAGAACACCCTTCTAAAGAATGAATGGGCCAATCAGGCAATTAGAGAGGAAATTAAAAAATATATGGAAACAAATGAAAATGAAAACACAACAATTCAAAATCTATGGGATGCGGCCAAGGCAGTCCTAAGAGGAAAGTACATTGCTCTCCAGGCCTATTTCAAGAGATTAGAAAAAGCACAAGTCCAAAATCTAACAGCTCACCTAAAGGAGCTAGAGGCAGAGCAACAAGAACGCCCTAAACCCAGTAGAAGAAGAGAAATAGTAAAAATTAGAGCAGAAATAAACAACATAGAGACCAAAGAAACAATTGAACAGATCAATGAAACCAAGAGTTGGTTTTTTGAAAAAGTAAACAAAATTGACAAACCTCTAGCCAGGCTTATCAAAAAGAAAAGAGAGAGCACCCAAATAGACAAAATTATGAATGAAAATGGACTTATTACAACCAACCCCTCAGAAATACAAGCAATTATCAGGGAATACTATGAAAAATTATATGCCAACAAATTGGACAACTTAGAAGAAATGGACAAATTCCTAAACACACACTCACTACCAAAATTCACACGGGAAGAAATAGAAAACCTGAACAGACCCATAACGAGTGAAGAAATCGAATCAGTGATCAAAAATCTCCCAACAAATAAGAGCCCTGGACCTGATGGTTTCCCTGGGGAATTCTACCAGACATTTAAAACAGAATTAATCCCAATTCTTCTCAAGCTATTCCAAAAAATAGAAGTCGAAGGAAAACTCCCGGACTCATTTTATGAAGCCAGCATCACTCTGATTCCCAAGCCAGACAGAGATCCAACAAAAAAAGAGAACTATAGGCCAATATCCTTGATGAATACGGATGCAAAAATTCTCAACAAGATCCTTGCAAATCGAATCCAGCAGCATATCAAAAGAATCATCCACCAAGATCAAGTGGGATTCATTCCTGGGTTACAGGGCTGGTTCAACATTCGCAAATCAATCAATGTGATCCATCATATCAATAAAAGAAAAGATAAAAACCATATGATCCTGTCAATAGATGCAGAAAAAGCATTTGACAAAATACAGCATCCCTTCTTAATAAAGACTCTCGAGAAAGTTGGGATAGAAGGAACCTACTTAAACATCATCAAAGCCATCTATGAGAAGCCTTCAGCTAACATCATCCTCAACGGGGAAAAACTGAGAGCTTTCCCCCTGAGATCAGGAACACGACAGGGATGTCCACTCTCACCACTGTTGTTTAACATAGTGCTGGAAGTCCTAGCATCAGCCATCAGACAACAAAAGGAAATCAAAGGCATCAGAATTGGCAAAGAGGAAGTCAAACTTTCACTCTTCGCAGATGACATGATACTCTACATAGAAAACCCGACAGACTCCACCAGAAGCCTACTAGAACTGATCCAAGAATTCAGCCAAGTTGCAGGGTACAAAATCAACGTACAGAAATCGGTTGCATTTTTATACACCAATAATGAAGCAACAGAAAGAGAAATCAAGAAACTGATCCCATTCACAATTGCACAAAAAACCATAAAATACCTCGGAATAAACCTAACCAAGGATACAAGAGATCTGTATGATGAAAACTATAGAAAACTTATGAAGGAAATTGAAGAAGACACAAAGAAATGGAAAAACATTCCATGCTCATGGATAGGAAGAATAAATATAGTTAAGATGTCATTACTACCTAAAGCACTCTACACATTCAATGCAATTCCAATCAAAATTGCACCAGCATACTTCTCAAAACTAGAACAAACTATCCAAAAATTTGTATGGAACCACAAAAGACCCCGAATAGCCAAAGTAATACTGAAAAATAAAACCAAAACGGGAGGTATCACCATCCCAGACTTCAGCCTCTACTACAAAGCTGTCATCCTCAAGACAGTATGGTATTGGCACAAAAACAGACACATAGACCAATGGAACAGAATTGAGAACTCAGAAGTGGACCCAAAAGTATACAGCCAACTGATCTTTGACAAAGCAGGAAAGAATATCCAATGGAAAAAAGACAGCCTTTTTAACAGATGGTGTTGGGAGAACTGGACAGCAACATGCAGAAGAATGAAACTAGATCATTTTCTCACACCATGCACAAAAATCAACTCAAAATGGATAAAGGACCTGAACGTGAGACAGGAAACTATCAACACCCTAGAGGAGAAAGCAGGAAACAACCTCCTTGACCTCCACCGCAGCAACTTCTTACTTGACACATCCCCAAAAGCAAGGGAATCAAGAGCAAAAATAAACTGTTGGGACCTCATCAAGATTAAAAGCTTCTGCACAGCCAAGGAAACAACCCAGAAAATTAATAGGCAACCAACGGAATGGGAAAAGATAGTTGCAAATGACATATCAGATAAAGGGTTAATATCCAGAATCTATAAGGAACTCACCAAACTACACGCCCGAAAAACAAACAACCCAGTGAAGAAATGGGCAGAAGACATGAACAGACACTTCTCCAAAGAGGACATCCAGATGGCCAACAGACACATGAAACGATGCTCAGCATCCCTCCTCATCAGGGAAATACAAATCAAAACCACACTGAGATACCACCTCACGCCAGTCAGAGTGGCTAAAATGAGCAAATCAGAGAACTCTAGATGCTGGCGAGGATGTGGAGAAACGGGCACCCTCCTACACTGTTGGTGGGAATGTAAACTGGTACAGCCCCTCTGGAAAACAGTGTGGAGGTTCCTCAGGAAACTAACAATAGAACTCCCCTATGACCCAGCAATAGCACTGCTAGGAATTTACCCAAGGGATACAGAAATGCTGAGGCATAGGAGCACATGTACCCCAATGTTCATAGCAGCACTCTCCACAATAGCTAAAACATGGAAAGAGCCTAAGTGTCCATCAACAGATGAATGGATCAAGAAGATGTGGTTTATCTATACCATGGAATACTACATGGCAATGAGAAAGAATGAAATCTGGCCATGTGTAGCAACATGGATGGACCTTGAGGGTGTTATGCTGAGCGAAATAAGTCAGGCAGAGAAGGACAAATATCATATGTTTGCACGTATAGGAGGATTAGGAGGAACTTAACTGAGGACCATGGGGGAGAAGAAGGGGGGAAATGGTGGGGGAAATGGAAAGAGGCAAACCATGAGAGACTCTTGAATGCTGAGAAACAAACTGAGGACTGATGGATGTGGGGGGGAGGGGAGATGGGCATGGAGGAGGGCACTTGTGGGGATGAGCACTGGGTGTTATATGGAAACCAATTTGACAAAATCTATTTGTAAGAAAAAAAAAGAAGGTGGTATATCAAGTAGCTCACACTTACTTGCTGTCGAACAAATTTTAGTTTCTCTTGTAAATTAAAAACAAAATAAGTTATTCTAGCTTTATTAATGAGTACTCTAAATATGAGTAAGATTAGCTATTATGTCACCATTATTATACCCCATATCCACCTGTATATGAATTATTTCAATTACATATGAATTATTTCAGAATTGAGTAACTGAGGAAATTTCTTTTGTTCTATTAATTTTATTATTATTATTATTATTATTATTTTGTTTTTTTTAAGGATAGAGATAGAGAGAGAGAGAGAGAACAAATCTAAATCTTAAGCAGGCTCCACTCCTGGTGCAGAGTCCAAGGTGGGTCTCGATCCCATGACACAGTGATCATGACCTGAGCCTAAATCAAGAGTCTGATGCTCTATGACTAAGCCTCACCCAGGTGCCCCTTCTTTTGCTTTTTTAAGTCAGCATTACAGTTTGCTCCACACACACACACACACACACACACACACACACACACACACAGAGTTACTTCTTGTGTTAGAGCTTCATCCCTTATAGCCTATAGAAGACAGGCCTCTTTGAGGACAGGAACGTGCCTTATAGACCTTGGTCTTCCAGAGGCACTGGACAGGATAGTCAAATAATAAATCCTCAATAAAAACATAGTGATTTGTGTCAGAGAGGGCTGAGATGATTTGTGCTCGGTGAGAAATGAGTGACGATTTTTGACCAAAGAGGCTTTAATTTGGTTCAAGATGCAGAAAACTTGGGGACCCATGGAGTATTACTTCCTACTGCGGGGGGGAGTCACAGAAAATTTGTGGAACAGTGTAGAGGGTGGTTAGAGGCAATTGATTTGCAGATCTACCAGACAAGTTTGGAGTTGTATAAATTAGGTGATACTGCATCCCACCAGGTCTAACATTTCCCAAGAAACTAGTGAATATGAATTCCACCAAAATATCTTTTTGTTTTGTCTTTAGACCACTAAAATTCCATTCAGTCTTTCCCCACTCTCTGCCATGCGCACACAATCTTAATCCTTCTTCTTCTTCTTCTTCTTCTTCTTCTTCTTCTTCTTCTTCTTCTTCTTCTTCTTCTTCTTCTTCTTCTTCTTCTTGGTGTTCTCTCTAAAATATAAAATAAAATGATAAAATTTAGTGTTGATAAAATAAAGTGTTGAAATCCTGAAAGATTTGCTTTGAGCAGAAGAGCACAAATTCATACACAAAAGCTGTTTCCCCTGAATTCCCTCTGGGCCTGATTCTAGGACCTCTATTCTTTGGGTAATAACTCTAATTTGGTTAATAACTAGGATAGAAATAAAGGAAATGAAAGAGAAAGAAAGAAAGAAAGAAAGAAAGAAAGAAAGAAAGAAAGAAAGAAAGAAAGCCAATTCAGATAAAACAACTACCTATTTGCAATCTATCTTTTAAATCTATCTTTTAATAGATTTGAAATTTGAAGTCCAAAGACAACATTTTTATTCATTCTTTTTTATATTTTACTTCTTTTGTTACTCTTAGCAGGAAATGTAAACCACACACGTACACAAAAATATGTATCAGTTTGACCTTTATGGGACACTTACTTCTCTTGGTCCAATACTTCTGTAAATTTTAACTCAAGGTAACAACCACTATTTCCAGTTTTCCAAACAGCATACCATATTCTTTCAAATATATATAAAATAAAGACTATTGATCACATTTAAATTTTTTTCAACTAGCAAATTTATACCCAAATCTTTAGAGATTTTAATTACCAGAATTTTAAAAATGCTTCATGTCAACACCCAAACTGACAAAAAAAATACAAAAAGCAATTTTGAAGAAATGAGTATAGTCCATTGATGGATGCTTTTGTTGCAAGTGGAGAAAATAGACCCTTAGTCGGCCTTGGCTCTGGTATTTAACAGTTGGCATCTAATTAATTAGTTATCAAGGGTAGAGTCACACAGTGGAGCAATTCCCTTTTCTCCTGATTATGGATTGCATTTTGATGGCAAAATTGTTGGTTGTGTCCCTCTTTAGTGACAGATTTTGTGTGATTAATGCCTCTAGTGTCTATTTTTCTTTGTTCCCCTCACACAAAAGACACCAGAAAATCAGCATCACCAATGAAAATGTAGTCTCTATCCCCTTAAAAAAATCACCTTCCACCTTCTTTTGTTGTGGTTGATCTTTAGCTTGGTGTATTTGAAAATTACGAGCAAAATGAAAGACCACAAAGTGGCTATACCTATTAATGCCAGTTCAATATAAATTATGGCTACGGAGTTCTGAACCTCAGTAGTCATTTTTTACACAGATGAGATCATTTGTAAAGAGTAGTTCATTAAATGCACTTGTTTTAACAGAATGCCATTGAACAAAACATTGTTTTATGCAATTGACCTAAACATTTAGTCATTTAACCGTGGTTCTGTGCCTTGCTGTTTGCTGACACCCTCGGGAAAGTACACCTGATTTAACAAGCATGTGCTCCAAGGCATGAGTAAGATATTTTTTATACAGTTAATATAAATATAGCCTCATTGTGCACTTAGCTGATGAGTTTGTTATACTCACTTGTTTGCAAGGCAAAAAGATCTATTCAAATTGTCTTGAAAACAATGATTTATAGACAGGTTGGTATGTTTAGGAAGCAAGACTTCTCCAGGGACCTTGTTTTATTATCACAGCTTCTGTGATTTTCTCTTGTTTCAGTTTCATCTCCCTGTGAATTAATTTCCTGTACGCATTGTGCTCTACCCCCTCCTATCTTTTTCATCTCTGTGGACCTTCACTGTCATCTCTGAGTCATTCTCTGCCTTCACTCTATCATGTGACCTAACCTCTTAGCTTCCCAAAACCAAATCCTCAGGAGAGGACTCTCCCTCACTTTCTTAAGTGAGGCTCATCTTAAGAAAGGCTCATCTCACTTTCTTAAATGAGGCTCCAGTGACGGGAGGTCAGTTGACATGACTGTGGATTTCACTGCCCTCGAGGTGTGGCTGATTCCTGGTTTTAATCAGGCCCAGAAGGAACATTATCATGGGGATAAAATATTGCTTTTGTAGCCAACTCCTTAGAGTTGTGTGGGTAACAGATGTCCCCTTAGACATCTCAAAATAAGAGAGGTCCTATATGAATGATGCTATCTACTAAATATTTGTGTTCCCCTCCACAGCGAATGCATATATGGAACCCTAATCCCAATGTGATGGTATTTGGAGGTGAAGCATTTGGGTGTGATTAGATCAACAAAATGGAGGCCTCATGAATGGGATTAGTGTCTAATGAGAATAGACACAAGAGTACTTGCTGCTTCTCTCTCTCTCTCTGCTTCCTGTCATGTGAAGACACAGTGAGAAAATGGCCATCTGTAAGTCAGGGAGGGGGCCTCACTGAGCACTTAGAGAACCAACATCTTTGCTGATGAACAACATCTGGGGTGTAAAGTACAATTATTTTGGCTTCAGCAGAACTGAGTTTTTATTGACCAAGATAAGAAAACTGCAGAAGGCATAGGTTACTTGAAGAGTGGTGGTTTATTGGAAGGATAGTTTGGGATATGTTAAATTTGAGTTGCCTGTTAAACATTCAGGTGCAAATATCCTGCAGGAAGCTGGATATATATTTCAGGTCTGGAAGTCAGAAGAGAGTTACAGGTTGGTGTTATAAATTTGGTAGTTATCAGCTTATAGGTGGTATCTAAAGCCAGGAGACCAGATGAGATTACCTAGGGACTGAGTTATTTAGTAAAGAGAATTGGTTCATTGATGTCGACGATGTTTAGAAGTAATGAGTGAGAGACAGACACTGGCAGAATTGGTAGAAAGATAAAACTTAAAAAAAAAGAAAGATAAACATTGTTGATTTGGTAGCCCAAGAGAGACAATTTAAGAGAATGTTAAAGTGTATGAAATGTTCCTGGTAAGTAAAGTAAGATGTCAACAACAACAGCAACAGCAACAACAACAAAACCATCATTGGATTTAGTAATGTGGAGGTTATATCAGTCAGCTTGGGCCACCTTAACAAACGACCGCACACAGGGTGAATTAAACAACAGATTTTTTTTTTCCTGCACAGTTTTGGAATCTGGAAGTCCTCCATCAAGCTGCTTGCAGAGTTGGTTCTCTTGACTCCTTTTCCCTTGCCTTGTAGATGCTGCCTTCTTTCTGCATCATCATATGGCCTTTCTTCTGTGCTCACATATTCCTGGTGTCCCTTCCCTTTCTTATAAAGACAACAGTCATGTTGGATTGGGGCTCCACCCTTATGACCTCATTTAAACTAAATTACTTGCTTAAAGTTTTATCAACAAATACAATCGCACTGGGGGTTAGGGCTTCACAATATGGTGTATTTGGGTGGGGCGGGTGTAGGGCACTGAATAGTGCCTAAGAGAGGTCATTGATGAATTGATAACTATAGTTTTGGTGCTATGGGGTTGTGTTAGACAGAACTGGACTTGAGTGGCCTCAAAAAAGAATAGAAGGAAAGAATTAGGAATAGTGGTTACAGACAGTGACTACAAAGAATTTTGTCATTAAGGGAGGGCAAGAGGTGGCAACAGACCTGAGGAGAGAAGGGAAGGTATATATTAATTAATTATATTAATTAATTAATTAAAATAAACATTTAAAAATTAAATATATTACTTAATATAATTATTAAGTAATATATTTAATTTTTAAATGTTTAAAAATTATTAATTAATATATTTAATTTTTAAATGTTTATTTTTGAGAGAGAGACACACGCACAGAGTTTGAGCAAAGGAGAGGCAGAGAGAGAGGGAAACACAAAATGCAAAGCAGGCTCCAGGCTCTGAGCTGTCAGCACAGAGCCCAATGCGGGGCTCAAACTCATGATCCATGAAATCATGACCTGAGCTGAAGTTGGACATTTAACCAACTGAGCCACAGGTGCTTTACTAGATGGAAAATATATAGCATGATGCTTGATTCTTTCAAGAGTGGGCTGCCTTTTGCATTGGGGAATTTTCTGCATTTACTTTTTATTGACAGCGGAGTAATCAGCAGAGCTGAGATGGTGCTTTGGAAATGGGTGGAGGAAAATTGATGGGTTTCTTCTGAGTATTTCAAATTTTAGTTACTTACAGGACATTTTAAGATTTAAAATTTTGTTAGTTGGTTTATATAAATATAGTTCAGCATTTATTGATGTAAACACTATCTTTTGTTTTCTTTTTAAAATTTTTATTTATTTATTTTGAGAGGGAGAGAGAGCATGCACATGTGTGTGCACGGGGGAGGGGCATGGAGAGGGGTAAAGAGAGAAAGAGAATCTCAAGCAGGCTCCATGCCCAGTGCAGAGCCCGACCGATTTTGACCTAAGCCAAAATCAGCTTTTGGATGTTTAACAGACTGAGCCCCTCAGGTGCCCCGTTCTTTCTGTTTTCTTACTGAAGATCCTTAAAATGGACATTTTTGAAGTTCTTGTATACTTTGTTCCCTATAGACATTTTAACTCAAATGTAAATAATTGCCGTATGTTTTGGTGCTTAAATTGCATTCTTTTATGACTGGTAGTGAGTATATCAATACTTGATCAACTACATATTGTCAGAGAATTCTGAAATACTATGTGTTCTTTTTTATACTCAGAGGAGAAGGAAGTATCTGCTTATCTGGTGTTAGATACTTACTGTTCTCAATGAGTGTTTCTTTCTAGAGGTAGAATGCTTTTGCAACATGGTTTATTAAAAAGGCCATGGAATTTGGAGCCAGCAAACCCAGATCTGTATTTTACTGGTCTTATAACCTAGCTTACTTATTTTATTTCTTCTCTTCAGGCTCTGCATGTGCACAATGGAGATAGTATTTCTTGTTACTATGCATATTATTTGAAACTATGCTTTTTGGGCTCACACTTAGACCAACTTTTTCCTGAAATGAAGCCACAGTTAACATACAAGGGCCTTAGTATTTCAGATCCATTTGTCAATAATATGGTCTGAGATTTCCTATGAATTACTGGTCATCTCAGGAATGTGAACCAGGGTCGTCAAGATAGAAGTTGCCAGTGAAAAGAAAAAGGGAAAGCAAAATTTCAGGAACAGGAAGTACTGTTTGCTTTAGAAAC
Organism: Hyaena hyaena; assembly: GCF_003009895.1. NCBI lineage: Eukaryota > Metazoa > Chordata > Mammalia > Carnivora > Hyaenidae > Hyaena > Hyaena hyaena. The sequence goes on from NW_024081515.1 coordinate 459,992, forward strand.
AGGAATCTAATGGGGATCAGAAATTTTAGCTGTGAAATGCCAATGAGGAGACACAGAAAGGCCAGTCCTAAAATGTACGGTAGACCTACAAAGACAAAATGAACTAGAGACTTCTGCTATTTTTACCACTGTAGGATAGCAAATCTGGATGTTTTTGCCCTTGGCTTTCCCATTGCATAAAATTAGAGTAGCATATTTAGAAGATATTGAATGAAATCAATTTCATTCTTTGCTTTTATAGACAAAGGGATGCTTGGTCAGCAGTGGTGGGCAGGGAGGGAGAACTCTGGGAAAATGCTCTATAACAAAGAAAACTCCTGTATTGTGGTTTATCCTTCCTTTACTTTTTGGATATAGAAAAAGTCACTATAAAGAAAAAGCAGAACATAAATTAAAGTTCTTTTAGAGAATAAAATTATTCAGGTTTTCTCTTATCCCATCATTATTTTTAGCTGCTTGCTGTGTATCAAGTTTCTTAATTATTCAGGTAGTGTAAATATGTCTTATTCTCATATACAGAATAAACTTCTTTCTACAAATAATAGGCAAAGCTAATTAGCAACTTATCACTCTTATTTAGGCCGGAAGCCACTTCTATTGAACTCTCTACCTTGGGAATATAACCTAGCTCTAGGAGTGTTAATTAATCTGTTCTTTCAATAGCCACACACTTTTAAAAGGTAAGGTTAGTGTATTGTCACAGAGCCTAAGGCTTCTTGTTCCTCTTTCTCAAAAGGATTGGAAGCATTATGTTGCATTTCTTTGTAGACTTTTGTTAAAGAACAACTCTGACTTTGAAAACTGAGAAATTTGGAATGTTTTAAACAACTGAGAAATCTAGAGGTTTCTGGCTTTTATGTGATTGACAGGGAAGGAAAATGCCATATGTTGATGAAAATTAGAATCTTAAGGATCTTACAACTAGATGAGAATTCATCTACATTCTATTTACAGAATACAATTGCACACATTTTGTGCCAGCAACATGGGGATACAGTAAATATAGTCAATACAATTAATGTTGTCACATCATTAGAATAGTGGTCTTCAAGCCAGTTTCCATGTACTTTGGAGACTTGCAGACTTTCAGCATACATAAGACAGGCCAGAAAGTTCTAAAGATATCCAGGTAAACAGTCTATTTTTATCCACACACTTTCCTAAAGTTAATCTGCCTGAGATGGAATTCCCCTCCCCACCCACTGGAGCCCTTCTTCTTACAAAAATGTCTCTTGGGTTCTGCCTGGAAGGTTAAGACCTCCCTGACCAAACAATGATAATAAGAAAATGAATCTAAGGACTATGTAACACATTTTCTTGCAAGTCTGGTGGTTTTTAATTAGTTGTTTAAGAAAATGAGGATCTTGGGGCACTCGGGTGATTCGGTTGGTTGAGAGACTGACTCTTGATTTTGGCTAAGGTCATGATCTCAGGTTCATCCAGTTGAGTCCTGTACAGGGCTCTGCACTGACAGCATGGAGCCTGCTTGGGATTCTTTCTGTCCCGCTCTCTCTCTGCCACTTTCCTGAAAACATGTATTCTCTCTCTCTCTCTCTCTCTTTCTCTCTCTCTCAAAAGAAATAAACATTTAAGAAAATGCAAATCTGATTGAGTTGCAGACTGATGGTTTGTAAATATTTTTAGATGGTGGTAGACCATTATGTAATTTTTGCTGTAAAACTCAAAAGATAGATCTATAAATTGAGTTTCTTAAATCTCTCTCATTTCCAACTACCTTTTTATGGGAATAAAGTTTCTCAGTACCACATCTAAAATCAAAGATAATAATGAAAAATAAGGGGGAAAGCTTGATGCTGAGCCCTGTGTTATTCCATCAACAATTAGCATTCATTCATAACATGTGGACGTAGGGAGATAATAGATAAAAAATATACCGGTCTATCTCATTATGGAACTTTTTATAATAAAGTTTTTTTTTAATTTAAAAATAATGTTCAAAAAATATTTATTTATAAAAAATGCATCAGGATAAATTTATGCTGAGAAATGCAGCAATGAATACAGTTGAAGAAAACAGGACAACTCTGCATTGACACATTGACACAAACAGGGAGGTGCATGCAAACGCATCACCCAGACCTAAATGTCTGCAGGCAGATTCCGTACATGCTCCTTTAGAAGCACCACTCTGGGGATATCTGGGTGGCTCAGTTGGTTAAGTGTCCGACTTCAGCTCAGGTCATGATCTCACAGTTAGTGGGTTGGAGCCAAGCATCAGGCTCTGTGCTGACAGCTCAGAGCCTGGAGACTGCTTTGGATTCTATATCTCCCTCTTTCTCTCTACCCCTTCCTCACTCACACTCTGTCTCTGTCTCTGTCTCTGTCTCTGTCTCTGTCTCTCTCTCTCTTAGAAATAAACATTAAAAAATTTTTTTTAAAGAACACCACTCTGAACAAAGATCTTGTCTTTGTTTAGGTAAGAGAATGAGTATACCTATAATCACAAATATACACTGATCATGAATTCATTTAAAAGTTACCAAACAAGGGGCGCCTGGGTAGTTCAGTAGGTTAAGCGTCCAACTTTGGTTCAGGTCACAATCTCACTATTCTTTTGTTCGAGCCCCATGTGGGGTTCTGTGCTGATAGCTCAGGGCCTGGAATTTGCTGAGATTCTGTGTCTCCCTCACTGTCTGCCCCTCCCCCCTCCCTCCCTCTCTCTCTCAAAAATAAATAAATATTAAAAAACAAAAAGTTAGCAAACAATACTGTAGAAACATGTATATGTAAATTTCTAAAATGCTGCATCTTAAATTTAGTTGGCAAAGACCATTTAGCTATAAGCATATGAGCTTAGTCTTCCATGTAGAAACCAGATACTAAACTTAAAAAAAAAAAAAAAAGCCTCCTATTGTTTAAAAATCTCAGTTTAACTAGTAGTAAAAATGTATAGGTCTTTAATCAGAGATTTGGCTGTATAAGACTACTTCCCTTTCACAGTATTTCTTTTGATTTCATATTTGAATTATTGTTTATGCTGTAGGATTTAACTGTTACAGCAGCAGTAAAAGGCACGTATTTAGGGAAGAGGCAGAAAAAGGAAAAGAGAATAAAAAGTTTAATAAAAAAATCATAAATTAGTCGCACTGTAGTCACTTGATGACTAATAATAATTGTATAATACCTCAATCCAGAAGAAAAACACGTAATACTTATAGATTTACAATTATAGGAAATTTTAAAATTTAAAACTTAAATACACTTGAATTCATCTATGTATTTTTGTCGTAAGTTAGTATTATTGGGCAACAAATAAAAGATGTGCATTTATAAAACATATTACGTTAGGATAAAATTCTGCAGGACAAGAGGAATGAAACTATGAGGTTAAGGATGAACAATTGAATGATTTTAAATGAATGATGGGGGCTTCCTATTTGCTATTATTTAGTTTCAGTGGATATACTTAAAACATACACTATCACATGCACGGCACACTTTACCACTATTTAAATTCACAATTAGCAATTTTAGATGTCGTTAAAACATTGCGTGAAGTTTACATGGCTTTGCCAACATTTGATGGGGTTCAAGAGCGAAAGATTAGAGGAGTACAACAGGATGGAGAACAAAGCCAGATGTGCCTGGGTCTGTATCCTGGTTGTTGTTTTCCCAGTCCTGTGATCTTTAGAGAATAAGAGAGCGTGAAGGGGAGAGACGTAGAAGGAGAGGGAGAGAACTTAAGCAGGCTTCACACTCAGCACGGAGCCGGATGTGGGGCTCAATCTCAGGACTTTGAAGTCATGACCTGAACCAAAGTGAAGAGTTAGAGGCTTAACAGAGCCACCCAGATGCCCCATGTGTGAGCCTTTCCTTAAACTCAGTTTCTTCAGGAGTTCTGAGCACCCTGAAATTATATGCCATATTTTATGTGCATGTTTAAAAACATATTTCTTCAGAGAAAACCTATGCTTTTCATGAGGTTCTCTGAGTGATTCCTAAGAAAGAAAAAGTTAAGAACACTGGTTATGACAATTTGGGCAGAATTCACTGATCCTTGACACATCCTAGAAGTTGTTTACATCTGACCAAAACTTTAATGGAGTATTTACTTAATACTTCCCTCACTTTTAGCAAAAAACTGGAGGGTAGCATTTACAAAAATCCCATAAAATCCATTAGTGGTATTTCCCCATCGTAGTGGTCTGGACTGTGGTAAACAGGAATTTATTGCAGTGTAATATTGGTTTAAAATTTGGACCATGGGAATTTATGGGCAGAGTGTCTGTCTCTGATTATACACTTCTCTTTAAAAGAATTTGAGGACATAAAAACATCAAGAAAGACAACTCCAGACTGTATCAATTAAAAAAAAATCTTGCCCTTTTTCCAAAACCGACATAAATACATGCACACACTCCCTTGTTCCCAAAATATATATTCTCTCTTAAAATGCCACAGAATTATTCGTTATATTTTTTAAGTGTTCTCAACATGGGTGATTTATAAAAAGACAGGTTGATTTAAAAATGACCAGAGGCCGCCTAGGTTCTGCTAACTCATAGAAAAACTTATAACTACATACTAGAAAACCCTGTCTATATTATCTTCAGAGGCATAATTCCTGGGGGGGGGTTAATCCTTAGTTAGCTTCTCTTGATCACAATCCACATATGATTGTAAGTTGGTTCCTGAAAGTTTCTTTTTAATTAAGACCTAATATTTATAATAATCGCATTGATAATTATATTAATAGCTTTTTATTGAGCTCCTGTTGTGTACCAGGTTCAATGCTAAGGATTTCACATATATAATATCTTGTCCTTTATATATGCCATGATAGCATTCATCAATTGCTTCCCCAGATTTAGGTAAGACTGACATTTCATTGCCTGCCTTTCAGCAGAAGTTGACTGTTATTACAATAAGACACACACACACACACACACACACACACGCACACTTATATGGTAATGTCTCCTATGAGTAGATGAAAACTCCTGCAATTACCTTTGTGGCCTTTTTTTTCTTAACTTTTGTTAAGTATCTAGTATCTTCTAGACACTGTGCTGGGCTCTAGATTATAAAAGTGAGCAAAATAGGCATTGTCCCTGCTCTCAAGTAGCTTATACTCTAATCAGGGTAGAATACAGTATGTAATGTGAGCATGAATTTATGTGAGGCTAGGACAGATTTATTTGTATCCTGCTCTTAATATACAATCATGTCACAAAGGGAATTATTTTTCTCTGAACTCCGTGACTTTTTTGGGAGGTAAAATGTCATTTCTTTCATTAGGTATGTCAGAAACACATTCAAATTAGTACAGGTGTGGTTATAGCTGTGGTCATGGTAGATTAGAGTCACTTTTGTTAAATAAATAAAAAGGTTTGAAGACATAATTTTTCCTTGGCTGTTTATAAATATTCTCACTCAACACAAAACATATGTGTAGGAGTTAGACCTAGCAAAGTAGGGAATAGCAAGAGAGATTGGTGGTAAGCTGAGAGCTGGGGTTATGAAAATACCTCCTTGAAACTACCTTGGGTCCTTGCTAAAATGCAGATTTCTATGCCCAACCTAAAATTTTCTTGATATAATCACTGGGTTTCACAATCCAAAATACACATTTTAATTATATGAGTGGCTTCCTAGATTAGGGAAAATGCCAAAGATTCAGCATTGAGACATGGAAACCTCACCATACCAAGTGTCAAGAGAACTAAGTTTTTGGCCCCACATATGCGGCTACTATCAGGACGTCTTTGGGCCAGATCATTTTAATTATTTGGCTTCAGTTTCTTAGTACTCTCCCTCCACTTCCTCCTACTATTTCCATTAAGTTGTTTCAAAACATGACACTCTGATAAAGACGTATGAGTAATTATGCAGCATTATTCACAGACACAGGGTCAGAGGAGGACCCACCCTTCAGCCAATCAATTAGTATCCAGTGAGCACATAATGTGGGGGATTTTAGACATTTATAAGACAAGGTCAGTGTTCTCAAGAGCTCATCATCTGCTTTGTTTTTTTTAAAGAGGAATTTTTTTAATGTTTTATTTATTTCTGAGAGAGATAGAGACAGCGTGAGCAGGGGAGGGTCAGAGAGAGAGAGAGAGAGAGAGAGAGAGAAACAGAATCTGAAACAGGCTCCAGGCTCTGAGCTAGCTGTCAGCTAAGAGCACAATGAGGGGCTCAAACCCATGAACTGTGAGATCATGACCTGAGCTGAAATCGGATGCTTAACCGACTGAGCCACCCAGGTGCCCCAACCATCTGCTTTTTGAAAATAAAATTCATCTAAGCCAGGACAAATAATATGTCTGAAATGGTTAATACAGACAGGCATTCTATGAGATCAGAAAGTCCTGAGCGAGAATTGTCAGAGAAGACGTCATCAAAATAGACTTCAAATGACCCTTTAGGGCAACTTAATTAAAAATGTTTGGAATTACTAATTTAATATTCTATACAAAAGTCCAGAAAGCTGTCATTCAGCTTTCAAAGGAGAAGAAACTGTGTTGTAGAAAGAACACCTTTAAGTCAGTAGACCACAGTGTTAACTGAATGCCAGCTGTAGACACTTAAAAAGACTATTACTCTAACTTGCCTGGTCATTATGTCTGTTAATGGTAAACTATAACTATGACTTTTTAACTGGAAGAATCTGTCCTTTGATGCTGGCTGTGAGAGAGTCAATATTTACTGGTAGGCAAGGAGCAGAGAGAAAGAATATAAAGGTATATCTATAGGTTACTCAGGGCACAGATGGAGGGTGGAGAAGAGAGTATCTACCTTGGCCTGCTCAGAAAGGCTGGGCGTGCCAAAATGTCACCCCAAAGCACTCATTCCTTCTTCTGGATTATGCTGTGGAGCTTGGATTGCCACATGGCTTGCTTGAATGAGTCCTTTTGAAGATATTATTATAGTCTGAGAAGCCCACATGGAAACACACACTCTGGCAAAAGAGATATAAATCCTGGTGTAAGCATCTGTTGTCCAGAGAGCTAGGGTTTTTCAACTACCGGGCAACCACTTCTACGAAAGAGACTAGATGGCTAGAAGAAGGTAGAATTTTCACAGGTTGATATGAAAGCTATGAACTCCTAAGCAAAGTTAGACATTGGGGACATCTATCTGAGGAGAGCCTCATGGGATACAATACCTAGGATCTCTACCATCGATTTTTGCAGATTCACCACTTCCTCACTTCTGTGGCTTCTAATGAAAGAAGTGTTTCCCTAAACATTCCTGGCTTCTTGCTCCACTCACTCACTCTTCCCCCAGAGAAGGGAAGGAGTGGTCAGAATGCTGAGTTTGGGGGAGGGGGGGGCACCTGGGTGGCTCAGTCAGTTGAGCATTGGACTTCAGCTGAGGTCATGATCTCCTGGTTCATGAATTTGAGCCCTGCATCTGGGTCTGTGATGACAGCTCAGAGCCTAGAGCCTGCTTCAGGTTCTGAGACTCCTTCTATCTCTCTGCTCCTCCTCCACTCTTGCTCTGTCTCTCTCAAGAATAAATAAACATTAAAATTTTTTAAAAAATAATAAGGCCCATTCTAGGAGTCACTGGTGGAAAGTGCATTGTAACCATTTATGTAAGCCACAATTCTCCAGTCCAATTTTTATCACAATAAAGCAGCTCTTTTTGTCTCCACTTGCTTGACTTTATTGTTTATCTCCTAATTGATTCAACATTGGGCAGGAAAAGTATTATTTACTGAGCCATGTCCAACTTGAACTGTAGGAAAAATATATTTTACATACAGTTTTATATTATCTCACTCATTTTTTTATTGTAATTCACTGAGGCCAGATGCATTGGCAATAAACATGTCACATTATTTTCGGTATGGCCTCACATTTACCTGCCCCCTGGATCCTATATGGAGAGCAGCTTCCTAGAGAAGCTAGTGGTGACCTTCTGCCAAGCTGAGAGAGGCAAATAAAGAAACCATATTTTGTGAGTGATAGTTCAGTAAGTTTGTAGGATAATACTTCTCCTTCACAGGTTCCAGAAAAAGATAAACTTGCAGGAGGGAGAAGGTAGGCATTTGGGTTTCCGTAATGTTTCTACTTTGGAGGGTTTTGAATAAGTTTTCAGAAAACATCAACACTGTGTGGGTTTTTACTGACATCTCCAGAAATTTAGGAATAAACTTAGTTCTGGGTTTTCAGGAATAGCAACCACCATAGGGCATTTCCAACTTTGCTTGTCTTGATTCCCAGTCTCCAGGACAATTTGGAATGGCATGGCTATATCTAAGAGGATTTTGATAGAGATTTGGTTTGGATGTAGGCCTTTGAAGGCTGAGAGGGCTGGTCTACTAATCTGAGTGATGCAGGCCACAGGCACTTCCAGAAGTTTTTAAGGAAAAAGAGGCCCAGAGTTAAATTCTGACAATTTTTTAAGAGACTTAAGGTAGCTTCACTATGATAAGCTGAGTCAAGTCGTGGGTTTGGAAATATTCCCTGATAATGTGAAATCTCAACTCTGCTACTCAGTGAGTAGAAGACCTTAAGAAGCTCCTTTAACTAACCTTTAACTAACTTTTGTTTTAAATCTATACAACTGGGATAAGAGTATTTCTTATAGGGAGATAATCTGTGTGAAAGTTAACTGCACATATAAGTGTTTAATGTATATTAGTTAAATAAGACATGAGAAAAGACAGAAGCTAAGACTAGGAAGGGTCTTTAGTGATCATCCTATCCCTCATTTCAAGGGAGAAAGGGATATAAGAATGGAGGGGTCTGAGCATTATACAGACTCAGTGCTTGAAGGTACTTAAGAATATTTACTGCTGTGCTCTATTCTGAGAATCTTAGGTCTATAGATATTGAGCAATTTCTGGTACTCCCACAAATCAGAAAGTGTGGAACTGAGCCAAGAAGCCAAGAATACCCATCCCAATTTAATGTCTTCCCATGATTTTGTGCTTAAGCCTTTATTGTCTAGTTAAAACAGCAGTAAAGGCACAGAAATGTGACATCCCTGATGAGTGGGGAAGAATCCCAGAATTCTCTTCCAAAATTTTGTTACTGCCAAAGCCAAAGGAAGCACATTGTAGAAACTAATTATGATGGACAGATGAAAAATTCCCCTGGTCAGCACCCTCCAATTTCCAGATCAAACACGTGAAAATCAAATGATTCAATTTACAAACAGGTTTATTCCCAGAATGTGGATTATTCTATTCTATGGAATCATACTAGGGATAAGTGTGTAATAATGTAAAATATTGGTCTCCACTTTATTACTAGGAAAACCAAAACCAAGTTCATGGGACATAATTTAATGGAGGTCTTGACATTTCTCAGACCATGGGAGCTGATATATTTTCAATATAACATTTTAGATGAGTAGCAGAGAGACTTGCATATGACCTTTGATGCAAAATTCCTACTCCATTGATATAAGGCATATTATTTATATTACATTCATGTCTCTGGGAACTGTCCACAACTGGAAGACAGGGGAAACATCCTCACTTATCTGTGGGTGCCGTAGGATTTATGAAGTTTCAAGAAGTTGAGACACTGAATTCAGGGTATTCTCCATCATGGGAGATGGAAATAATGATAAATGAGTGACAGTACCTACCTCCCACCAGATGCTGCCTGGTGCTAACCTAATCGTCAGACTTTTCTCTTGGTACCTCTTGGGACTTGATGGTATCATGTTCTAAATTTCATCTATAAGCTTCTTCTGTCTTCTCTACAATCCTGCTAGAAAAGTCCATAAGCTAGCAGGAAGGGGAAAGAAATCACACATCCAGGAGAAGCACTACAAACATTTTCTGATCAAACTATTTGGCTGACTACAAAGGACCATGCTGCCTTTGGATCTGTCAGCTTCTATCATTCAACCCCCTGCATTTGCTTATACTCACAATAACGAGACTTACATTTTTCTACGCTTTGTTCATTCTTACATCATTAGGAATTGTGACAGGAATACCAGTCAATCAGATTTTAAACCTGTCAGCCCACAACATTTATTTCCAATCTCCAGCCCTTTTACCAGTTCTTCCCACACTTCTGGGTGCCGGGTGAGTGATGCTATTGACTCAACTATTGAATGAGCAGTTTACTGGAAGCACTTTTTAGTTCTTTGTTAGGGCGTGGCTTTTTTCTCTTTTGGGTTTGTGAGCCACTGTCTGAGTGTGCCAGTTTGTTTTGGTGAAGCTGGGAAAATAACAGCTGGAAGAGCGCGGCTTCAAGAAAGAACATCTGTCGAATCATCCTTGGAAAAAAAACTAGACCTCAGGAGAAAATTGTCCTTGGATTCAGTGGTCATTGGGGGCATCTCAAATTTCCAAAGCTTCAGAAGGTCAAAATGTCAGAGCATGATTCCACGCTTGTACATACACAGATAGTGATTTCTGCCTCCCCAAACACATGATGGGCACTACTAACTAAATGTACTTATGACATTTTCATCCTAAATGCACATGTAGTAAAGCACATTTCCTTGTGAATTAAGCATTCTAAACAATAGTAAGTGCCTCTAGTATGCATTGAAAGGCTTTTGATATTTTAATTTAAAAAATAAGTAAAAAGATAGATTTAAAACTAACATATAGCTAGCTTCACATCGTATGCATTACGGATACTAGGAGAGAACACAAGGAGCATTCAACATCACCAACATCTCCTAAACATGGGCCATTTTTATACCAAAAAAAAAAACCAAACACACACACACACACAGACACACACACACACACACACACACACATAGGAAATATGCAGTGAGAATTCTTTAAATCAAATATACAAGTTTGCTGAACATTGTTTTTATTTTTTCTCATTCTTGGCATGGACAGCTTAAAGTGTAGCCTTGGACCATAAGCAAACTGTCAGCCCATGCTTAGGAAACACAATATATTCTCTCCATTCACAGTGTAACTAAACTTCAGTCCTCTAAATTGAAATCGGAACACCATTTGGAGAGTGGCCATTTTCATCTCTGCTGATCCATGTGAAAAAAAAACCCAATGGCATTTTCGATTAATTAGCTAGTAAAAGACATATTTGACTCTACAGGTGTCGTTAAAAATTCCCCTTTGCAGTCTAATCTTTTCCAGAGCCTACACTTGCTTTTCTGAGATATCTTTCCCCTCATATATACGTTTTTTTGAAAAATGAACTTGCTTGGATTAGAAACATAAGAGAACCACCTAATCAGTTCTTACTCTTTCTACTTAAAAGCAGGTTGATTTTCTGGGGACCAGGGACCCTTGTATTTCAAATTTGTGTTTCTCTCCTCTAAGGGAATATAAAGTTGGTGTCTAAACAACCAGACTAATGGGAAATCTTGCAGCCAAAACTTAGCTGAGTGCTTTGAAAGTTCCCTTCTCCTCTGTTTTCTCAGTGGGTTACCACTTCCCTGTACCAGCCAACAATTTTAGGGACAGAGCACCTGATCTTTTAGGAATTATAAGTCCCAAAGGACTGCAGGTAATTTCTTTTGACTAGTAGAACCTCTTTATAGTCTCTTGACTAGGACCTGTTCTGTAAAAAGGAAAAAAAAAAATCATCCTTTGCAGTATTTCATTTGGCAGAAAATTGCTATTCCAGATTTGTTACAAATTACCCATGGAGATAAACACATTGAGGACATTTTATTTGAAATGCTGACTTTCAAGTTTCTCTACTTAAGCTGGTGCTTGTAGGAGATGATGTTTGAAAAAGGGATGTATAGACTAACACCGTAGGATGTTTGAACATTAAAAAAATGTTTTTATTATTCTCACATCCAGTTCATTTATTACACTCCCTTTGAATCTCAAAATTTGTAGTGAATCCTCTTAAAAATCCATTAGCCCATGTAAAATTTCATATTTTTCATTTAAAATAAAACAAAAGCTAAAATACAAGTGGTAAGGTACATTCTCATACACTAACATTATCATTTTTATGTCACATTTGCTCTTTATTGTAAGGCAAACTGCCTTAGCTGGTAAAATATTTCATGGTTACCTCTTGTATCTGATTGTTTTTTTTTTGAGCAATATTTTAAGTAATCTTTGAGGATCTTGAGTTCAGACTCTTACATCCTCTCACTGGTTCTCAGAAAATACAAAAAAAAAAAAAAAAAACGTAGTCACATATCAAGTACCTAAATAGGACCTTTTGGTCTCATTATAACTTAGCATTATCATTGTAACTCAGGGTAAAGGTCGATCATGAGTAAAATATGGAATTTCAGTCCCCAGATATCAAACCCCAAATTACAAAAATATCTTCTTTTTGCTGTAAATGCTTCATCCATCCTTTTCATTGACTCCATTCATGCTGCAGATAGTTGAAGGTAAAATCCGACAAATCATCATGTAGGCTGTTCAAGTCATCTTTATTCATGGGAATAAGTTCCATGATTACAATGCTTTCAGTGGGTATGGATTGAGTACTTTCAGGTACCAGACCCTTGACTCAATTTTTTGTACACTTTAAATGAATCAATCCTCACAATTTCATTATCAATGTCTTCATTTCACAGATGAGGAAACTGAAGTTCAGAGACTTTATTATCATGGGATAGTCTCCACCCAGGTGAAAGACAAGAAGCCACTTTAAAATGCATACTTTTGACTTTTGTGCTCGAGTTGAGAGTCTGAAGAAGTTGGATGGATAAGTACAAATCTACACGTATAGCACTTGGTTCCGTGTATCTTCCTGAAAGCTGCTCAGAAACACAGAGTTCTGGCCTAAGTGCCCTTAGCACTCTACACCACTGCTCAGTTGACTCTGTCGGCCTCTCTGAGCCCCTCTCAGCTACCCACCTCACTTTCCACTCTACCTTCCAGACTTGTCCCAGCCTCACATCCTCCAGGAGATGACCCTCCATCACAAACTCCACCATCTGCCGACTTTGCACCTTCCATGTCTGTAGCATCGCGTCACTCTCCTCTTGGAATGTGGCTTCAGAAATGGGTTTTTTATCTGGTTTATGTCATTTCTAGTTTCCCAGTCAGCAAATAATGCTCCTTAAAGCAGAGTTGAGATGTTTCATTTCCATCCCCTACTCCTCTCCTCCAACCATTTTTTTCAATGTTTAGCCCTGGGTTTAAAAGCAGTGATTATGAAACACGTTCTTTTATCCTTGTGATTATTTTAGGTGCCAGCCAAAGGGAATGATGTTGAGTTTTAGCAAAATGGATATAAGTTATATCTTCTTGTTGGAAAGTGTGAAGAAATACATGTTCTTAGAATCCTTTTAGAAAAGGCAGATACCATTCTGGGCTATTTTGGAAAATTCTACTGACAAATCAAATACTCTCCACCCAACAAAGAATGAAGGGGCACCTCTTTCCTTCCATAAAGTTTTCTTATTCAGAAACCTTCTGAGAATAATTTGTACAGTCATTATATCAACACAAATGAAAAGTTTTAGAAACATCTACACTTAGGCCTATATTCCTTTGTGAATTAAAACAAAATACATTACTGTTTTTAATCTTGTGGTCTCATGCTAAAAATTCAGGCAAATTTAATCAAAAGGAGAACCAAGGAGAATCTCCTTTTATCTTTCCCCTGGCCTGCTCCTAAAAAAAATTAGAAAAAACAAAAAAATTAAAAAAAGAAAAAGAAAAAGGAAAACCTCTTTGTTATCACTTTCTGAGCCAATGGAAAAACACCACAGCAAGGAATATCAGCATCACGAAATACTGAAAGAGGGATTTTACATTTTAGAATGAGTGTTAAATCTTCTGGTTTACTTCTAAATAAAGTTGAGCCAGGGCTCATGTGATTAATCTGCTGAGTTTCCTGAAGATATGCTCTAATATCTGGGGAGAAAAAAAGTATTTCCTGTACCAAAAGCATTTTTAATAGCTCTTCTAGTGAACAAAGAATGGTCACTCTTTTTTCCCAGTTCAATGTGCCAAAATTGATGGGAAAGTTGTTTCTCATTGTTTCAGCATTAAGTCAACATCTGAAAAATTGAGACTTTTTTTTTTTTATCAAAGTATTAATATCCAGGTCATGGGTAATAGAAATCTCACCAGCTTCAGTGCATTGGGCTTATGAAATTGAAACAAGTGATTCTGTTCATTATTAATAAAAATATATGGTTGTGTTTAAACTAAATATCAAAGTCTTGGTTGAGTCTTAGGGACCAAGTGACTCCATGATATAAGGCCCCCTCGCTGCCCTTTTATGATTTTCTGCAGAGCTCTTCATACAATTTACAGCCTTGTAATCAGTGGGGCCCTATAGATCAAGGTGTAAGCAGGCTAAAATATGTTTTGTTAAACAAAAATTGTGAAACACTCCATTGTGGCTTATAAATTAGTATTTCATCTCTACTTTTCTACTTTCAGATTTATAGCATTTATCTGACACAGTTTTTTATATAGAAGAAAATCCAATTACTTACATTTATTTAAAAGAGATCTCTGGTTTTATTTTATTTTATTTTATTTTTTTTTAATGTTTTATTTATTTCTAGGAGAGAGAGAGAGACAGCGTGAGCAGGGGAGGGTCAGAGAGAGAGGGAGTCACAGACTGAAACAGGCTCCAGGCTCTGAGCTGGCAGTCAGCACAGAGCCCGACACGGGGCTCAAACCCACGAACCGAGAGATCATGACCTAAGCGAAAGTCGGACGCTTAACCGACTAAGCCACCCAAGCGCCCCAAGAGATCTCTGGTTTTAAAATATCATTGCTGAGATGTTCAATCCATGAACCCAATACTAAAGTTGTCCTTGAGTAATGTGGTGTCTATTGGTTGTTAATACACTAAAAGGAAGTTTTTCTACAATGTATTTGTATAAAAATTGGCAAGGTAGTGGGTATCTTTTAGTTAAATACATTACAGAACTAAATTGTTAACTTCTTTTTACTGCAAAGAGAACAAGACACTACAAACCAAAAACTTGTGAACCTATTATTTTAAAATAAATAAAATAATTTATCCAGATAGATAGAAAGAAAGGAAGAAAGAAAGAAAGACTCACAAAGAGACAGACTGACACCAGGTGTAGACAAATTCTTGGTCTACTCTTTCTCATATTTGTCAAACTTTATTTGGAGTCATTGAAAACCTGATAAATTACTTGATTCACTCTAAAGAGAATCAAGGTATTCTCAATTGCTTTCAAATCATTTCACATTATTAATTCATATTAATACTACATAGATTAAATTAGTATCTGTTAAGTTTATCTTCTCTGCTAGGCTAAGCTCTTTACTCACATTATATCACCTAATCCTAGTATACTTCTGTGAAACAAATATTATTATCCCATTTTACTGATGAAGAAACCAGGCCTTAAGTTTCTATAAATTGGCTGCTGAATGAAGAAGCCTAGAATGACTTCTCACCAGAGTCTGAGTTAATGTCTGTCTTGTAACATCTTTGTCCTCTAAGCTTGATCCCCACACAATCCTGTTGTTTGGCATCTTCCCCTAAATTTTCCAGTAAACAAAAGAGATCTAACTTTTGTTGCTGCTTAGAGAAATATTCACCTTAGTATCTATATATCTTTCAACGGGACAATACATGTTAATGATGTTAATGCTTAACATTAGTCTTACTTTTCAGAAGACAGGCTATCTCTCTATGGGTCAAGCTTTCCAAAACTTGAGTAAGCTCAGTTAAATTATTCTCTAAGTGGCTTGAAGGTAAATTCGAGTAAAGTGGAATCTCTGGAAGTTTTAGAAGAAAGGGCAGGAAGAGTCTTTGGATCGATCAGGGATCTGCTCGTCTTCAGTTCCAGTCACTGTGCTGGGGACTTCACATCACTTAAACTTCATTGAAATGACCAGAAGCTGGTCAGTTAAGAGTAAACTGAGAGTCAGAATAAAACAAAACAAAAACAAAAGAAAACAAAAAGAACCCTCGAAGCTGCCTAGATGAGGCTAACCCTAGATCATCTGACAAGGAGGCCCCTTCTGTGTCATGTTCTCCTTCACTGAAAACTCATAGACAAGCATAACTTTAATGATGTATCTGTTGTTCCCTCGAGCATTTTCAATATCTTGTCAATCCACTCAATATTTCAAGCGTTGCAATCTTGCTTTCTTAAAGGAACGAGGAAAATATCAGGAATTTATTATGTGGGAAAGATAATAATGATTGATAACATTAGCATTCAGAAATTTGTTTCACAAAACAAATAGGCTTTTCTTTTGGTTGAAAAGTTATTAAGGGTCTACAGACATGGCTGAACGAAGTGTTAGAAAGATAGAGCTATTTTATAATTAAGCTATGGTGCTTTGATTCTATGTTAAATGGTTTAATGAAAGCCGAAAAGCAGGATGTACCAAAATAGATCTTTTTCTCCCCAATGCAATGGCCTTTAATATTTCATGTCTATTTAAGCTTGATGTTTAAAGAAAATGAAGAGAAATGCAAATATACTCCATAACAATTATGTTTTTTTCTTTTTCTCTGTGTTTTCTGTCTCTCTGCAAAGACAACATAATTTCATTAATTAACACAAATGGTCATAAAAACTACCACTTGCCATTGTGTTATTCCCATTTAATGTTTCTATAATGTTGCATAATGTGAAATTCTTGCACAGAAATACTCAGCCGGGACTGTCAGCAGCTGAATTACCAAGTGTTGGCAGAGTATCTGTTAAAACTTGATGAGTGTAAGTTCTGTGAATAAGATGTGTGAAGCAGGCAATAAAAGAAAGATGACCTATCTAAGATAAAATACATTTGCTTCTCACTTCTGCTATTAGTAATAGTATTTAGCCTGTCTTATAGTAACTTAAATCAGTGCCCTAAGGCACAGAATAATTAGGTATTTCCTTACATTATAACAAAGAGCCCTGGAATATTTTGTTGTTGTTGTTCATTCTGTGGTTTTTTCATTTTTTGTTAAAGGAAAGGGTACCTTAATGGCGAATAAAATGGAACAGATTGGTTCATTCAAAGCCAATAGACGTCATTTAAGGTATCTCAGATTTATGAAATTAACTGTTCCCGGAGTTAGCATGAATCCTATTTGCCTCAAATATCACTATCCTCTTTGCCAGGAACTCTGACAAGCTGAATAAATATATGAAGGGGAAATCTTGGAAGTGGGTAGACAGACTGGTGACTCATGACGGGGTCAGAGCCTTTGCTATTTGCTTAGAAACAGATCTCTTTCCCTGGCTGCCATGGGGAGGAAGTGATGATGGAGAATGGTTCGTTCCAGAGCAATGTGCTCTAAGCAGCTGGAAGGTCAGGGGTTAAACATGTGCTATCTCAGCTACGCTGGGCGCAATAACAACATCAGACATCAGGAGAATGATCTATCAGGGCAATTAGTCAAACAGGCCTTGTGGTAGCCCAGATAGGCCTGGCTCTGTTTGCATCTGTTTATCACTTTGAGATAAGAATCCTTGTGAACCTTTTTGTTACCTTGAGAAAGTAGACACCTGGAAGGCAAACATAAGACAACTCTGGCTCTAAAAATTGATTTTGAAAAATGACCTCAGTCCACAAATGGGATTCAATAATCTTTAGTTCTGGCTCTTAGAAAAGAAGATGAAGAAGAAGAATTCCTTTACTTTCTTTTTCACCTACTTCTTAGTCTAATCTCCCATGAGCAGAAATTACAGAATTGGGCTTCTTTTGATCAAATATGAAACTTGGCCCAGATGCCCTGGGAAGTGGGAAAGATAACTGAAGTTATTGTGGGATTTTGTTGTGGTTGTTGTTCCTGAGACTTCCCTATAAATGCCCCATTTTGCTGTGGTCCATAACCTGACCTAGATGTTCAAAACATTTGTTTTTGTTTTCTTGGTTCACGCTGGCCCGATTTGACCTTTCTTTCTTCTCTACTGATTGCAGACTCCTAAAGGCCGCTGATACCACCTTTCCTTTGTCCTGATGCTATCACACCGGGTCACAGAGTCAAAAACTCATGAAGGGAATTTTCCATAGAACTGCCTGTAGTTCTAATTTTAATCGTGCTAAAACCTCAGAAGTTTTCAAGATGATAGTTAATGATATATTTTGAACAACAATTTGCTATGCCCTGACTATGCATAGTCACACCCTGGTTCATGTGTTTCCTTGCACCTAGCTTCTACCCACACCGACGTAAAACTGCATTTGCCCTAAATCATACCCAGGAGAGGAGCATACTGACCTTCAGCAGCAGTAAGAACACCAATACATGCATTCTTTTTTTTTTTTTTTTTTTATTTCTAGGAGAGAGAGAGAGAGAGAGAGAGACAGCATGAGCAGGGGAGGGTCAGAGAGAGAGGGAGTCACAGACTGAAACAGGCTCCAGGCTCTGAGCTGGCAGTCAGCACAGAGCCCGCCGCGGGGCTCGAACCCACGAACCGCGAGATCATGACCTAAGCGAAAGTCGGACGCTTAACCGACTAAGCCACCCAGGCGCCCCAAATACATGCATTCTTGTGCCTCTTTCCGAACCCAATTTGAGCTTACTTCATGATTCAATGATCCCAATTGGCATTAACATTTCTGGTTATCTTTAAATCTAGTTTTATAGCTGTACCTATCTTCCTTTTTTTTTTTTTTCTTTTGTCCAGGAGACCAAACCATATTTGGGTAAGAAGGGATTCTTTCTTCCCACCTTCTCATATCCACTCCTAGCCAAAAGCCAAGCTTAACAGCAACCCAGATGTGTGTAAAAATCATTTTTATCCCTCTGACAGAAGCTATCTGTGTGACCTCGGGGAATTTAACTAACGTCTCTGAGCCTTACTTTTTTTCTATCTACAAGTTGGCAGTAAAAGTAGGAGCTATTTCAAGTGGCTCTTGTGCGGAGTCAAGGAAAACCAGTCAGAGGTGCTTCACATGGTGCTAAGAACACAGAAAGCATTGTATAAGTGACTAATCTATGGCCAGTACATAGTACGTGATACTAGATATATTAAGCTACAGGTAAATGAACTGTCTTATGCTGCTCATATTGTAAATACAAGCTTACACTCTGACCAAAAACAATCATGTTTTCCATGTTTAGACTGTATTTATTGGAGAAGTTTTGGATCACAGCAAAACTGAGTGGCAGGTACAGAGATTTCCCACGTAGCTTCTGCCCCCTCAACATACACAGCCCCTCCATGGTCAACATCCCCCACCCAAGTGGTTCATTTGCTACAGTTGATGAACCTGTATCGACACATCATTAGCACCCAAAGTCCATAATTTACACTGCAATTCACTACAGATTAAATGTTTAGGGTGTTGAGTGCACTTTCAGCGGCATCCATTCATTCATACAATTATTCATTATTGTTTCTACTTAGTGAATTTACTTTTCCCCAAGCTGTGACATTTATTGTGCTAATGAGATACAATCTAACCTGAAAAGGCCTTATAATCTAGTGTTTATAATTTTTATCTAAAATCTATTATGTTTAATTTATTTTTGTAAAGGGCATGTTTTTCTACCACCCATGTGGAGCATACTTCTACCAGCCCCATGTCCTCCGATCGCACATCCCCAAGGATTATGACATGCAAGTTTCTGCCAAAATATAAATGAACATGTTTTCTGAACCTTACCATTCATCCCCACAGTAAAAACGAAAGGAGACAATTTAAAATCACAGTTCTGGTAATTTGCCTTTGCAAAGCATTTCAAATAAGACACTTCAAAAGTTCTTCTAGACAGATGCTTGTCTTCATTTTTAAGTTATTATTAGATTCTAACAACACATGAAGGGCCAGTCACAATTCAATCTGTTTTAGTATAGAATTTGGAAAGATCAGACCTGTTTTGGCCCTCAGGTTGCCATTCAGAGTTATCTTCGCAGAACAGGCCCTGATATGAAATCCTGCGCTGCCAGCTCCACTCTGTACGTAATAAAGACCCAAAGATATTGAGGAAGTGAGTCTGGGTGAGGGCAGGGCACCAGCTTGGATGGACAGCAGTTTTCATGTCTGAATTTGAATGGACCAGTCCAGACTGCCAGAGATCCGGCGCAAGCATTCCATTTACAGGAGATACGTGGTACCTGTCTTTTCAGAATGAGCTGCTTCTTTTAGGGAGAGGGGTAGGAGTCTGGTAGATGGCACAGAGAGTTGGGCAATGCAGAATGAATGCAATGACAGCACCACTTCCCTCACCTTCTTTGTGGAACTTTAGACGTACTCCTTTCTGTTCACAAAGCCAACTTTCACTTTAATCTGTTTAGTTAAAGAGTTCTCCTTTTCAGTTCTCAAATGCCAGTTAGTTCAGGAAGGCACTTCTGATCTTTGGACTGAACCTGATATTCCTCTCTTGTTTCATAGCTTGTAATAATGTACTAATGTGATTATACAAGCTATTTTTGTTTCATGTGGTAGAGTTCTCATGGCTCAGATCTTGAATCTCCAGGGCTTTGTATCACCAATGCCTGGTGGGTTGGAGGTATTCAATAAATGCTTGTGGAATTAATGAAGGGATATGTGTTGTAGTAGCACTGATAGAAAAAAAAAAAGGAATTACAGGTCATTCAGTACTTATACTGATTTTTATAAGCATATAAAAAGTTATGTGAATTAACCATATCTTAAAAATTTCAAGAGTTTTGAAGACAATACAAAATGAAACAAAAAAATAGAAAAGTGGCTTTATTTGGGATTACAAAGCTGTGTTCCAATTTTGGTTAATTAGCAAGGTTAAAATTAATTTATACAGTGATACATATTCTTTTCATCATGACAATGTAATGATCTGGCTCTTAAGATTAATAAGCAGGTTTTCCTTTTGCCTTCTACTTATCTTGTAAGAGGAGCCAAATAAAATCCAAATTTGAATGGGAACTGAATTTTCAAGAATAACAAATAAAAAGTCACCAAGTAGTCTAAATATTTTAATCTCTACCTACAAACTGGGCAAAGTACAGGTACATTAATTCTTGCTCCTGGTTTATGTTGTACAGTTTTTGAGTCAATAATCTATTTATCAAACATGACATGCTTTCTGTAAATATTTTATGTTCCCAAAGTGACAATGGAGCAAAAGACAAATAGAAGTTTGAAAACCATAACTGTTGGTTACTTTCAGATGTTTTTTTGCTCAAGTTAGTGAACTGATTCATTTGAAATGATTTGGGAAAAAAATGAGGAAAATCAGATCCCATGCTAGTAGGTGAGAGTCGTGTCACTAAAGATTTAGAATCTATCAAACTATTCAGGAGAGAGAAGATAGTTAAAGAAATCCTCTTCAAAAAATCCTGACTCTGAAATGATTTAACAGGCAGAAGAATCTAAGATACTTTGTGATTTTCATTTTATAGCAGCTGTAGAGTGTACCATATTTTCAGATAAATTATTGTGATTTAACATTTAATTGGCAAGCATTGTCATTCATGGGATAAGTAATGGCAGAGAGTATTGGCTCAAAGGAGCATGAACTATTGGTATAGTAAGATAGGAGGAGAGCAGCAGGTAATGGATGAAACTTGAAGAAGTAAAGCATAAAGGAAGAAACCAATGACAGCATGGATGAGTCAGCTAGTGACCAGAAAGATAGTTGGGTCAGGAAAAACCTGGCAGATGTCATGAGTCAATCCACCAAGGCCCGGAGATGATCCAATAGGGGAAGAATCAATATGGCCACAAACTTCCAAAACAGTGGGTCTAGAGGCTTTGGGAAACAAGTTGCTGACATTTCAAATCATTATCACCTTTTGACATCTATTTGTCCTTCCAGAAGATTAATAAACCATATTAACTTCAAATTTTCTAGTATATTGATAGATATAGATACATATACATTTATGTATCTATATATATATATATATACACACACAAATATATATGTATATATATGTATATATATACACACAATATATATGTATATATATACATACAATATATATGTATATATGCACACAATATATATGTATATATATACACACAATATATATGTATATATGATGATATATATGATAATATATATACATATATATAATATATATATATATTTGTGTAGATACACACATGCACAGACACACACTTGCACACACACATACAGTATTTTAGGTTAAAAGACAGAGGATTTTAGTCAAGAGCATGTCTTTCAGGGTGCCTGGGTGGCTCAGTTGGTTGTGTCTGACTCTGGATTTTGGCTCAGGTAACGATCTCATGGTTCGTGAGATCAAGCCCCACATCAGGCTCTGCACTGACAGTAGGCTCTGCTCTCTCCCTCTCTCTCTGCCTCTACCCTACTTACGCTTGTGCTCTCTCTTCTTCAAAATAAACATTAAAAAATAACATGTCTTTCATTTTTGCTCTAAAGATAAAATGGTAGATCTTGTGATAGATAATTTCAACTCCAATGTATTTCCATGATTTTTAGGTTTGGGGACCATTTTAGTTTTACTCTTCCATTATCTCTCAATACTGTTCGTGTGTTACGTAACCTATGCTCTGTAAATAGTTGGCCTTAGTAATCCAATATTTGTTATGAAGATGACCTCCTCAAAATAGTACTTTTAACTGACAAATATAGTATAATATAATACAATTTTTGAATATAACAGACCTTCCCATAATGTTTTGATTTCTCAGTTTTCAAGGGCACATGCTACTCATAAGACAGAGGTAGCTATACCTTTGTAGATCAAAGTATCTAGGTTATGATATGAGGCTTATGGTCTCAATAAGATTCTAGGGTTAGAAATTTGCATAAATTCATATCTAGCTGATCTCATGAGTTTCAGCAAAATCTCCAAGGATTGAAACTTAAAATGAATGTACTTTTTTTTTCCTAGGCTAGCTGAGTCTTAATTATTTCAAGCCTGTATAGTAGTGTACAGCATAATTAACTCTGATGTGTGTTTCACACCCAATTAGGAGATATTTTAGCACCAAGATAATTGGACCCAGCAGCACCTGGGAAGTGTAATCAAACAGGTTTATCACCACATATTATGTCCCATGATCTTCTGCACTTTATGGTATGCATAAAGAGAATGGTCAAGACATCTGGGAAAATGTTGCTCATTATTGAATCTTTACAAAGACATGCATCCAGTTCAAGGTATTCCTGTTTGTCTAAAAGCCTTCAACCTTTTCCTATGACTTCACAATCCTTGTGTTGCTTTTACTAATGATTTCTCCCTTGCTTATCAGGTTGATAATACTCATTCACTTTCCTTGGTATTGGAGGTTTTGTCATATTTTCTTGGTAATGAGGATAATCTGTTCACATATTTTTCCTTGGATCAGCTGGGGATCAAATACAAAACTGGGGTTGAGGATATAACCTGTATTCTGTAATTCTCAGATGCCATCAACCACAGGTTCAAAGAATCCACACTAGAAGCTTGTATCTAATAGTGTGATTTATGGACCTGCAGACTAGAAGCTCAATAGAAATGCAGGTTTGGGACTATGTTCCAGGCCTATTTTCTCTCTGTTTTATTTTTTAAGTTTATTTATCTTTATTTATTTTGAGAAAGAGAGAGATTACATGTGTGAGTGGGGAGTGGCAGAGATGGAAGGAGAGAGAATCCCAAGCAGGCTCCCTGCTATCAGCACAGAGCCCAATTTTTGGGGGTTAATCTCAAGAACCCTGAGATCATGATATGAGCTGAAATCAAGAGTCGGATACTTGACTGACTCTCCACCCAGGATCCCCTCTGCACTTTAAAAAGATCCTTGGAATGCCTAGGTGGCTCCATCAGTTAATTGTCCAACTCTTGATTTCACCTCAGGTCGTGATCTCATGGTTCATGGGACTGAGCCTTGCACCAGGCCCCACAATGAGAGTGCAGAGTCTCCTTGAGATTTCCTGCTTTTGCTCTCTCTCCCAAAAATGAATAAACTCTAAAAAATAGTTTAAAAAATTAAAGATAAAAAGATCCCCAAATGATGCTTATCTATGCACATAAAAGTTTGACAAATATAGTCTAGCTAGTATAAGAAATCCTTTATGATAGGGCCTGTGAATTGATTGTCTTCCAAGTCCTGGTTTGCCCAAACACACAACAATATGTATGAAGGGAAGCTAAGAAGGAAAGAAGGGCAAAAAGTAGAAAGGCAAGCAGGTAGGCTTTGTACCTTGTGATCATAAGTCAGGTTCTTCAAAATAGAGGGAGTCTTCAAGTACTATCTGAACAAAGATGGTCTCAAAGTTTACCCCTCTCACCTTGATCCCTTTTCTTTCTAGGCCTGGTGTTTCCAATTTGCTGCTAACTTCAGACTCATTCAATCTGGTATTTAGATCCTTGGTTCAGGCCTGACTTGTCCCTTATGAATCCTGATGCTCCCTTGCCAACCCTATTGTAACATGATTTTCTGGCTTTAGATGTAGGCAAGGCCACAGCCATCATTTTAATTTCTTTTTAATGTTTTATTTATTTCTAGGAGGGAGAGAGAGAGAGACAGCATGAGCAGGGGAGGGTCAGAGAGAGAGGGAGTCACAGACTCTGAACTAGGCTCCAGGCTCTGAGCTGGCAGTCAGCACAGAGCCCGACGTGGGGCTCGAACCCACGAACCGCGAGATCATGACCTAGCGAAAGTCGGATGCTTAACTGACTAAGCCACCCAGGCGCCCCCACAGCCATCATTTTAAAAATAGATTTACCAGGGCCCCTGGGTGGCTCAGTCGGTTAAGGGTTCAAATTCAGCCCAGGTCATGATCTCATGGTTTGTGGGTTTGAGCCCCACATCAAGCTCTGTGCTGACAGCTAGCTCAGAGCCTGGAGCCTGTTTCAGATTCTTTGTCCCCTCTGATACTCCCCTGCTCACGCTGTCTCTCTCTCTCTCTCTCTTTATCTCTCAGAAATAAATAAAACATTAAAAAAATAAATAAAATAGATTTACCAAAAAGCAATGGAAACTAGCTTAACCAATCTTGCTTAGAGAGAAGCTTTTTCATCTCCTTTGGTTTTGTTGCTGTTGTTGTTCTTGACTTGAGTAACATGTCATGAGAAAATCCTGATGAAAAAGACAGTGTCCATAAGCAAAAAGTATGGTATTCTTTGCTGCCTCATGGAGGAAAATCTAATTTTCCATAGCCAGGGCTTTTATATAAGGGGAACACACTGGAGTCCTGTAATTTCTGGCTTTGTTCCTGTAGGCAAGTAAGACTTCTTTTTCTCCTTCAACACATTTTTGGGAGGAGTCATGCAATCACTTATAATTACATTAGGGTATTTTGTTATTACATTAGAGTACTTTAAATGGCTTTTAATACTGAGTTTTGACCCAATTTTAAAACATCCACTGAGCCAACTAATAAAAAATATACTAAGGCTAAAATTAAAGTTATTGGATGATGAAGACATACTTCTTGAGATTTAATGTCATGGCCTATTCACTTGTGATTTTAAGTTCTTTAAATTTAAAAATCTACTGGGTATTGGAAAAAATATGTAACTATAAGCAAATATAAATAAACATAAATACCCATTGACTTTGAAGACTAACAGTGAGTTTAGGAAAACAAAATGTGAACATAAATCATTCAAGTAGAACCTCAAGATAAATCTCAAGAGAGGCCTTTAGTCCTCAGAAATACAGGACCCTGGGGCCCTGGGTAGCTCAGTCAGTTATATATCTGACTTTGGGTCAAGTCATGATCTCCCAGTTCCTGGGTTTGAGTCCCATATCAGGCTCTGTGCTGATGGCTCGGAACCTGGAGCCTACTTCAGATTCTGTGTCTCCTTCTCTCCCTGCCCCTCCACTTCTCATATTCTGTGTGTGTCTCTATCTCTCAAAAATAAGTAATCACTAAAAAATTAAAAAAATAAAAATAAGACCCCTTCCCAGCTAGGTTAGTATGTATAGGATTTTCACAGGGAGGATAGTTAAGTCCAAGAGTTTTAAAGACAAATACCATCAGAGAGCAGTTAACATGGTGGAGAAGTAGGGGAACCTGAAGTCCCTTCATCCCTCAAACACAGAAATGTTGAGGCCAGAGGACTTGGAATTCCAAGAGACCCAGCTGCAGTGATAGAGCCTCTCTAGGGGCCCATGGGGACAACTTGGTGGGCCATACTTGCATGATTGCAAACTTGAAGAGATAAAATGGGTGCCATAGGCATGGAGTGGAGGAATTCCCTTCTGCAGAGAGACAAAAATAAGAGAAAGAGAGGCTGGAGAAGTGTGCTACTGTATTTGGAGGAGAGAAAAACCATGCACCAGGGATCAGAAAAAACAGAAAGATCCAATCTCTAACTGGGAGGCTTTCTAAGGATTGGAACTGGCTGCCATGTTCATGCACGTGGGGAGAAGGTGAGCAAGCCCCATCCCCAGGCTAGGTAACTAGTTCAGAGGTGCAGTCTGTAGTGGGAGAATGCAATCCCCTCCCTTGGCAACTGTGGGAACAAGGCAAAGAGCCATTGCAAGGACAATAGACCCTGCTTGCACCAACCCTTTATCGGTGGGCATCACTTCCCTTAGATCTTTTAAGACATTGGGGTTTGAATCCCAGCCAAGTGCCTGCGAGGCACAGGAGACTCTGGGTCAGGGGAGAAAAAAAAGGCTGTCACACCAGCACATCACTTTGAGGAGAGCCTGAACAGAGTGGTTTGAGACATCTAGTCCAGGAAAGAAAGACTGGAGTGTCTCCATTTTTGTCCACTTCCCCAGCAAGGTGGGGCATCAGGAACTGACACATGGGGCCCACAGTGGAGGCTGGGCCTGCCTAACACCAAACCACTCCTTTCTGCATCTGGTAACTGTGTATCTACTGGAGCAAGATTGACACTGACCAACCAGACAGTCCCTCCTCCAGACCAGTGCAGTCAGGAGTTTCAATTTCTGATTTAATTCTTGGTCAATTATATATATATATGTGTGTGTGTTTGTGTGTGTGTGTGTGTGTGTGTGTGTGTGCATAAAATACATACATATATAATATATATATATATATATATATATATATATATATATATTCATTTCCTTTTCTTCCTCTTAGTTCTTCCTTTCTCTAGTCTGCTTATTCTGGTTGTTGGTTTATTTAACAGACATAATTAATCTATTCTCTTTACACCTCTTCTGCATCTCCTTCTTTATTTTCCTCTCTCTCTCTGGATTAAGCCATATAGTTTCTCTGCCTTGTCAATTTTATTTTATTTTATTTTTCCCCACTCCTGTCATTTATCTTTTTGTATATGATAAGGCTTCTTCCACCACCACCACTCCCACCCACTTTTTTCCCCCTAGGGTTACTTCAATGAGCAAATCAAAGTACACCTGAGGAGAGAGATAAAGAAACCAGAGTCACAAAAAGAGATAGCACATAACACACTCCAAAAACACCTCCTGAAGGGCCAGGCCTTGGACAGTGTATCATCTCTTTGGTATAGTAGTGCTCATAAGTGCAGGACACATAACAAGTTTTTAAAGCATATAAAGGACAGAAAACTAGCCAAAATTATGAAATGGAAGAATTATCCTAAAAAGAAGTTCAAGGAAGAAATGACAGCTAAAGAATTGCTCAAACAGGTGTACACAATATATCTGGTCAAGAATTTAGAATACTTATCATAAGATTAATCACTAGGCTTGAAAAAAGCATAGAAGACAGCAGAGAACCTATTGCTGCAGAGATTAAGGAAATAAATAATCATGACAAATTAAGAAATGCTGTAAATGAGGTACAAAATAAACTAGATGTGCTGACAGTGAGGATGGAAGAGGCAGAGGGGAGAATAAGTAAATAGAAGACAAAATTTTGGAAAATGATGTAACTGAGAGAAAGAGATTAAAAAATACTAGACCATGAGGGGAGAATTAGAGAACTAAGTGATTCAAAGAAATGTATTACTATCTGTATCTTAGGAGTTCCAGAAAAAGAATCAGAGAGAAAGGTGCAGAATATTTACTTGAACAAATTATAGCTGAGAACTTCCCCAATCTGGGGAAGAAAGCAGACATCCAAATCCAGAAGGCAAAGAGAGCTCCCTTCAGACATAACAGGAATACATCTTCTCCACAACATATCACAGTGAAACTAGCAAAATACAAAGACAAAGAGAAAATTCTAAAAGCAGCTAGGGTCAAACGTGTCTTAACCTACAAAGGTAGATACATAAGGGTAGTAGCAGATCTGTCCACTGAAACTCGGAGGACAAAAGAGAGAGGCAAGAAATATTCAATGTGCTGAATAGGAAAACTATGCAGCCAAGAATCCTTTATCCAGCAAGGCTGTCATTCAGAATAGAAGGAGAGATAAAGGCTTTACCAGACAAACAAAAACTAAATGAATTCATGACCACTAAACCAGCCCAGCAAGAGATCTTAAGGAGGATTCTGAGTGGAATGCTGTAAAGACTACAAAGGACCAAAGACATCATCACAAACATGAAACACACAGATAACACAGTGACACTGAATCCATATGTTTCAATAATAACACTGAATGTAAATGGCTTAAATGTTTCAACTGAAAGACATAAGGTATCAGAATGGATAACAAAACAGGATCCATCTCCATACTATCTACAAGAGACCCATTTTAGACCTGAGGACATCTTCAGATTGAAAATGAGAGGATGGAGAACCATCTATCATGCTACTGGAAGTCAAAAGAAAGCTGGAGTAGCCATTCTTATATAAGACAAACTAGATTTTAAACTAAAGACTGCAGCAAGAGATAAAGAAAGGCATTAAACCATAATTACAGGATCTATCCACAAGAAGAGCTAACAATTATAAAAGTTTATGCCCCAGTTTGGAAGAACCCAAATATATAAGTCAATTAATCACAAACATAAGCAATCTTATTGATATGAATGTGGTAATTGCAGAGAACTTTAATACTCCACTTACAACAATGGACAGATCATCTAGACAGAAAAATCAATAAAGAACAATGGCCCTGAATGATATACTAGACCAGATAGGCATGACAAATATATTTAGAACTTTTCATACTAAAAGCAGCATAATATACATTCTTCTTGAGTGCACATGAACATTCTCAAAGTTAGATCACATACTGGGTCACAAAACAGCCTTCAATAAATATAAAAGAATTGAGATCATACCATGCATATTTTCAGATCACAGTATGATGAAACTTGAAATCAACCACAAGAAAAAGTTTGGAAAACCTCCAAATACACGGAGGTTAAAAAACATCCTACAAAAAAATCAATGAATCAACCAGAAAATTAAAGAATAAATTAAAAAATATACGGAAACAAATGAAAATAAAAACACGACAGTCCAAACGCTTAGAGATGCAGGAAAGGCAGTCCTTAGAGGAAAATACATTGCAATCCAGGCCTATCTCAAGAAACAAGAAAAATCTCAAATACAAAATCTAACAGCATGCCTAAAGGAGCTAAATGCAGAACAGCAAAGAAACCCCAAGACCAGCAGAAGAAGAGAAATAATAAAGATCAGAGCAGAAATAAACAATGCAGAATTAAAACAAACCAAACAAAACAGTAGAACAGATCAATGAATCTAAGATATGTTTTTTTTGAAAAAATAAACAAAATTGATAAACCCCAATGAGACTTCTCAAAAGAGAGAGGACCCAAGTAGGTAAAATCATGAATGAAAAAAGATCACAACCAACACCACAGAAATACGAACAATTATCAGAGAATACTATGAAAAATTATATGCCAACAAATTGGACAACTTGGAAGAAATGGAAAAACTCCTAGACACCCACACACTACCAAGACTCAAACAGGAAGAAATAGAAAATTTGAACAGACCTATAACGAGTGAGGAAATTGAATCATTTATCAAAAATCTCCCAACAAATGAGAGTCCTGGGCCAGATAGCTTCCCCAGGGAATTCTATCAGGCATTTAAAGCATAGTTAATACATATCCTTCTGAAGTTGTTTCAAAAAATAGAAATAGAAGGAAAGCTTCCAGACGCATTCTATGAAGGCAACATTACCTTGATTCCCAAACCAGACAGAAACCCCACAAAAAAGGAGAATTACAGGCCAATATCCCTGATGAACCTGGATGCAAATATTCTCAATAAGATACTAAAATTGAATTCAACAGCATATTAAAAGAATTATTCACCATGATCAAGTGGGATTCATTCCTGGGCTGCAGGGCTGGTTCAATATTCAAAACTCAATCAATGTGATACATCACATTAATAAAAGAAAGGATAAGAACCATATGATACTGTCAATAGATGCAGAAAAAGCAGTTGACAAAATACAGTATCCTTTCTTAATAAAACCCTCAAGATAGCAGGGATAGAAGAAACATACAAAAGCCTTATATGAAAAGCCCATAGCTAATATCATCCTCAATGGGGAAAAACTGAGTGCTTTCCTCCTGAGATCAGGAAAATGAGAGGGATGTCCACTCTCACCACCGTTGTTTAACATAGTGTTGGAGGTCCTAGCCTCAGCAATCAGACAACAAAATGAAATAAAAAGCATCCATACTGGTAAAGAAGAAGTCAAACTTTCACTTTTCCCAGATGACATGATGCTGTATATGGAAAACCCAAAAGACTCTACCAAAAAGCTGTTAGAACTGATCCATAAATTCAGCAAAGTTGCAGGATACAAAATCAATTTAGAGAAATCGGTTGCATTTCTATACACAATAATGGAGCAACAGAAAGAGAAATAAAGAAATTGATCCCATTTATAATTGTACCAAGAACCGTAAAATATCTAGGAATAAACCTACTAAAAAATGTAAGAGATCTGTATGCTGAAAAATAAAGAAAACTTATGAAAGAAATTGAAGAAGTCACAAAGAAAAGGAAAAAAATTCCATGCTTATGGATTGAAAGAACAAATATTGTTAAAATGTCAATACTACCCAAAACAATCTGTACATTCAATGCAATCCCAGTCAAAATTGCACTGGCATTCTTCTCAAAGCTAGAGCAAATTATCCTAAAATTTGTATGTAACCACAAAAGACCCTGAAGAGCTGAAGTAATATTGAAAAAGAAAACCAAAGTGGGAGGCATCAAAATCCCAGACTTTAGCCTCTACTACAAAGCTTTAATCATCAAGACAGTATGGTATTGGCACAAAAACACACATAGACCAATCGAATAGAATAGAGAATCCAAAATTGGACCAACAAATGTATAGCCAACTAACCTTTGATGAAGCAGGAAAGAGTATCCAATCGGGGGGGGTGGGGGGGAGACAGTCTCTTTAGCAAATGGTGCTGGGAGAACTGGACAGCAACATGCAGAAGAATGAAACTGGATCACTTTCTTTCACCATACATGAAAATAAACTCAAAATGGATTAAAAACTTAAGTGTGAGACAGGAAACCACAAAAACTCCAGAGGATAAACCAGACAATAATCTCTTTGACATTAGCAGCAGCAATTTCATGCTCAACACATCTTTAAAGGTTCATCTTCCAAAATGAACCATTGGGACCTCATCAAGATAAAATGCTTCTGCACTTCAAAGGAAACAATCAACAAAACTAAAAGGCAATTGACAGAATCGGAAAAGATATTTGCAAATGACATATTGGATAAAGGGTTAGTATCCAAAATCTATAAAGAAGTTACAAAACTCAACACCCAAAAACCAAACAATGCAGTGAATAAATGGGTAGAAGACATAAATAGATCCTTTTCCAAAGAATACATCCAGGTGGGAAACAGGCACAAGAAAAGATGCTCAACATCACTGAACATCAGGGAAATAAAAATCAAAACCACAATGAGATACCACCTCACATCAGTCATAGTGGCTAAAATTAACAACTTGGGAAACAACAGATGCCGATGGGGATGTGGAGAAACAGGAACCCTCTTGCACTGTTGTTGGGAATACAAACTGGTGCAACAATTCTGGAAAACGGTGCAGAGATTCCTCAAAAAATTAAAAATACACCTACCCTATGGCCCAGCAATAGTACTGGTAGGAACTTATCCAAAAATACAGGAGTACTGATGCATAGGGGCACATGTATCCCAATGTTTAGAGCAGTGTTTCCAAATTATGGAAAGAGCCTAAATATCCATCAACTGATGAATGGATAAAGATGTGGTTTGTATATACAATGGAATACTACTTGGCAATGAGAAAGAATGAATTCCTGCCATTGGCAGCATGTGGATGGAACTGGAGCATATTTTGTTAAGTGAAATAAGTCAGTCAGAGAAAGACAGATATCATATTTTTTCACTCATATGTGGAACTTCAGAAACTTAACAAGACCATGGGGGAAGGGAAGAGGAAAAAATAGTTACAAACAGAGAGGGAGGGAGGCAAACAATAAGAGACTCTTAAATACAGAGAACAAACTGAGGGTTGATGGGGGGAGGAGGTGAGGGGAAAATGGGTGATGAGCATTAAGGAGGGAATTTGTTGGGATGAGCACTGCATGTTGCATATAAGTAATGAATCATGGAGATCTACCCCCAAAACGAAGAGCACACTGTATACACTGGACACACACACACACACACACACACACACACACAGAGAGAGACAACATTGTATGTTGGCCAACTTGACAACAAACTATATTTAAAAAAGACAAATGCCATCACTTTTTACCTGGAAATTAGGGGAAGGACTTGCTGTGGCCATTTCAGACTAGAAAACTTATTGAATAAAACATGAAAGTACAATGATTTCTAAATAGCACAGCCAAGCTACCCTTTTAAAAATCACCATATTGCATCTTTGCACAGTTAAGACAGACTTATGGCTAAGATATAGGAAAAAATAAAAAGAATAGAAAATCTTCTACATTCTTCAATAGAGGCAGATACCTGTATGGTCATGGTGATCAGAAAATAAATCAACAGAAAATATATTTAAAGCTATATTTATTTCAACAAAGTAGCAAAATCTACTTCTAAGATAAGAAAAAGTTTTGTTCCATAGGACAGTCAGGAATTGCGTGGGTGCTCATGAGTGCTCATATTTTATATAAAATCCAAATATCTTTTTCTTATTGAGATAATTATTTTTCCATGTGCTTAGGCTCTTATAGATACATTTTTGGAGATTTTTCACTCTCTATTCAGTACCCATATGTTTAGTGTTTGGCAAATTTCCATAGGTGACCCATGGGGAGAAGATTCATGATCAAGTTCCTGATTATTTGCTTCCTGTTGCTAACTTTACTGGAAGCCAAAATGGAGGTTCCCACCAGTAAAAGTTTGTTTTCAATAGCACATTCCATTTTGAGGTAGTAGTAGTAATAGTAGTAGTAGTAGTAGTAGTAGTAGTAGAAGAAGAAGAAGAAGAAGAAGAAGAAAAAGAAAAAGGAGGAGGAGTGGGGGGAGGAGGAAGGGAGAGAGGAGAAATAGAAAGAGGAGAAGAAGAAGGAGAAGATGGGGAAAAGAGGAGGGGAAGGAGGAAAAGCACATGGAGAAGAACAAGAAGGAGGAGCTGAAGCAGGGGTAGGAAAAAAGAGGAGAGAGAGAAGAGGAAGAAAAACAAAAGAATATTCAAGGTTTGGAGCTTTGAGCCTCATAGAAATTTCCACAAGGAGAAATCAAAACTTTAAATATTGAT
The DNA here is from genome assembly GCF_003009895.1 of Hyaena hyaena. NCBI lineage: Eukaryota > Metazoa > Chordata > Mammalia > Carnivora > Hyaenidae > Hyaena > Hyaena hyaena. Next base: position 493,325 of record NW_024081515.1, read on the forward strand.
CCTAAGAATAAAACTTTTAACTATTGATCTCAATTTCTCTGTTGAGAGCTTGCAATTATGCCATGCTAGGCAGATCTTGGTCAGAATGATTTCATATTAAATCAGCTCTTTGATGTAGAAAGTGTTAAAAGCTTATTGAACATCTCCCCATTTCCTCTCTCTTTCTGGATTTGTTTTCCTCTACAACTATAGAGACCTTGGCTGTTGGATTTGCAAAGCTTTTGGAAGCATTTTTTCTTTGACTCTTTTGTCTTCAGTGTTCTAGCTCACTATCTCTTGAGTTTTCAGATTTGCAAGCAGCCAGGAAAGATTTTTAAAGCCCGACAGTGATTGGCCAAAGTAAACTACTTTTCATGGGCTATCAGTTGCCCATAATTTCTCTGGGTCTGACATCTTTGCTCTCCTTATGTGCATGACTCAAAGCATAGACTTAGTGCTTTGGTACTCCTGGGATGCCATTCTCAACTCAGATGGGCTAATAAATGTACACAATAGCTGAGAATCTAAACAGAGAAGCAGGTTTAATTTTAGAACCCACTCCCCATGACAGTATAAAATCTTAGAGAATGACTCAGTGAAAGGCTCTTTAAAACTTTACTCCTTGAAATATTTCAGTGTATGTGTGTGTTGGGAGAAGGTATTACTCATAATAGAATATTCTGGAATAAAACATTCATAGTAGGGAAAGTGTGGGGATCTCAAGTAGTACTTATCTGAGTGATTAAGGTGGTTTAACACAACAGAAAACAACAGAGACCCACTCCCAATCACCAAGAGAGGTGACTTCCCAACTTTTTTTTCTTTTACTGATGTGTAGATGAACACATTTGAGGCTTGCTCTTAACAAGGGTCAATGCTAACAAGGCAAGAGTCTTGGTGCTTCTATCATTTGAAATACAGCTGTTTAAATAGAATAGGCTTAGACGAGTAACCTGAAGGAACATTTGCACTGGAGCTTGCTTCCTCAAAGGTTAAAATAAAAGTTTTATTTGAACAGTAGTGGAAAAGGGCACTGGAAACTTTTCCTCACCAGAGGGAATTGAGGAGAGAAGATAATAACATTGAACATATTCAGGCATAGGCTTCCAGAACACGTTTGTGCACTTCTTCTGTGCGGCCATCCTCTCGTATGCCCACCTGATCCAGCCGGTCCTCTGCTTACAAAAGCAGAAAATATTTCCTCAGATCCTCATGAAGATAACCTCTCTATCACACTACCACTAGCTGCCTTAGATATTTTTCCTCCGATTGATGACAAATATCAGCACCTTATTCTGGATCCCCAGAGCTAATTTAAATGTGTGCTTTTGTACAGGTAGTTTGCTTCAACCAGAGTTGTTTGGGTCAAAACTTTCAGAATGGAGAACCAGCAAGTATGGTTAAGTGTAAACTGGAGAAGTCAGCGCTGTGCGGAAGGGGTTCTTCATCTTCTTTGGAACTCGGTGTTCATAGACTGTGAAAATTCTCTGAAGGTTTGCAGTCTTATTTTTCCAGTTTGGGGGGCCCCATAGACCCTTAAATGATACCTATAGGAGGTAGACTATCTGTGGTTCTCCTTGCTGTGTGGTACCTAAATGTTCCAGGATTTCCTTTCTGCCTAAGTCTTTAATTAGTCCTTTCCTTGTCTGTGCTCTTTCCTTTGCCTGGAAATTTCCATAGTTCTCTGTGCCACCACAAATAATAGGACTTTTATTCACACAATGGGTATTTACACAATACAAAAATGTGTATTTAGCTGTGTGTTACTGATTTGATAACCACTCTTGCTTTCATGCAGCAGGGAATGCTGACCTATTCCTTCAAATAATATATTTGTCTTCAATAAATGGAAGTTTTAGTAACTCTAAGGTAGATTTTGGAGTATTCCAGGAGGCCCGCGGGGAGGAAATCTGGGGCAGTTGCTTGAAATCAGAAGGATGGTTGAAATATAGTGAGATACACTGCTTCATTCACTGTTGGCAGGAAGGTACATTGTGTGATCATTCCTGAAAACAAATTCAAGTTAAGAGCCTTCAAGAGGTTCATTAAGTTTGGTCCAGTTATTCCACTTCCAACAGCTTATCTTCAGTAAATGATCAAAAGTTCACATAATTATTTATTTGGTAATGATGAAAAATGAATAATATTTTTAATAATGCTGAGAACTGCTTCTATTGAGTGTTTACTGTTTATTGAGTGTAGACTGCACTGTGAAAAGTACCTGGCATGCCTTATCTAATTTAGTCTTCCCAGCAAGACTCTGAGCTAAGTATTGTTTCTATACTAACATTAACAGTGGGGAAAAGGAGACTTAGGAAGGTTAAAATATCAGATTTAAATTAGCACAGCTGGGAAGTTAAAGGGGTGGGTTTTCTGAACTAGGTTTGGAGCTCTTGTATAGTGCATAAGCTACACACGTGTACATGGAAGCCATGGTACATGGACACTACTCTAGTGTCCGCATTCTTCATCTCTGCAATCAAACTGCTTTTTCAAGAATGTGTCTTTTTCACATCCACATCCAAGAACTCTTCTGCATTACCCTGGTAAGATACTGCTTTAAGTCCCTTAGAATCAATTGAGGTCTTTATGACAGGAGGAACTGGGAGAAGCAGAGGACCAGGAAATGAGACACCAATGTATTATCTCTTAGACACATGGTACTAATAGACTGTGCCCTGTGCCTGGTGCCCTGTGCCTGGTTGAACTCCTGAACATTGTGCCTCTGATTTCCTTTTTGCAAAATATGGCTACTGAGACCTTCTTATCTTATAGGTTTGTTGCTATGATAAAATTAGATCAAGTTCTACATTGAAGATATTACTGTATAAGATGCTCTGCTCCTTTGTAATTTCTGGAATTTCATCAAAGCTAGTGATAACTCAGGATAGTTTTTTCAGTTACTTAAGATTGTAGATCAGTTTTAGCCCTACAAATACTCTTTATACTTTTTAGCGTTGAACACAATAACATGGTATTTTTCTTTCATGAATGATCCTTTCTTGAGTTGGAGTAAATTGGAAGAGGAGATTAAGTACCTAGACTAGAAGCTCAAAAGGTGGTGGGCTGTTGTGGAACATGGAGGTTTCATAAGCATTTGATTATTGTCTGAAATAATAGCTCAATAACAATCAAATCATGATTAAAATTATTATAATCTGAAGAGACCATATTTTAAAAAGAGAAGCAAATTTAGAACTCTATTCAGAAGATTAACAGAGGGTAGATTTTGCATTTTAGCTACATTAGTGAGCATAGTAAAACGTTATCCCATTTAGAGATGTGAAGGAGTTGAGCTTTGTAAAAAATAAAATTCTGTCCAAGATGGTTTTTCCATTCTGTAATATTGCATATGGTTAAAGAAATTAAAAGTTGCTTAATATATATATTTGTTTTTCATATATTATTCCATATATATATGGAATATATATAGAGAGATTTTCCATATGTATGGAATATATATGGAAATATATATATATTTATATGGAATATATATATATAGAGAGACAGATTTTCCATATATATGGAAATATATATATAAAGAGGGGGGTTCAACAAATATCTTTTAAATGTCTAGCATGGGCTATATTCTTTGTCAGGTACTAGAAATTCAAAGCAGAAAAAAAAAAAAGACAAAATCTCTGCCTTCAGGGATACTATAGTTTATAAGAGAAAATATACATTAAACATTTTAATGTAAGTGATACAACTGTGGAAAGGGCTATATTTTGCCTGTTATAAGGTGTAGTGTTTCCCCTCTAGGTGTCTATAGGGAAGTCTTTATGCAGTTGAGAATATTGATTCTATATTGAGATATAATTGACATTAATATTGTATAAATTTAATATAACTTTATAAATGTATATATTGGGAAATGAGCACCATGATAAGGTTAGTTAACACACCCATCATCTAACATAGTTACAATTTTTGTGAATGTAGTGAGAACTTTTTACTCTCTTAGCAACTGTCAAGTATAGAGTACAGTATTGTTAACTATAGACATTATATTGTATATCCCCAGAAGTAATTCATCTTACAACTAAAAGTTTTTACCCTTTGGCTACATTTACCAATTTCCACACCTCAATCCTCACTCTTGGCAGTAACCAATCTGTTCTCTGTTTCTTTGAGCTCGGTGTTTTCAGATTCCACATTTTAGTGAGATGGTATTTGTCTTTCTCTGTCTGATTTATTTATTTCACTTGGCATAATACCCTCAAGTTTCATCCATGTCATTTTAAATGGCAGGATTCCCTTCTTTTACTGCCAAATAGCGCGCACACACACACACACACACACACACACACACACACCTTTTTATCCATTCATCTGTCAGTGGACACAGGTTGTTTCCATGTCTTGCCATTGTGAATGATACCTTAATGAACATAGTGGTGCAAATATCTCTGAGAGAATAATTTCATTTCCTTCAGAAAAATACCCAGAAGTGGGATTGCTGGATCGTATGGTAGCTCTATTTTTAATCTTTTGAGGAAACTGCATGTTGTTTTCCATAATGGCTGCACCAAATTACAGAGAATATTGGTCTTGGTTTTCAAATTTCAAAACAAATGTTTTACCCTCTGCTCAAGTGGTACCTAAAGTTTGGGCTATTGGGTGATGGGTATTAAGGAGGGCACTCGTGATGAGCACTGGATGTTGTATGTAAGTGATGAATTACTAAATTCTACACCTGACACTAATATTACACTGTATATTAAGTAACTGGAATTTAAATAAAACGTGGAACTAAAAAAATCTACCATCCACACAAATAAAGTAAAACTTATGGATACTTCCTTAAGTATCAATTGAAATACATAACCTTGCATTGTATGTTGTAAAGCATTCTGATATTAGAAATTATATGTATTATAGGTGATCTTGGAATCATTCTATTTATTTGGCTTTGTAAAAATTCTAATTATACCCTTCATTAAATTAAATAAATACAAAATTATACACATGGACTTTATTTGTAGAGGCCCCAATTCACTTAATGGTGCTTCAACATAATGGCATTGGCATTATTAATGCACATGTATGGTCTGATAATACGTTACTTTTTTATACATTGTGACTCAGATCTATACTCAGGTTGAGCTTCTGTTTCAGAATATGAAAGTAGAAAATATTTTTTATAAATCTTATAACTTCTGAAAATGTGCATAATTTATTTTTCTCCAGCTTTTTTTCTCCAGCTGCCAGGAGTCCCCACTTCAAAAGTCAAATGGATGATAATATTTCTTTGGTCTTTCCTAGTGATTGAACTATTTGCATTACTTTTTAATTTATAACTTTAATTTCCTTTTCTTATTCTAATGAGAATTGTCTTATTGAATATGCCTTTTATTGCATATCATCTCTAAACTATTTTTTTACTGAGAAAAGTTATAAGGATATCAATGAAATAGTTCCAATATCTCAAACACTTCATTTTGCCATGTAGTGGTGTTTAGGTTGGTTGTTAACATCTGTCTTGCTTTGGAAATATTTTAAGCCACCGGGTAATGTAATATGGTATACCTCAAGGCATCTTAACGTCCAATTAATAACCTCCCGTTGGGGAAATAAGGAAAGTCTCAGCTAAACAGCTCAAACAAAGGTATAGCCAGAAACAAAATTAATTCCTAAAATGGTACTTTCTCTTTCAAAGAGAGAAAAGGGAAGAGCCACTGATTTATTAGTAATTGATTTAAAATGACCGGGGCCAGTTCTGTTGAAGGGGTACATTTCACAAGTAGAAAAGATGAAAGAAATCCTCTCAGGTTTGGATTTATAGCTCAGGTTTTGTAATTCAAAGGAAAAGCACCACAAACGGAGTGGCCAGCTGTTTGTAACTCACATGGCAATCAATAATTCAGGTAAACTAACTCAGAGTAAATCCAGTATCTTGGTACCTTCATGTCTGCAGGTCTGAAGAGGCCAATCTTCTTCTAAAGAAGACAAGATCTGTTTCTATCAGTGCTCTTAATGAAGTAAAAGCAGCCACCCGAACGGCCTGGCACACTCCTAGGGGAAAGTCGTCTGTGTCCCCTCCTGTGGTGAGCAGACCACTGGGTTGACCCTGTCCTGTTCCTGAGACCTCTGGGACCCCCCAGGCACTTGGGATCAACTTTCGACTCTTTTGAAATACAAGTCTCCAACCCTGGAGTCTGTCATGTAGTATATTTCTTGATTAGATGCCACTAGTGTGGCAATTTACAGGAAGTGACATGGGTTGATAGTTTGGCATTCAGTAAAATAAAATCTCACAGATGAGACTGAAAACATGAATGAATTCAATTGGTTTCTTAAAACACATCCTAAATCTCTTTCTTTTGATATTTTTGAAAACAAAATGACAACTGCAAAGGTTTTCTGTAGTTACTGCAAAAGCAGAGTCAGATACACTGCTATTATTGTAATTCCAATTTTGTTCTTTCTGCCAGTATCTATCATTCATGGTATCCAGCTATCCACCCTGCAAGTGCAAGTTTCAGCAGAGAGAATCAGCTATCTTTTGAGTGAATCAAGAATCTGCCAAAATGCCAAATAGAAGTACCAAATACAAAGAGAATTTGCTGAAATATTTCCTTGAGATTGGCATCTGAAGTAAAACTCTTGGCACAGTTAAAATTGGAAGCTTATTATTGCTCTGATTAGTCACTTGCTATGTGATGCAACTTGTATTTCCTCCTCCTCGTATTTTTCTTCTTATGTTTTTTCCTTCCTATGTATCATCTCCATTTGGGTTAATGTAAATTCTGCTATTCAAAGAGGTTAAGGTTTTGCTATAACAACTTTGCTTCTAGTAATAAGTTTCCTTTATTAAGGCCCTTTTCATTGAATGAAACTCAGAGCAGTTAGAGGATTATATAAGATCCAAGTTTATCTTGTCATTAAAAACCAAAAGACCTTCCACTTCTTTTGACACACCTACAGCTTTTTCTTGACACTTGTACTCAGCTAGGTGGTGGCAAGTTCCAGATTTCTCAAAACAACCTCCAAGTTCCCTCCCTACTCACTTTGCTCTTCAATCTGGAAAATATCCTGCTATGGATTTCAGAAGTACTGCCTGATTTCTTAAGCCTTAGATGTTTGGTAGCCAAGGAATGTGTTACTATTTCTAAAGTAAATAACTGAGCCATAAAAAACAAACAAACAAACAAACAAACAAACAAAAAAACGACCTCTGAAAGAATTAGAGTGATGTAGTACTTGTTTTCATTCCATTTCCATAATGGCTCTTTACCCTTTAAGTCCTCTTCTCCCCGAAAGGACAAAATGAGAATTTTTAAAAAACAATTATTTTTCTTATTTTCCCAACTTTCTTGAAGTATAATTTACATACCACAAAAATTCACACAGTATAAGAACAGAATAAATGATTTTTTAGTAAGTTTAAAGAGCACAATCCACTTTTAGAACATTTCCAGCATCTTCCAAAATTCCCTCGAGCTTATTTGTCATCAGCTAACTCCATGCAACAGAAGGCTAAGAGAAAAAATGAAGACATTCTGGTAAGTCAGTCAGTGCCATTTTGATGGCTGTATAATGGCAGAATGAATGGTTGGATACTGAATTTATAATAAACTTGGAGCAATGGAAGGTATAAAGATGGAGAATTATTTTGAATTCATAATAAGTAATTATGCAGACTAAAGCTTCATGGGACACACAGAAGACAATGAGAGCAAATACTTAAATCGTGCAACTGCTGTACCAAGTACTGCTGTAGCCACTCTAGATAGATTTACTTATGTAATACACACGATAACCCTATGAGAATGTACTGCTTCACCACCACCATTCCCATTTCTCAGGTAAGGATACCAAGGCTCATAGAGATAAAGAAAATGAATGCATAAGGGAAGGAACTTAGATTCAAACCTAGTAAGACTCACTCTAAAATCCACGGAGTCGCCTACTGGTCTGTTCTACTCATCGGTGTAACTTAAGTTATAAAGTCTGACTAAGCAAAAGGAAAACATGGTGTAAGTTGGAGTCAACTGATTAGCAATAGTTCTGGGACCCAGAATAAGCAGACCAGGAAAGAGGCATCCTTGTGCGGTGCTGAGGCTATCTCAACCTGGCTGCACTACCGGTAACACAAGCAGACATGATGGTGTCAAGTTAAATGTTTTGGTGGAGTGAGAGGGAAGCAGGAAATGGGCAGGAACCAGCCAAGCACACTTGCACAGCTGTGTCTTGGAACGAGTCTTCTCTGGCATGAGCCTGGGTGCTCCATTTCTGCAAACAAAGCAATATCCGCTAATGACTTTGCATCCATATTTAGCTTGATATTTTCCTATTCTCCTTTTTTCTTGATTTGCTCAATGAATATTTTCCGTTTCTTAGGCTCCCCCTCCCTATCAGAGCTCACCCTGTACTCTTTTTCCAGATGTGAGACACAACCTCTGTTGGTCTCTAAACAGATTTCAGACTAATTTGTTTAATGGCTATGTGTTCCCCATTTTGCTGATACTGGAGGATTTTAGAAATCTAAGGAGACTTCTATGGAAGCTGTTCCATGGTAACTCGAGTTCCAAGTTTGTGAATATATGTCCTGGCAGCTTCACAGACCCAAGTGCTTCCTGGATCCCAGGGCCAAAATGGGAAATGCAGCTGGGGCAGATGTTTTGGACTTAGAGTTGCCTTCTTGGTTTTAAAAGCTGAGAGATTCAGATCGTTTAAGGGTCTCGGCAAAGCTAAGCCAGGTGAAGCAATGGAGGCCACACCAATAAATGCAATTCCATATACTCACTTCTCTGGGCTGTTAGGATTAATTTGGCAACAGCTTGTGAAATGGACAGCATATTTGATACCTGGTAAAGGAAAGAGAGAAAAGAAATGAAGATAGAGTGTTATAGACAACAACAAACGTACATTAAAATTATCCCTTTGGGATAATACACAGGCTTGGAAGATCTAGCTACGGGGAACAGATTCACCCATAATACATGATCTAAGCACACCATAGAAAAAGTGTGCTTTTCAAGAACACACAGGAAAGAATATCCATTCTGATAGTGTTTTTTTCCAAAGAAGTATCTATTTCTCATTAATTTTCATTAATCAAACCATACCCTCATAAAATGTTGTGTTTCTGAGACCCCATATAGAAAAAATGTTAGACTCTTGCCCATTTAATATCCATACAATTCTCTTTTCAGCACATTGCTTAATTTTAGCTCTTACTTTCTAAGATGAAATATATTTTATCATTTCTGAAAAACAAAGGGTATAGAAGAAGTTTCCCAGGTTTTTTTCTTAGCTTTCTGACCACAGTTGCAAAGCTTCCCTAATTCTTCCCTATTTTTGTTTGAATAATTGCACCATTCCATGCAAGAGGACGTGCATCAATAACCAGTTTAAAATTGTGGCCCTGAAGAAAGCATGCTTAACAAGACATACAAAATAGCAAGCTAAACTAATGTTTATTGAGTATCTTCAGTGTGTGCAGTTACAAAGCTCTCTAAACTCGGAACTCAACTAAATCTAGACTCAGGTACTGATTCTTTTTCTGGAGGTGAGTTATATGACTTCCGGTTCCTTGGTTGCTTCATCTGTGAAGTTAACTTCATTTATTAAGATGCAACTAGATTTAAGCAGAAATCATCTCTGACTAATGTAAGCAGAAAAGAAATTCATTAAAGGGTGCAGGTTAAAGGTGGTTCATAGATCCTTCGGGATGACCACAGACCTGGTCTTGGGAGTTAAGGAGGAAGAAACAACATTGGTAATGCTGGGAAGGACAGGCTGGGGGATTGACCCTTTGAAGACAGCATTCCACAATCCTTGGGCATGGGACTTTCCTACCCTGCACCATTGAAACAATCAGAGCTCACTGCTAAAATTACTATCATTGCTCCTCTGGACACTGAGTGTAAGTATTACAGCAGCCACCAAACTTGTCTGTAAGCACACAGAGGAACCTCTGCTCCTGCGTTCCTGGTCTGGATCAAGAAAGTCTGACCAACAGGACCTAGTTGCCATGTCTATACCTCAACTGCAGTGGGGTGGGGGCAAGAAGGACTCAACACAGAGATCTTACTTTGCTCCCTTCAAAAGGTGATAAATGCCCCCCCAAATACAAAAAGAGGGTTGCAATAGTGCATAGACAAAATTGTGGATGCCAGCAAAGGAAACATTTCAAATTCTAGCATCTTTGAGAATACTCATTATAATTTGGTAGACAGTGTTCCTGAAAAAGTCTTGATGATTCCCTGTTGATGATTGCCTGTTGTCTTGTGTTTCTTAACATTATCTTCTTTCACTCTCATTTATGCCCTGGTTTATAAAATCAACTATAGAGGCAACCTACTTACAATGGATAACATCATTTCACATACTAGGAGTATATACTTTCAATTCATTACTATGTTTATATAGAATTTTGTTTATCTCAGATTGAGTTTATCTATAGCATGGTATATTATCCTGACAATATCCCATGGTGTAGCCAGAGCAGGTCTTAACAGCTCATTTTTATAAGGAAAAATATCTGTTACTTGACTAGGGTATGTCAGTGCTCATCTCTGCATAGCAGACAGAGCTCTAGACCAGGCACATTCTGATTATTCTAACCAATGGTATCAAACATGCCACCTCCACAGTTATTAAAGCAGAATATCATCTCTAATTCATGAGGGCTGTCGAAGAAAGACAGAGTGAAGATGGCTGGAAAAGTAGAAGGAGGAGTTGTCATATCTTGTGCTCTGAGCCAGACCTTCTTTTTTTGTGGTGGGGAGGGAGGATAGAGATGTCTGTCCATGCTTGGGTGTGGTGGATGGGCTCTTTCAATTGTCTAGGCTGGTTGGGACCTGTTAGCTTGAAGTGGACAAACTGCCTATCTTTTTACCTATGGGACTGTAATCCCTGATTTGAAAATGCTTGGAAGGTACTGTTCTAAGCAATTGAGCAGAGGTACTCTACTCAAAAGACATTTCTCACTTGTTTAGCCATTCAACACCTAGTTATTAAGCATTCTGATGGTCCCCCTGTAGTGCCAGATAAGAAAACTAAAAGGATGAAAAGACTCAACTCCTGCCTCTGGCTAGTTTGTTGTCTGTCCACTTAGAAGGGGCTCTTAGCCAGATTTGGCTGCAACTGATACATGGGAGGCTTTTCAGAGCAGATGACTTTTAATTCTAAAGTTGAAGGAGTTTTTCAGGCAAAGGGGCAGCAAGTGAAAAGGAGACTGCATTCAGGTTAGAATGAGTAGCTGTGCAAAGGCTGGGCACAACTGGAGGCATCCTTCTTTATAAGATTTGCAGAAACTTCAATACAGCCAAGGGCAGGTTCAAGGAGGGTAGGACCTAGAGACCAGGCAAGGAAGGGCCAAATCAGGCATGTTTTTTTTGGACCATGAAGAGTCTTCCATGCTAAAGCCGCAATTTCTAATCCTATAGAAATATGTAGAAAAATAGAATTTTTTTAGTAGCACCTGGATGGCTCAGTTGGTTAAGCTTCTTACTCTTGATTTTGGCTCAAGTCATGATCTAACAGTTTGTTAGATCAAGCCCCACACCAGGCTCTGTGCTGACAATACAGAACCTGCCTGGGATTCTCTCTCTCCTTCTTTCTCTATTCCTTCCCAGCCAAGTCTCCCCCCGACCAAACTAAATTTTAAAAAGAAAAATATAATTTTTCTATTCTGTTTTTAGTAACATTGATGATAATTTTCTGTTGACTGAAATAGCTCTAATGAGGATACATATCATATCTATTAAGCTTTGGCTTTGTGGTAACCAATGCCATAAGTACTTGATAGATATTCAATAACTGAACCCTCAACAACCATGTACAACCCATATTGCAAATGAGGAAATTAAGACATAGACATCTTGCCTTAGGTTGTGTAGAGCTGGATTTTGAGCCCATGTAGTCTACTTTCCAAATCTTTGCTCTTAAAGACAATGCTATACCTTGGTTACAAAATTACATTGAAGAGATCTCCATCATGAGATTATGTTTACTCTAGGAATTCATGTGAATGTTGTTTTGAATTATTTAGAATCACAGGAAATGGAGAAACATAACTTACACTTCAGAATCATCAGGGTTGCTATTATTACAATAAACTTATCTAATTAGAAAACATATCTCCTTGTCCCTAAAAGGATTATTTCCCATAAAGCATCTAACCATTCTGAGCTTTGGTTTTTCATCTAAAAAACTGAGACAATAATATATTGTTGTCAAATGAGATGATTTGAAGACAAGTAACAGGGGCATAGATTAGAATGTGACACTACAAGGTAAAAGCATTTGCAACAATCTGATAACATAAGAAGATGAGACTTCTGAGATTTATTTATAAATGAGTGGAGAATATGTTACCTTCTCAACCACTGTGTCATTTAGTTTCAAGTTTATTCATTTTTTGCTTTTTTAAAAATTTATTTAATAAACTTGCTTTGAGATAGCTACTTTGTGTCTACCTTTGTCCTGAGTATTAGAGACACAAAGGGGAACATGGAGAAGTCCCTTTTCTCAGGGGTCTTTCAGTCTTGTGGAAGAGTCAGACACAGTCATACTTAAGAATTAAAATGCAATATGCAAGATATACTCACAATGGAATGTATGAGTTAAGGAGAGCCCCAGGTAAGGGAACCTAACCCAACCCAACCTAGAGCTTCCAGAGAAGAATTCACAGTAAAGGTGAAGCCTCCAGATATTGCCAGAGTAAGTATCAGGAAAATGTTAGTTAAAACAAGATAGAATCGGTTACCATAAGACCAAGATGTAGTCTTTCCCCTCTGCTAATACACTCCATTGACTAGGTAAATTGGGGAGCCAGCTCTATTTCTTTTTTTTTTTCTCCCGTTGGCCATATTCTCCAGATCCATTTCTATAACATCTAAAAGCTTGATCAGGTTTAGTCTGGAATCACAGAAGGACCTGTGTACTTTCTATAAGGCTGTCTTTCTGCTGGTCATTATCCCAAATATATGGCTCTTCATTAGTTCCCAATAGTCAATGCAAAGACATTCACAACCCTGAATGGCTATACAAAGTCTATCACAAACGTTCTCTGAGTTTCCCCAAATCATCCTTTGAAAGCTATTGTTGGACATATGTTGGAATAGAGATTTTCCTTAAGCTAGCATTTTCCCATCCAAATGTTCCTCTAGAGGGTTTGTAGCCCAATGAGGCTCCTAAGAGAGCACTTGTGTTTGGTTTCTTATCAAAAATACTATCTTAGAAACACATGCAAACAATTGGAAAAGAGATTGTAATAATATCTTCTCATCCAGAGTGTTGTGGAGGTCCTGACATTGTATAGTATTTCCAAGAAGGATATTATGGTCATAAAAATGCACAGTTATCTATAAATAGGCCACCATACATTGAGAAGAGATATTTTGAGTAAATTCCCATTTCACTATTTCCACTCTGTAGCTCATTATTTCTCAAGTTCCAGTTGCTTTCTGACACTCACCTCGAATTCTTTCGAAAGGTTCTCTGTGGTTCTCCAAAACTTCCAAACGAATTCAGTCTCCATGCTTGGTTTATGCTTGGAATTCCAAATTGCCCTTCTGAAGCTCCTTTTTCCTTTCTTTAAGTCCCAAATCTCTTCTTTGTTCCATCACAAGGCATTATCTCTGTTCCTTGTGACCTGGTTTTATGATGATGTCCTTGGTTTTTGGGTTTCTTTATGGAGAAGGCTTTGCACTCTTCATCCCTCAGGTAAGGTGAAGCTGGGTTTTGGAAACCAACAGACTCCAAATCTCAGAAGTTACAAATAAGAAAAGTGCCTTTTGTTCCAGTGCTGCTCTACAGATTAGCTGGGGATTCTCTGTGAATCTGGTTGACAGTGAAGCCACTAGCTGGAATCTTGGCAATTGCATAGGCCGAGGGAAAGCGAGCTCTGGAGAGTCCTGTACCAACACCTGTATGCTTTATTCATAAGAGGCATGTGTCTTTGTGCTTTCAGCTAATTGGCTACTACTAGACCCATGATCCCTCCAACCACAATGAAACAAGGAAGTGCAGCCCTATTTGTGCCTGGAAAGTGAAGAACAATAAATATTTGGTAAACTGCACTAATGAAAACCACAGAGCCCATCAGACATAGATTTGATTGGGGGCTTTGCCACTAACTAATGATATATGTTAGTTTGGCAAGTGGCTTAGTTACTAAGCTGTTCCGTGTCTCAGCTTCCTGTTCTGCAGAAAAGGGGAGTTTTTATTCCCCAATGGCTTCTGGCAATCAGTCATTGATTACAAAGTTCATCTCATTTGCTGTTGTCCTTTGGTCCTAAAGAGTAACACGAGATTGTCTTATTTCCCCGTTAAAAATATAAGCTTGCTCTCTTGAATTATGCTCCTCTACCATCAAATGAACATTAGGTGGAAATAGTTTACTGTCCAAATTGTCAACAGAACTGGGAAATGACACTTTGTTCTATGATCTTTGTTCATTAAGGGAAGAAAGAAGAATTAGAAGGGGCATGGGTTGAATATTCGGGAATATCAGAAACTCATCTTTTAGTCTCAGAAAAAAATTGTCTCACAAATATCTCATAAAATGTCCCTTGCAATTCAATTTTTTGAAAGAGTGTTTTATTTAGTTAATTATTCTCAATGAAGTATCTGTGTATGTGTCAGTGAATAGTGTTGGTGTTGGGTACTATGGATATGGTAATCATGTTCCAATCCCTGCTTGGTCATTTTTAATAGACACCTTAGTTGCGTCTGTGGCTGAAGAACAGATTTATGCACTGTTTGTTTCAGATCGATGAGCATTACAAGCAATCAGGGTGAAGAGTTACAAAGCCCAGTGTTTTCCTTCCTTAGGCATAAAACAGTCAGTCAGCTTTAAGTCAGAACAGGGTAAATTATTCATTTTAATATTGTTGATTTAGGCCCACCTAAAGATATGGCCTTACCGACCTACAATAAAACTGGCATGATTAAATATTTCTTCCATCCAGAATCTTTCTGCAGTTATTCAGGCTTTTGTGTGCCACCAGTCAATAATTTTGTATGCATCAAAAGAATAGGCTGGGTCATAAATAGCCGTCATTAGATGAAGCTGCTTTCACACTTAGTTTGCAATTTCCCATCTCCATAATTTAGACAATGTGTACTCTGTAACCAGATGTGAAATTTTATTATACTTCATGGGACTACTTAATATGGAGCTTTAATTTTAAATATATTATGGTGCTCTCTGGACTAGTACTGTCTAGCCATCTCTGAGCTGCATATTAAAATATTTTCAACTGCAGGTGAGATTAGTGCACTCCAATATTAGTGTATACTGGATCATGTCCAGTTAATCATATTCCTTAGACCAAGATGATTTTGACCTGGTTATTTATTAGAGTGTTGACCCAATTTGGACAATGAGGCAAGGGTATTATCATGCATTTTTTTCTTCCCCACTTGTAGTCAGAATTGAATTAATGGTCCTCCATGAAAGGGACCATCATGGTGTTGTAGAAAATTCGAAACTGGGAGAAGTTATGGGATCAGTCTTTAATTCTCAGCTGGATTTCCTCAAGGTCTCTTTATGAATGCTTCATAAGCTATTCACAGCCCCCTTTAGCTTCCCAAACTCCTCAGGCCGTTATGTCTTTGTTGTGCTGTTTCCTCTGCTAAGAATGGCTGTCTCCGTATTCTCTTCTAACTAAACAAGTTGTCAAGTTTGCAAAACTCAGCTCCAACAATGACCCTCCCAGAAAGCCTTTCCCAGAACCTGCAATGTCCCAAGTCCATGTTCTAACAGCTCAGCAGACAGCACCTATCAACAATTTGTCTGATCTGCTGCAATGCTAGATCTTAGAGACAACAGGTCTTTGAATTATTCAACTCTACAGCGAGGCCCTGGCCATGGCATGGACTTAATAAATACTTGTTGAATGAATGAATATTTGTTGAATTAATGGATGAATATCATAGAATTGTGACTTTAAGTACTATAATTATAGGAAATAATTGCCAGCACATACAGAATATTTCCTATATGCTAGGCCCTGTCCTTTGCAGTATATGTTGCAACTCATTCAAAGTGTAAAAATTCCTATGAAATAGATACTATTGCTACCCCATTTCACAGATGAGGAAACTGAGAAACTGAGGAACTGAAAAGAGAAATAATTTACCCAATGTCACACAGCAAGTTAGTGTTGAGTTAAGCACTCACATCTAGTCTAGCTCTAGAATTAGTAAATAAAACCACAACCTGGTTACTCCTCATATTGTACATTTTTTTCTTTTAATTAAATGTTTCTTCATTTATTTTGAGAGAGAGAGAGAGAGAGAGAGAGAAATAGAGTGAGAGCATGTAAATGGGGAGGGACAGAGAGAGGGAGAGAGGGGACTCCAAGCAGGCTCTGTAGCATAAGTGTGGAGCTTGATGCAGGGCTTGAACCCATGCACCATGAGATCATGACGTGAGCTGAAATCAAGAGTCAGACACTCAACTAACTGAGCCACCCCTGTGTCCCCATGGTATACATTTCTATTGGTCAATGAAAAAACAAACTGAAAACAATGCTCTTCCTTCCTGTGCTTGCTTATTCCTAATGGCTGCTCTTTTCAGCTCATGTAGAAAATAAAGCAGGAACATGTTTCTGTATTTATTGTAGCTTTAGTAATTTCAACTTGTAAATTTGCTTTGAAAGCCCTAGTGTTTAAATATTAATCAAAGCTATGGAACCTTCCAAGCAAGTGCTGTCAGAGAAAGATCAACATTAGTTAGATTTTTACTTGCTGACAAGTTAAAAATAAGCTTATAGTAGCTTTCCTACCTCCTGGAAAGATGTTGGCTTCTAAGCCTATTGTGGGAAATTTCAAAAGAAAATTTTGGCATTCAACTTTAAAGCCAATAAATAAAAACCATGATTGTTTTCAAATACTAGCAATTTCCCTTGTGTTTAGATAAATGTACTTAATGGATACAACTCAGTACATCTCTATAGTGATTTTCCTAGTAGTATCATTTTATCTTCTGTTTTTGAAGCTCTCACTATATTATGAAATTTATGGCCAAAAAAGCTTTATTAAATTGGGGAAAATTTAAATTTTTCACATTGGTTAAAGAAATACCTTTAAACATGCAAATACACAGTGATGCACTTGTGCTTTTTTCCCCAAATAATAACAGGATTTAGAAACATGTTATTTCCATAAACAGGATTTCTTCCATGTTATTCTGTAGCTCACTTTACCGGTTACAACATTCAGAGTATGTCATTTGACTTTGGATCAGTTACTTATACTGTCTTTTACTCCTTTTCTTATCTGTAAAATAGGTAATCATATGAATTACTTTATGAAATTAAAATGTGTAGAACAGTGCCCATGAAGAGAAAAAGTTCAATAGATTCTTCTATTGTTATTATTGGCTTCAGGCAAAGTGATTGTATAAATGCACAAGCATTGGAAGAATGGCAAACATCTTTTAATATGTCAGATTATCTTTTTTGATTATAGGTGTGGATTGGTCTGCCTGACTGCTATAAAGGAATAATAGAAGGTGACTTAAATAACAGAAATGTATTTTCTCACAGTTCTGGAGGCTGAAGTACAAGATCAATCAAGGTGGCATCAGTGCTGGGTTCTAGTGTGACTTCTCTTCCTGGTTTTTAGATGGCCACCCTTTTGCTGTGTCCTCATATGGTCTTTTTCCTGTGTGGGCATACTTCTTGTGTCCCTGTTCTTATAAGGACATCAGATCCATGGGATTAGGACCCCATCCTTATGACCTAACTTTAATTACCTCATTAAAGTCATTATCTTTAAAAACAGTCACATTAAAGGGTTAAAACTTCAATATTTTTAAATTTAAATTTAAAACTTAATTTTGAGGGAGATATGATTCAATTCATAACAAGGTAGACCAGCATTTGGAGATAATAATACAAGTCTAAGAAGTCTAAGCCTGAAACCCTTTATATGAGGTCTTGGCCAGATTACCCTCTACTCATCCCATTGGAGCTTTTTAAGAGGTCATCACCTTGCCATTAAAAAAAAATTTATTTTAGAGAGAGAGGGTGTGTAAGCAGGGGAATGGAGTAGAGGGAGAAAGAGAGAATCTTAAGCTGAGCACGGAACCCATGGGCTTGATCTCACTACCCCAAGATCATGACCTCACCTGAAATCAGTGGTGGAACACTTAACCGACTGAGCCACCCAGGCACCCATCATTGCCATTTTAAATAAATGACTTCACATCCAGTTCAGAGTGCCACTTATTAATATGCCTTCCTGCTGCTAGCACTGCATTAACCAGAGGCTTCCATGGTATTTTCTTTAGATTTTATTTTATGTTATAAACTTACCTATCTTGTCTTATCTTCTCTATGGTGGTGGGGAGCTCCATTAGTACTTAACACCAGAAACTGAAGGGAATGGGGAACAGTGAAACATTTTTCTGAGCGCCATCAGCTTCAAGCATATCAAGAATGATGTTGAAATGGTTTTGCCACCACTGGAATGGTTGTAGGGCCACACATCATTTGGGTAAGTGTGAAATAACTAAGGTTTCAGAAATAATGGAATGATACAATAGGCTCTTCTTCTAACAAACTTAATCTCACCCACAATGACAATAAATAATATTTGCATAATGAATACATTTATAATTGAGAATGAAGAGTCTCTGATCAAAAAGCAGTAATGACTAATTTCACATTGAACAGAATAATCCTTTTGTCAGTAAAAACCTAACTCCCAGCCTTATATTCCCATCATGCTGTTTATGATAACTGTCCAGAATTCTGTTTAGTTATGATGCCAATTTGTTATTTCATGTAATATTAACAACTCATCACATAAAATGAATAGTGGGCTACTTTTCTTAAAGTCTGCAAGTAAATACTGAATTATGGTTTACACCTTATAGTAATTCACTTAAAAAAATTCCATTTCCTTTCTCAAGTCTGCTAATATTCAAAATAACTTCCATCATCTCTGTGTGTTTGTGTAAACCTCATATGAAACCATCATTTCATTTTCTTTAATATGACTAGACATTCCACCTAAAAAAAACTTTTTGTTTGTGTAAACCTCATATGAAACCATCATTTCATTTTCTTTAATATGACTAGACATTCCACCTAAAAAAAAACTACTGTTATGGTCTAGATAAACCACATAATCTATTGGCCTTCGTAGGATCTTACCACTAGTTCTAGTCTAGCAAGTTAGACTAAAGAGTAATTATTTGTTATTTATCAAAAGTCCCTGATGGGTCACATTTTCATAAATACTGAAAAAGAACTCTATTGAAATAATATTTTTTGGTCAATATTGTAAAAATAAAATAAAGACAGGCAAAATGAAACTATAGTTAATAGTGGACAAATGTTACTACATAGAAATCTAATTACTACTAATACAGTGCTTGAACATTATTATTAGTTGCTGGTTATTAACAGAGCTTATAGCCAGGCTTTTTACAACATGCATCCTTTGGTCTTCCTTCTTTTTCCAAATTTGAAAGACTCAAGTAAGTAGCAGAGAAGTAGCTCCAGAAAGATCTTCAGCCAGCACACTTCTGGCAGCTGAGTTTTCTGGCTCAGCCCTGGGGAAACTGAGCCTACATTTATTTCCAAGAACAGATGAGTAGGCCCATGGGAGAAGGAATTGAGTGTAAAAAAATTCAAGCAAGTGCTAGCATGAATCTGGGCAAGTGAGACTTTGGTCTTTCACTGTGGAGTCCTTTCCTTGTTCTCTTTCACTCACATTTAAATAATAACGATAAACCCAGCAGGAACTGTGAACTTCTTTGATTATTGGTAATGTGTTTCCTGGTCTCTGGTGCCCTTCAGTACCTCTACCCATAATTGGGTCTTTGTTCCAGCCTCAGCCTTATAGTTCCTTTTTCCAAGAAATCACTCACCTTCCCAGCATTTGGAATCACTGTTTTATGACACAATAGATGGAAAATAATGCATACACTTTATGATCCTTGACTAAAGAAAAAGAGAGAGAGGGAGAGAAATGACCACGAAGGAGGATTGTCTGGCTTTGGAAAGTCATAGCCAGTTGGCAATTGTTAGAGAATGACTCAGCTGTCTGGCTCTACCTTTCAGACAGGTTTAGGTAAACTGGAGACGAATCAACACTGAAGCCTATTCACATATAGGCATGCCTGGATCAGCCAAGCAGCATCAGTACATAGGAAGGGCAAAGATCTACGGTTGTGTTGGGCAAATCCTACTTTTTACCATTTGAAATACCACGATTTTAAACTTCCCAAGGAAACCTAGACTGTCCAGTTATATTCAAGTATATAAGAATGAATAACTAAAATGCACTTCTTTTAACTTCATATTTCTTAACACTATGTGTTTATTTATTACTAAATGCCTGAAATGTTACAGGTAGGAAGTGAGGCATCTAATGATGATTTAAGAACATTTATATTCATTTTGGAGATGAGCAAGTAGAATTCCAGGAACAGTGAGTGGCTTTCTTTAAGTCATACTGCTTTTTTATGCTAGAAGTGATACTAGTCTTAGTATCTTTTGTTACTTAGCATTCCCCCCCCACCTCATTTTGACTGTCGATTTTTCAATAATCAAAAACATTGGTTACCTTGCATGTTTTGGATACCATTCTTACACGTCCAGTGTCCGAGATTGAGATTAATACATGCTGTGGATAACAAGAAAGAAGAATGGAAGCTGATTGGGTCTTGGACAACAGCACTGAGCCTTGAGCCAGCCCTGGAAAAACTGATCTCCAGGCTCCTGTCATGCATGACAATTACATGCCCTTATTGTTAACAAAAGTCAATAGATGGGCATTTTCTTACTTTTAACGAAAAGTTTCTAACTGCTAGAATAAAATGGCAAAGATAACATAATGATAAGAGGAGGCAAAACAAACAAATAAAAAAGCCTTCCCAAAAGAAACACATGCATGCTGAACATATTCCAGTCAGTGGGCCCCAGGTGTGAGGAGGCTCCGTTTGGGGTTTATACAATAAATTCTTACAATTTATACCAGAAACACGAGGGGACTCATTATAAAATCGTTCACTTTATAATATCGTGTCAGGTATAGGCATGGTTAAACTGTGATCGAGGCTCCATGGTGGAGGTGTTATGGACTGCAGGTTCTCTCAATGAGAATGTATAACTCAAGTTGTGCCCAGGAGAGTGACATGTGATATGTGATACATTTCTAACTTCCCGCTATGCAAGGAGTGTGCAAGACTTAATTCCATTTCATTTTCCATATCAGGAACAGTTTGTAGACATTTTTTTTTCCAAGGATATCAGCATCATCTCATAAATATTAAATCTGCCTCATAAACAACTTTTATAGAATACAAAATAAGATGTGACACTATATGCAAACCCATCGACTGCCACTAACAAAAGCTAAAATTTATTAAGCACTTAATATTTTTCAAGTACTATGTTAAGTGCTTTTTGTGTATTGTGTGTGTGTGCATGTGTGAGTATGAGACTTGGAGTGGTGAAATCACTGGCCTAATACCATTGAACCAGTAAGTAGAATTCGGCCAGGATTTGAGTATGGAGGGGGTGATTTAACTTCTCTGCTCTGTCAATTATAATGATTGTATCACTCAAAATCATTTTAATCATTTTTATATTACTTGTACATCAAACCAATAGTTTCTGTGATGATTGGTAGTTGTATATTTTTGTGTAGTATTGCTAGAACTTGATGACCTAGGGTATCATATAATTGAAAGAAGATAGCAAATACCTTAGTTGCGATTGATGTGAGAGACAGGATGATTCGAATTCGAGTTAGGGCCCTGACATGATGCAGGTGAGTTTTTGCCCTGTTATCTTCATATGCTACCATGAATACCTGAGCAAGGTTGGGGAAAATGGACAAGGAATTAAGAAGAGAAGCCAAGTTGGTTCTTCTCCTTGGCATCTGGCATGTCACCTCCAAACATCTGGTCATGTGGGAGGTAGAACAAATTAAATATTTAGAATTCAATAAAGCAGTGTTTAAATGTCATTCTACCATCTTCTAGCTCTTGGATTCCTTATCTACAAAACTATGAAAATAATGTCTATTTCATAGTGTCACTGAGGAGAGTCACATATATTTGTGTATTTATTTATCAACCAAACTGCTTGGCAGAGAGATGATGGTAAACACTAGTTATAGCTATTATATATGGATATTGATATAAATATAGATATAGTATGTATTAATAGTACATATATAAATTATTATATATCTAAATAACATATGCTATCATAATACAATGGCTTTCTATTAGATATTAGTAGTAATTATTGGCTTGCTAACTACTAGTTTATTGCCTCACTTTGACTTTCAAATCTCACTTGTAGGTTTTGCCTCTTAATGACTCCTCTAGGAGGTAATTCTTTTTCTTCCTTCATTTTCAGCTAAGGGAATTTATCAACTGTACCATCATTGTTTGAATTGAAAAACAAATCTATTTTAATCAAAGTGCTTCTAAACTCAACCAATTCATGTCTCTAACATACTACTATTCCCCCTTAAACGTTACTGTTTCTTTTCTCAAATTATGACTAAGAGAAAATGCTATGATATTTATATAAAGCTGTGGCTTACAGTTCCAATAAAGGAATTATTCAAACCCTTCTAACTTTCCTGGTTACTACAGGTGACATAGGGTAACACTGGTTAGGTAGATTTGGGTTTAATATAATGTACTTATACTACTTGGCTTTTACCCAAAGAATAAAAAAAAAAAAAAAAGACTAATTTAAAGAGATATAAGCACCATTATGTTTACTGCAGAAATATTTACAAGAGCCAAAAAATAGAAGCAGTCCAAATGTCCATTGATAACTGAATGCATAAAGATGATGTGGTATAAATATATATAAATGTATTATATATATACGTACATATATACATGTAATATATATATGTATGTATGTATAATGGAATATTACTCAAGCATAAAGAAGAATGAAATTTTGTCATTTGTAACAATATGGATGGACTTGAGAGTATAATGCTAAGAAAATAAGTCAGTCAAAGAAAGAAAATACCATGATTTCACTCATACGTGGAATTTAAGAAACAAAGCAAACAAAGGGAGAAAAAAGAGAGAGACAAACCAAGAAACAGACTCTATGGAGAACAAACAGATGGTTACCAGAGGGGAGGTGAGTAGGGTATGAGTGAGATAAGTGAAGGGGGTTAAGAGTACCCTTATCTTGATGAGCATTGAGTAATGTACAGAATTGTTGAATCATGGTATCATACACATGAAACTAACATAATATTGTATGTTAACTATTATACTGTATGCAAAATAAAATAAAATAAAAAATAAAAAAAGAAGTACTCAAAGCCCTGATATCTAGAGTAACCAATAAATTCAACTCTTTCTTCTATAGAAAAAAAAATATATATATAACAAAAGTGTATATGCTTATAGAAATATGGCTAGACCAAATGATAGCTTAAGGGAACTTCTGCCTTGAAATCCACAATTTTAATCAATTTAGATAACTGTTCATGGTTCATGATGATCCCTCTCTCATTAGATGTCTGGACAACTAAATAAGACAGCACATAGGTAGGGGTACCTGGGTGGCTCAGTCAGTTAAGCGGCCGACTTCGGCTCAGGTCATGATCTCACGGTCTGTGGGTTCGAGTCCCGCGTCGGGCTCTGTGACAGCACAGAGCCTGGAGCCTGTTTCGGGTTCTGTGTCTCTCTCTCTCTCTGACCCTCCCCTGCTCATACTCTGTCTCTCTCTGTCTCAAAAAAAAAAAAAAAAAAAAAAAAAAGCACATAGGTAGCATGTAGCATAGAACCTAGTATACAGTAGATGGTATTGTATGCTAGCAATTACTAATATTGTTTTCTCTGTTATAGAACTACACATAAAGCTTTATAAACCCTAATGATATGTGATGGATGCATTAATACAGAATCTTTTCCTTCTGTAGCAGTTAAGAAGCTGTCTTTCCCAGCTTCATATCCATCCGTCTATATTTTGCTCTGTAATTTCTGAAACAACTCCACTTCTCCTTTGCCAGCTGGCTTTTGTTAGGCTTTGCCAACAGGGGGCCCAAGACAGATGCTGGAAAGTAAGAGGAGGAAAAAGGGGCACGTTCATAATCTGTTGTTCTTACCAGGACCACTCTTGAAGTTCCTCTTTCCACTGGCATTGACGATAGGTTCCAATAGCTATTTTACAGTTGTTTTTTTTCCACATCCCAGAAACAATCTCTTTGTGCCTTTCAGCTCTATCATAACCAGCTAATCTTGGTTCTGACTTCAGAAGGTCCATTCTCCTAATTTTTGATGTGCCAGCACCAACCAACCAAGGTCTCTCTGCAGAGCTCTGGGTCTTAACTCCATAGAACCCTCGCCTCTAAGCTTCTAGATTTTAATAATACCATCCTCTTTCATTTGTTTCCAGAATTCTAGAGATGACAGTTGCTCCTCCCAGTAATTGTTTTTTTTTTTTTTCAGTGTTATACTTTTATTTGATAATCAGGGATTAGTTCTCAACCACATTAATGGTCTGTAGATTTTTGAAAGCTGTGACAGGTACATAGATAATCAAGATATAGAGCTTGTTTGGTGAATCTTCATCCTCATTATGTACTGCACATGGATATGGTAGAGAACATTCCTTTTCCCTTTGGCCCAGACAGATCTGTTGAGCCTGGTGTCAATGCGCACATCTGGAGTTCCCATTTCCTTCATAGCAAATATCCAGATCTCTGTGAGTGCCTGAGGGGCAACACTTCTTGAAATCCACTCATGAATGAGCTCGTGAATGTTGATGGTGTGTTCTCTGGTTACTGCCACATTGATGGCAGAACTGCCCTTCTCGCTACCCTTCTCTGTGGGAGCCAATCTGCCAGCCTGGGTTGGAAGGGAAGAGTAATTGCTTTTATAAATCCATAATGTCTTCCTTTTGTCTTTCATTGCTGTAATATTTGGTTGACAATTATTCATAACAAATCCTTGTGTTAAGATAACTAGCGGTTTTTTATTTGTTTGTTTTCTCTTGACAGGGCCCTGTCTGATAAACTATCCTATGTCCTGCCCAGGGCATGATACCCTGATAGAAAATACTGTGTGGGTTAGTGAAGTCTTTTACTATGTGCAAACCAATTCTAAATGGTGCTCTGTAGGGTTCCAGAAGCTCAAAGCACTTAAAAATTACATATGTCTTTCTAATAATTGTAAAGTTCTCATCTTAAGATCTGATAAATTCTCTACCAGTTAGAACCTTTCAATATAAAGAAAAGTTCTCTTGGGTTTATATTACCCAAGAACACTTTGGGTAGGGGAAAGCCATACTATATAACTTAAAATTTGTCAAGAAAATAAAAGTGGTGGGATTTTTTTCTAGAAAAAATATCACCCAAAGTTTAATATGTAATTTCTAAATGAATTTGTGGACTGTTAGTGACGTGGGGTCATTTCTGTTGTATTTGTAACTTATCTTTCTTTCCCATTCCACACTCCTCCCCATTTAATCTGTAGTCATAATCTTTTTTCTTCTTAAACACATACCTGCTATAGGGCCTTGTGTTGTTAGAAACTAAAGACTTAATGCTAATTGGGCAACTGCAAGAAAAGTAATACTTTTGGCATTACAAGTAAAAGCATAGAAAATGTTGGAAAACATTGGGGAGGGGAAAATGAGCCAAAATCTCCCCATTTTGAGAATGACTGGTCTCAATACAATCAAATAGGCTTCTCTTCTCATAAAAGTCAAATAAAAATGTAAAACATAAGAGTTTAAGGCTACCCTATGCGGTACACTAATTAGTTCATATTTGAATAGCTTTCGTATGGAATTAGTCTAACAACCCCAGATAAATCTCACAAGCTGAGTCACCAGTAAGATTGAAATGGGCTCTTTGTGTGTCATGACTAAAAGTAAATTAGGGATAGACTGGAGATTTCCACTTAAATTGATCAGTTTGAGATGTGAATCTAATGTGATAAATATTTGAAAAACATTTAAAACTAAATCTAATGGAAAATACCACTTTTTAAAAGGAAATGAGTGCTGTAATATCAAAGTAATACTTTCGTTTAAAAAAAAGCAGATTTGCACTTAGGGGGAAACCTACTAAAGTATATTTGTGATGGAAAACAGGGATTCTTTCTCATGTGATATCCCAATTTTAATTGAGTAGAGTCAAACAAATTAATTAGACAACTACATGGCAGAGTATGTGAAGTCACATTCTGTACTTTCTATGGATATGAAATTATTATTATCTGGGTGCTTTATGAGTACCTTCATGGAGTGCTTGAAATTACTAGTTAGATTAATGATTTGGCCTTCCAAGCTATTTACCCATTTCCTAAACTGATTAGTACACTTGTATGTTTCCTAGTATAGATTAGATATTTACTGAGGTTCTTACAATTACCCTATTTTTAATTAATTAGGTTTTGTAAGATAAACAGCATAGTCCAGTAAACATAAAGAAGTTTTGGATCACAGTCTGGGTTCAAGTCTTGTTTCACTCAAAATAAAGTACATGGCAGAATTATTGGGGGTCTCAAGTGAGATAATTATCTAGAATATAATCTTCATGAGCACAGAGATCTTTGCCCACAGTCTAACACAAGAGCCTAGAACAATGCCTGGCACATAGCAGGGCTTGACAAATAGTTAAAACGGAATGAATATATAATGACTGTAAAACTACAGTGTAAAATCTAAAAAAGTCTATGCAAATATTATTGTCTCCTAATATACTATGATGGAGAATCTGTTATTGAGTGCCACTGAAGCAAGATAGATAATTTCCACCCTTTCTTACAAAATAAATCCTACCTTGGTTTTGAATCCTGATAGGGTATAAGGAAGAATGTGTTGAGGTGCACACAGTGCTTTGCCTAACTAAATCACAATAAAGTACAGACAGGTAACCGTGTGTGTGTGTGTGTGTGTGTGTGTGTGTGTTTGCCCATGTCTCCATGTATGGACATGTGTATTATGAGTGTTTGTAAGTATGCGTTGCTTACTCTTTTGGTCTTAAGTCTATCAGACAAAAGTGCAGCACTGGTTTGTGAGACTGTTAGTGCTATAGGACCAGCCAGATATATAGGACTTGGCTTTGCTAAGTCTTAATTCAGCACTTTCCAAGACCACCTATCATTGAAAGTTTAAAATAGAGGAGAAAGAAAAAATGGAAGGGAACAAAACTAAAAACGATTTGTGCAATAGGTAGAACTGCTTTCTATAAATCCTGCAATAATAAAACAAATTACAAAATGAATTCACTTTGCCTTCTGTTTTTATGGCTTTGCCTTAACTGAGTCTTCTATCTTCTCAAGTTCTTACATGAGACACTGTATTTTGGGAACACCAAACTGCTCGTCAGTCTATGAATCCTCCTTTGTACATTTTGCAAAAGGCTATATATTTTGTAAGTCTATGAGTGGGAGGTACTTCTTTCTTTATTTGATCTCTCTCTCATAACTCTATCTAGAAGCCTAATACGCTACTTTTCATCAAGTAGGGAGGCCGCGGTGAGGGATGACCTCTTCAGAGTCAGGCAGAACCTTCTGAAAACAGATTTCACTCTTTTCTTTCAGGAGGTCTTATCTTAGGAGAAAGAACCAGAAATCACCTAGAAAGACTTGGGATCTAAGTATGTCCAAGGGTAGGGATCTAAGGTATGATCTAATCAGTAACCCATATAACCTTACTTTTATTTTTCCACCAGATCCAGCCACCAGATTTGGGGGAGTTTTTTGGATGGCGTTTAAAGGTTTGCCTTAGTCCTAATGAGTTTCCAGCATTCATACTATGCCCTTCCCTCCTGGCCTTGAGGCAAGATAGTTATTAAGTCTCAAAGTTTACATTAAATTCATTACTACATTGTCTTGTTCCCAAGACTTCCCAGTAGCCTCTGAAAGGGTCTAATATACACCATACAACATCTTCCATTTCTGAAAACATGAGGCTAATAGTTGCAAGAAAATGTACCAAAGCTCTAACTGACGGTAGAGAGGAAGGCAGTAAAATAATACAATTTGTTGGCACCTGGTAGAAAGGACTGTGGCCCAGAACATCACTAGTTTGATATCTCAGGTGTTGATAACACTTTAATCAATTGGTTATGTTCTTGCAATCATCCCAGGCAGCTCTAAAGCTCTAAAATCTCCTGTAGATTTTATACAAGAAATTCAACACAAAGCCTAGGTAACTAAAATTCACCTCTACTACCATCAACACCAACACCACCAACACCAACACTACAACAACCAACCCTCACCTTTTCCATCCCATCCATTCTTATACTCTGTATTTTAATTTCTGAATGTCTAAAAGTATGCAAGATTTAGAGGCAGATGGGATTCAGAAGTGGGGGCCATTGTTAGAGTTTTGAGAACATGGCACTCTGAGTGTTACACTTCAGATTAGAGCTTTTTTATCCTTAATATGTATTTAAAGAACCCCTTGTATTGGTATTGTCTTAGTCTGTTGGGACTGTTATAACAAAATACCACAGACTACATAACTTAAAAATGACAGAAATCTCTTTCTTACATTTCTAGAGGCTGGAACGTCCAAGATCAAGTTGTAAGTGTGATCCCTTTTTACTGCAGCTGAAGCACCTTCCAAATACCCTACTTCCTAATGCTTTCATCTTTAGGGAGTAGGATTTCAACATGTGAATTTTGGAGGGGCAAAAACATTTAGATCAGCTGGTGGCAGGTATCATCTGGTGTCTTGATTAATAATTCAGATTCCTGGGCCACAACATATACGGATAGTATTTGAACTTTAGGGAGTTGGACTTTGTACCCCCCTTGTTTAGTATGTGCTCTGAAAATATGTCATTGACATTAAGGAACTGCTACTGAACTATTTACTGCCTTTAAGACCATGTCAGTAAAAGAGGAAAGATCACTTGTTTCCTCAGCTCCCAGATCTTCTGCCACTTTGGATATAATAGCTGTATATTATCTTTCTCCTTTTTCATTTGTACTATCTCCTGCTTTGGACTTGCATGAGCACCCTTAGTCATGCTCTCCCAACAAGCCCATGGTATTATGTGGTCAGTTTTTATGTGAGGTTTAAAGAATATAATGATGAGAAAGCTTGCTACTTGCCTGAAATAAAGAAAAGGAGTCTGTAAACTGACTAGGCTCACTTCCCACACCTGCTGTTGTCAGGGCTACAAGGAAAAGAAACACATTCAAATGAGCTCAAGTCAAGAAAAGGGAGCTGGTGGAAAGAAAAAGGGAAGTTACAGAATGCAAGATCAGGAAGGGCAACCAGGTCTCAGAGTCCAGAGAATGGCCCAGCAAGAAATTTGTATCATTCTCTTGTTCTTCCCCTTTTATTCCCTCACCCTCTTCCTTTACCCTCCTTCCTTCCTTTCTTCTTCCTTTCCTTTCTTTTTTCCTGCAACAAATATTTGTCAAAATCCCTACCAGTGTCCTAGAAACTGCGGATACACCAATGAACAAAATGCAAAAATCACTTCTCTTATGGATCCTATAATCTTGTGTGCATGTGTATAAGCAGGCAGTAAATAAATAAAGTGTAGTGGTTACTGATAGATTCATTAGAGAAAAATAACACAGAAGAGAGCTAAAGAGCCAGGGGATGCAGTGGTTAGTAGATACCAGTCAGGGGCGCCTGGGTGGCTTAGTCAGTTAAGCTTCCAACTCTTGATTTTGCCTCAGGTCATTCATGATCTCATGGTCATGAGATTAAGTCTGACAAACTGGGTGTGGAGACTGCTTAAGATTCTCTCTCTTCTTCTCTCTCTGCCCCTCTCCTGCTCTCTCTCTCTTTCTTTTTAAAGATATATATCAGTTATAATCTGTCATCTTTACTTTTCTGTTGTATTTTTTGTGACTCTTACTATTTCATTCCCTTGCTCTAGGTCTTTACTTCTCGTTCCCCATCACCTCCTCTTAACTTCAACTGTGTCCATGTGTTTTTCCACATGCAACTCTTGCGTCTATTTGGTCTACATGACCTTTTAACTCAAGTGCCTATCAATAACTGCAGATTGACTTTGGTGTCTCCCAGTGCACATCCCTAGGAAGCTCTGACAGTTTCAGTTGGACTCTATCTGGACAAAGCCCTTTCTACATTGGCATTGGTCCATAAAATTCTATTTAGCCAATGGATGGATTTTCTTGGCTATATAGTTTTACCTCATCATGCAAATTTATCTACGGAATCTTGGAGGACCCTAGTATAGGGTACTATACTTTGGATATATACTCTTTTCTGCTCTGTGTGGAATTTATTGTTTTTGGAGAAGTGGATTAAAGATGAAGACCCAGTTCTCTCATTCTTGGAAGAGAGCAGGACAAATAAGCAAGAATCACGTGTTATTTTTGGTAGGCAAATATTTATAGGGGAAAGAAACATGGAACTGATAGTATTTTGAAATATTAGCATGTGATATTTCCCTGAAATTTCCTGATACCTTTCATTTAGGGTGTATATATATGTGTATACATATACATATACGTATACATATATATGCCTATACATATATACATATATATATATATATATATATATATATGATTAGCAGAAATACCAATAAAGCAAACAAAATCAAAACTCATTTTTATCATCAAAATAGACTTTAGTTAGGGGAGACAATTTTTAAAACTTTTTTAATGTTTATTTATTTTTGTGAGAGAGAGAGAGACGGAGTGTGAGTAGGGGAGGAGCAGACAGAAAGGGAGACACAGAATTTGAAGCAGGATCCAGGCTCTGAGCTGTCAGCACAGAGCCCGATGCAGAGCTCAAACTCATGAGCTGTGAGATCATGACCTGAGCCAAAGTTGGGTGCTTGAGCAACTGAGCCTCCCAAGAGCCCCAACAATTTTTGGATTTGATTGCTAGTTTCAAGTTTTTCAATATTAAAAGACATGAGCACAATTGACGGGGGTTTTAAGTAATTAGATTGGAAGTAGACATCTCTCTCTGTTTTTGTGATCACAAAGGAGACAAAAATCTATGTGGGTTGGGAGCGAGGAAAGCAGTGAAATGAGATGGTTGTATGGATATCTGAAGAACAGCTCTGAATCCAGCTACATCCTCCCTCTCTGGACCACATCCCAGATAGCTGGTGAGGACCTAGAGCCAACAGACCATCCACAGACCAATGCCTTCTTTTGCTGGGTGGAATGTGGGAGGTAGAACAATTATTAGACATCTTTTCCCCCATCTCCTGCCATGCCAGAGTGATAAGGCACCAATAGAGTAGAAAATGCAGCCTGCTAAATCTGGGTAGAGTTCTGGAATGCCCCCCAAGTTTCCTTTTACCACACAAGGGGGACAAAAGAGTATCTAGAGATTTCTTGTCATTTCCCAGTATGCTGAGGGACATGAACATAACTGAGAAATGGTCAAAGGAGATGCATACATTTCATGGTGGTGATCCTAGTGACACCAAATAGTTTCTGAAATGACAACCAGTGATACCATGGGAAATCGAGCACCTTGCTGGTAAGAGACAAGAAGACCTCAGACTAGAAAAAAGGTGGAGTGATGCGCACCTAAACAGATACTGGATTTTGTAGGTGGGACTGGGAAAAAGACCTGGACATTGAGTAAGACCCATGAAATTTGGGTCAACATGGAGAAGTAAGAGCAAGGGCAAAATCTGGACTGAACTGGGTTTACCAAAAATGGACTTAAGATTGGGATCTTGATAATACGATAAGCAAAGCTTCCAGACAGAAACTAATAGAAAACAATTTTAAACAGTTACATTCTTGGCACACCTGAACTTGTGGCTTGGGAGATTCATGCCTAACACACATGTTGAATTCTAAACCAGCTTCACTTTAAACAGAAAGCATTTGCTATCTTTTATCAAGGGTGACACATCACATTTCTCTGACAAATGGTACACGTTTGATAATCTCCTGCACATGGCCCCACCATAACTAAAAGCATGGTAACTGGAGAGAACCTACATTTCTTTACAGCTTGATTATTTAAGAAGATTATAATTTTTTCTAAAATAATTCTGATGGTGCATCACAAGTTATTGTAAACAGCTGTTTTAATATCTTAGCCTCTGAGCCTTCAGTGCTAATTCCTACATTACCTTTGATCTGCACACCTACAA
This sequence comes from Hyaena hyaena, assembly GCF_003009895.1. NCBI lineage: Eukaryota > Metazoa > Chordata > Mammalia > Carnivora > Hyaenidae > Hyaena > Hyaena hyaena. The sequence goes on from NW_024081515.1 coordinate 525,344, forward strand.
TTTAGTCTGATGGGATCATTCGTGATAAAAAAAAATGCTTGCCCTTTCTTCATTCTATGGCCCTCTCTTCTCATTCCGATTTAGTTCTAGCTACAACCAGAGTACACCTGTCAGATCAGATTCATGTGCTAGTTACTTCACCTCAAAATTTTACAGTGCTGCATCAATGTTGAAACTCTATAATAAGCCTTTAAACATCTCACCCTCACCCCACTCCACCAAACTCACAAAAGCAGGGAGGAGAATGCCACACCCTATTCTTGGTAATCATGTCCAGACCAGACCTTGCACAGCCAGCAGGATGCAATGAGAATGGAAAACAAATGGCTTCCAAATTTCTAAAACGTAGTGTACAAAGCAAGGAGAGGGAAAGAAAGCGTGTGCTCCATCCCATCCTTTCTTCCCGTTAGCCCTGCCAGACATTCTCTTTGTTCTCCTTTCTATCTCACTGAGATTAAAGTGCTGATCTCCCCTTTTTGAAAATGATGTCACTTTTTTTTCCCTTGCCTTGGCAGAGAGCAAGTTCATTACAAATCTGCTGTGTGACTGATGGCTTTGAAGAGATAAGGCAGAGGGGGAAACACATTTGGGAAAGGTATGAAACTCCAGAGACAGGTTGACAATTAAACTGGCAGTAAGAGAGATGACGAAGGATAAGGAGAAACAGAGGCTGGGTGTGAATATCTCCCATATTCTCATTCACAGCCACCGACAAACGGTTTTGATTTCCTTCATGGTTTTATCCCCAAACAAGGCCATGGACTAAAATTCATTTTGTGCTTTTCCTGATGAGATGCCTACCCTTCTGACGACATTATTTCAGTCAGGCCCTCATGGACATATGTGATGTTCAGAGTGGGGAAGACATTTACTTCTGCAGTCAAAAAAGGGAAATATTTGGTACTGAATCTGATTCACTATAATTGCTCATCACTGGGCTACGTGGCAGTTTATATAAGAAGCACTTCAGATGCAAAACCAGGTTGAAAGCATAATACACATTCTAAAGTCACTTATGTGGTTTAAAATTATTAGTGACAGATGCAGAGCTTGGGAATTTAAAGATCTTCTTTCATCCCCCAGTTCCAATCATGGCGGAGCCAATGGACTTACAAGTGGTTGCAAAGTTCAATTTTTTGAAGTGTAAACATCTAGCAATTAAATGCTTTTGTGCACACAACACCTAATGGTGACAGCATCTTATGAAAGTAACACTGTCATCTTTATATCTCTAATTGGCTTTAAGCTCTAAAAAAGTCCTCACTGGGGCACCTGGGTGTCAGTCTGTTGAGAGTCCAACTATTGACTTTTGGTCAGGTCACCAACCTAGATTTATGGGATAGAGTTCCGGGCTGAGCATGGAGCCTGCTTTAGATTCTCTCTCTCTCTCTCTCTCTCTCTCTCTCTCTGTCTCTGAAATGAAATGAAATGATAAATAAAATAAAAACTTTTTTCTAAAACATACTCATCTTTCTTATGGACGATATTCTTGTGCAGATCAAAAGATTATTTTAGTGTATTTCTGGGTTGGGGATGGAGGTGGGAAGTGTAGAGAAGTAAGTAGTGTAAGATGGGCTGGACAAGGGACAACTGACACAAATGTTGGCCAGACCATAGCCCATATGACAAGACAGGATTTATATTTCCTCTTCTTCTGTGGATTTTCTGTTCTCTGTTGTCGCCACCAGCCTTGGCTTCATATTTCTAAGTACTAATAGAAATACATAAGATTAAACCTTTCATGTTTATGGAGGCTGGAATGTATGTGACAGACGTGATATCCATTTTCCACACATCATGCCTGCAACATATTACATCAAACACATATTTATTTAAAGTTTATTTATTTATTTTGTAGCCTGGAGCCTGCTTTGGATTCTGTGTCTCCCTCCCTCTCTGTCCCTCCCCTGCTTGAGCTCTCTCTCTCTCAAAAATAAACATTTTTTAAAAAATTATTTATTTATTTATTTTGAGAGAGAGATCACAAGTGGGGAGATGTAGAGAAAGAAAGAGATAATCTCAAGCAGGGTCTGCACTGACAGATGAAGGGCTCGAACGCAGCAACCTTGATAAGGGGCTTTAACTCACCAACCTTGAGATCATGACCTGAGCCAAAATCAAGACTTGGATGCCTAACCAACTGATACTATGTTGTCATTCCACTGTTCCTATTCCATCCCCTATATGTTCACTGGATACCCACTAACTGCAAGATAAAATCCCAGGCACATATGGTTCTACCTCCTGGCTTCTTCTAATCCAAACATTTCCATTTGATGTTCATTTGATTCTTAATGAATATCTGGTTCCTGAACACACTGTTACACCCCTTTGCTTTTATGTTTTCCTCTGACTGGGATACCCATTTGGCTATTCCACATCTAATGAATATCTCCATTTGCCTCCAGTCTGAGCACAAGTATGACGTCTTCTGTGAAGAAGTGTACTATTATTCAGGAAGAATTGATCACTGTTTTTTTTTTTTTTTTTTTTTTTTCTGGCCACACTTTACCTTCTACTTATACTTTGATTCAGCATATTTCTTGCCTTAAATATTTTTACATGTCATAACCCAGGTGGTAGGGTATGCTCAGAAAATATAAACATGGCTAGTCAAAAGTTCGTGCTCACTTTATGAATGTTCAGTGAATAAATGAATGTATACAACCTGGTGTTTAAATGCCAGTGAAAAATTTCAGGGCTGTATATTTGCTTTCTTAGTTTCTTACCTAAGCATGGATCCTTGTCTTTAGAAAATAAAAACCCAAGGAGGTTTGGAATTAATAAAAATCAATACATGATAAATAAAAACTGTTTTAAAAGGACCCAGGTAGGAAAGTGCTGTGAAATACAATGGCTTGCGATAACAGCAATAATTTTCTGTGTCAACAATTTCTTTTTATTCACCATTCACGAATATTATTATTCATGGTGTGTGAGTAAAGAGTCCTTCAGAACTTTTCCCTCAGTTTTCTGATTCTGTTTGTAAACATAAGTAAAATAAGTTAAAACAAACTAAAAGTGATAATGAAAATGTCTTCAATGTAACGGAGCACATGCACCACACCAAATTTGGAAGAGACTACCTGTTTGATATTTTAGAAAATCTTATCTAACTTGGGAGTCTCTTTTGTTTTCGTTTGATGTTGTTTCCTTGGTTTTGTTATTGTTGTTGTTATTGCTGTTTTTTTCCCCCAGTAGTTGATGGTACTTCTAGTTCAGGTTTGAGCCTTAGGCTGATTGTAGTTGAAAGTGAGTGCTTCCATGAAGCTGGTGTCTTGTACTTGGTGGGTACATTCTTATCTCCATGGGGAGCAAGTGAATGCCAGGAGGGTGCATGCTGTAGAATAAGTTAGCATACATATATTTTTCTATTTCACATTTTTCTCATTCGCTCAAGTACTTAGCCTATCCACATGTTTCAGAACTTTCTGACTCTCTGAGCTCATCTTATATCAGTGCCAGAATCAGCATACCAATGGCTAGTGTTACATGTGGAATTCCAGAAATCAAAGGCTCCCTAAAGTCTTGGAAAATTAAAGAATTAATGGAAATTCTTAGAATGTTGCTGGAGCAATGATAATTATTTGGTGTTCCCAGTGCCAAAATAACTTAAGGATTTAATATAGGCCATATATTTTAATAGATAGTGTGTCCTTTAACACCATCCCTTCTAAGTGGTAGAAGGAATCAAAATTCTCATTTGATGTCTATTAAATGGTTTCATAGGATAGAAGCAAGATGGAAAAAATATTTAGGGCTAGGGAATACAGACTCTAATTTAAACAATGATTCTGCATGTTATTCCATATTATCAAACAACCTTTTATAACGTTTATTTATTTTTGAGACAGAGAGACAGAGAGTGAGCAGGAGAAGGACAGAGAGAGAAGGAGGCACAGAATCCAAAGCAGGCTCAAGGCTCAGAGCTGTCAGCACACAGCCTGACGTGGGGCTCGAACCTACAAACCGTGAGATCATGACCTGAGAAGAAGTCAGATGCTCAATCGACTGAGCCACCCAGGTGACCTGAAACAACCTTTAATCAATGGCTGTCATAAAGTTTAAACAAGATTAATATTGGCAAATGTTTTTTTTTTTTTTTTTATTAAGAGGAGCAAAGCATTAGCTAATAGCAAGCTGATTGACTGGATTTGGGTACTTTATAAGTGGAAGAACGAAGTTACAAAACAGATCCAGAAACAAAAGTTTCAAATGCAAGTTGTTTATTTGGAATGTGGTCCTGAAAATACTGAATATTGATGAGAGCAATTAGCACAAGCAAAAGAAAGTCGGGGAAAGCCAAGAAAAGGTGTGTTACAAAGAAAACTCCTAATAAGGTAGATTGCAACTTAGCCCTGAAAGGATTCTCTAGGAGCCAATGCATCTTGTGAGGTTCAGTCATCCCACTTGAGGGTTGAGGCAGCCATTGCTGCCTGACACCAACTCCTGTCAGTCACTGGATGAAAGCTGATCTGGGGACTTTCCTCTCCTGGTACTGCCACAGGCAGAGTGGGTACCTATGACGGGACAAGAGACGAGGACACTGGAAGTTGGGAATTGGCTTTGCAGGTGTCGACATGGTAAGACCCAAAGGCATGTGGGTCTGGTTTTGACAAACACGTTTCCACCTGCTGACAACATTCATTCAATCAGAAATGAGTCCATAAATCCCAATCTCTACTATAATAATGGGTGAATCCCCCTCTAAGAAGGCAAAATCCCAACCCAACTGGGTTTCGAGCAACATCCATGACAATGTCATCATTATCATTTCTTAAAAAAATTCATGGGTGGTTAAAGAGTTATAATAACAAGACCTTGGTGTAATACTGTGGAAGGCACCAGAATCATGGCCAACACCCAGCAAGCAAAAGTTGCGTTCTCATAGCCCTCCTCAAAAGTCATCAAGTATAATGCAATTATTGTAAATCTTATGATTCATGTTGATGAAAATATAATAGGTATTGGATAATACATATTTGTGGAATGATTTATTAACATTATTGTTGTTGGTATTTACTATTTTTATGATTTTTCTTGCAAAATCATACGACACAGCTTTTATTCTAGAAAGAGTGGATACACTTCCTAGGCCACGCTGGGATTGCTTTCTCTTAAATTACCTGGAGACTGACCAGGAAGTATAAATTTGACTCTGTGATATTGGTAAAGATGTTTATAGGTGTGTTATAAACACCACTTATATCATAATGGGCTCTTTAAATTTCTGTGATGCTCTGATGAAATTTCTTGGCCAGAGCCCTTTTCTAAGATCATTTTCTACATTGAACTGTAGTCAGTTAGGAGGTGGTATTTAAGACCGCTATGAGTGTCACAGAGCAAACAAGACAATGCTTTCGCCAAGAAATTCTGTGACAATCAGTATGAAGAGAGTGATCCTGCCTCATTAGTTCGAGCAGGAACTTCCCCATGAAGTTGCTGATCTTACTGGAAAATTTTAATCTAACTGCTAACAGACAAAATTAATGTTAGATGCTTACCAATACGTTACACAATTTCAGTTTTTCTTGGTCTTGTTTTCCATCTCTTTCATATTTACATTGTTATATATGCACTTATATAAGCCATATCAGAACATTGGTTAGAAGGAAATAATAGATCTCAGAACTTATCATGGCAAACTTAGGCACTCAAAGACACTCATGAGAAAGCAAGGCTCCTCCTCTATGAAATGTATCTTCTTATCTTTTAAAGATAAATACTCAGCCAATAAACTAAAAAGGTATTGCACTTTTTAAAATGGACGAAAGTGGTTGCTCTAATCAAACAATCCATTTATTTTTAAAATACAGGCTATGGCTGGATCAGTCAGTTGAGTGTCTGACTCTTGATTCAGGCTCAGGTCATGATGCCATGGTTTGTGGGGTTGATCCTGGAGTCAGGCTTCTCACTGAAACTGCAGAGCCTGCTTGGGATTCTCTGTCTCTCTCTGTCTCTGTCTCTGTCTTTCTCTCTCTTTCTCTCAAAATAACAAACAAACAAACATAGGCTACACATAAGGTTTCACCCCAGTGTTTAAAGCAGCTTCTTTCTTTCTATTCTATAGATTTGTTACAAAACGGTGTTAACTCCATCATCCAATGAGAAATTATTGTTTTTGCTTGATTACTTTTGTAGCAGGAGAGTAAAGGAAAAGATGAAGCCTGGCCCCCTCAGTGTTTTGTATAGTTTTATATTGTTCTGTGTTGTTGTTTTGAAATTTCTCTGGTGTCACAAAAGAATAGAAATGCTTGATATGTGTCTATGATTGTAGCCCCACAACTAGGTTTCCCCAAGGGAGCCATACATTTAATTGGTCCATTTCCATTTCCTAGTGACAAAGAGAAATGACTCGGGTGAGGGCTCCAGTATCAGTTCTTGACTCTTTTAAGTCTCCACCAACAACAAAGAAACAAGGGGGCAAACAGACAAACTTCAACAACATTCTGAATATCAAGACTGGATAGAAACCAATTTCATCCTACTTCCATGAAGTAATCACCTGACAAATCCAGTTTTCTGATTAGGAATTTGTACCACACTGAAGGGAAAAATTACTTCCCATATCCACTATATCAAGGACCCGGATGCGCAATGAAACCTTTAAAAGCAAACGAACAGACAAACAAAAAACATTTATTTATCTCTTTGTTCTCTGTATAAATGGATGGATTAGGGTGTCCAGATTTTTTAGCATTAACTTAAGAAGTTCTATGTGTAAACTCATGTATTTCAGAAAGAAGCCTTCATTTCTCTTCCATTCAAATTCCCAAGATTTGTCACATATGGAAAGTTTCATTTTTCAGTGGAATTCTTATTATCAAAGACAGATTTTCTGAGGAAAGCAACACTTTTTTTTAGACAAACCCAATTTGTTTGCATATAAAATATGATGTGAAAATTAATATTGTACTGTGTTTGCAACACTGTGAAAATACTGGAATTTTATTTTGACTAATTATGCATCTTAACTTACATATAATGAAACGTTTAGCTGAGATATAGTCTTGCTGTGCACTTTCTTTTAAAGTAGAGGTGTGAGCTTTTCTATCTTGGCTGTGTTCCAATTTATGCAATAAAATTACATTTTCTTTTTAAAAAGTCCTCTGTTTTGAAACGACTTTCATTTTCTTATCTGGAGTTCATATTTATTGAAGAGATGGTTACAGATCACAATAAGATGTATGGGCCACATAGGCCGTGGAATTCTTTGAAATAAAAAAAAAAGTTATTATATATATTTTAAAAGTTACAAACTACAGCCCTGTGGGCTAATATGCCCTGAGGACTCTTTCTGTATGGACCTCTAGCTAAGAATAATTTCTACATTTTTAGATAATTGATAACAGAAGAATATTTCGTGACACATAAAAATCCCATGAAATTCTATTTTCACTGCCTGTAAGTAACATTTTATTGGAACCCAGTTGTGCTCATTTATGTACATATTGTTTACAACTTTTGACTACAACAATAAATAGTTGAGTAATTAAAGCAGAGGCCATATAGCCAGTAAAACCTAAAATATGAACTTTTTGGCCCTTCACAGAAAAAATTCATCAGTCCTGATCTCTCTGTCTCCTATAAATATATACATATATAGATATAAATATATCATATGTGTATAGATCTATCATAGATTTATCTATACTTATTTATGATCTGTCATAGATCTATGATCTATGCTAGATTGTCTAAATCTATCTATGATCTCTCTATCAATGGTCTGTTCTCATATCTGTGACATATGATTCTACATTCTAGCTATCAGAGATCTAGCTATCTATACCTATATTTCTATGATCTACTATTGATCTACCTTTATCTATACATCCATGACCTATCTATGATTCATTTATTTCTCTCTCTGTCTATGAAGTGTCTACTTACATCTCTATCTCTGTATTTATAGAAGAAAAAAGAGAGGGAAGGATTAACCATTTAATACAAATTTGTAACTGCCATTTAGTCTAAAATGTGTTTGGATATGTTTATATTAGTATGGAGAAGGAAACTTATAACAATTGCTATTCTTGACATAATTTACATTTCACGTAAAAATTAGCAGATAGGAGGCTCCATTGTCGCCTCATGAGCACGTTACTAGCCCATCCTCATTTAGGTAGATCTACTGTTCCCAGGCAAAGATGTGCAGAATCATCAGCCAGATTCTGAAGTTTAAATGAGCTCCTTTTCAACATACCATTTTTCTAGCTCTCACACAACCTCACACAGGCTCATAAAAAGCTTTAAATTTACTACATTTCTAAAAGGATACAGTTTGTGCAGTAGGTAACTGTCACTTCTATATAGGCATTGGTGAAATATATTCACACAGCAAATCAGTTATTCTTCTCCTTTGACCAGAGATGGAAAATTATTCGATCACATAAAAACCCTCTGATTTTACTTTATATTTTTGTAGCTGAAAATATAAAGTGGACTGGAGACCTGGGTATTTGTTTCTTTTAAAACATCCTTCCACTAATTTTCATGGCAAAATAGCAAATATTTATGCATAGCGGACCAATCTTGTTTGTTTCGTGGTTATAGCCATTTTCTGAACTAGGAAAACCACACAGAATGGATTCTTTGGGTTCTACTCTATGTGCCTAGGAAGTGATATTTGGGGAATAATCAATTAGAAATATATTTCATAATTTAATTGATGTGTAGGATGGACTAATATTAAATTGGGAAGAGATAAACATTTTGGGCATTATTTTTTCTAAATAACTGTCACTCAAGACTTGTACTTATGAATACTTGATGTAAGTGGATGACACTTTAAAACTGTAATGAATAAGCAAATGTACTTAGTTATCAAAAATAATTCTTAGTAGATTATTCAAGCTAATATATGCTCTTGTTAGTGAAGACATTAACTATCCTTTAATGATTTAAAATTTTTTAATGTTGATTTTTGAAAGAAAGATTGACAGAGTGTGAGTGAAGGTGGAGCAAAGAGAGGGAAACATCAAATCTGAAGCAGGCTCCAGGCTCTGAGCTGTCAACACAGAGCCAGAAGTGGGGCTTGAACTCATGAACTGTGAGATCATGACCTGAGCTGCAGTTGGATGCTCAACTGACTGAGCCACCCAGGCGCCCCTCTTCTAATGATGTTAAGTATAATGGTGTTGCAGACTTTAAAAGGCAAGTACACATTAAAAGTCTGCTAAAATAAATACCTCTTATTTCTTATTCTGAGATTGCCTTGCAGGTAGGCTTGTATGATAATAAGGACTCTGATATCATTATTTGTTCTGTGTATTATTAATTATCATTTTTCTGTGTTGAATGAACTGAAGATAAAGATCAACCCTTTAGGTCTGAAAGTGAAGTGCAATCTTTCAGGAATGTTGGGAAGAGGCATAAAAAGAAATGGGGGGATTTACATTTCAGAACATTGTCCAAACCTGGGGAGACAGAAGCTAAAGCAAAGGCCAGGAAGACACTGTGAGCTGAGTCGTGTCCTTTTAGGATCATCCTTCGCCTGCAGGGAGTGTGTTCAGCTAATCCCATATGGGGACCTGCTCTTTCCTCTCTGTACCTACCCTACAAACACTTCAGAACAATCTTAATTTAATATGGTAAAACTGAGGCTTGTCTGCAAGCTGCCTAGTTCTCTACCGGTGAGGGATTTTTCCAAAGTAGAATAGGCTTTGGGAGCCTGGGTGGCTCAGGCAGTTGAGCATCCAACTTCGGGCTCAAGTCATGATCTCACGGTTGGTGAGTTCGATCCCCATGTCAGGTTCTGTGCTGACAGCTCAGAGCCGGGAGCAGGGACCCTGCTTCGGATTCTGTGTCTCCCTCTCTCTCTGCCTTTCTCCTGCTTACACTTTGTCTCTCTGTCTCCCTTTCTCCTACTTACACTCTTGTCTCTCTGTCTGTCTGTCTCTCTTTCTCTTTCTCTCAAAAATAAATAAACATTAATTTTTTTAAAAAACCCACAAAGCTAGACAGGCTTTCATTTAGTTCATTTCATTATAAGATATCAAAATAATGTGGAATGTGGTCAGAAAAGATACTTTCTGAAGAAACAAATCACTTGAACACTATTCTTTTACTAAAAATGCATCACACAATTTTTTTTACAAAAATAGAATTAATCTTACAAAGAGTGTGTTCTCAGGAAAAAAAGTTTTTATTTGATTTTTCACAGTATGTGATATCTTGAATGTCCTGTTAAACCTAAAAGGTATTCACTTATTTTCTTTCAAAAACAATTGCTTAAAAAAAGAGCAAGTGTAAAAACAGGTAAAAATTTTGACTTAAATATATCTGAAAAAGATTGCCTCTTTTTAAATTAAAAAAAAAATTATTTACTTTTGAGAAACAGAGAGAGACACAGAGTGCAAGTAGGGGAATGATAGAGAAGGGGGGGGGGAGACACAGAATCTGAAATAGGCTCCAAGCTCTGAGCTGTGAGCACAGAGCCCAATGTGGGGTGCAAACTGCCAAACCAGGAGCTCATGACCTCAGCCAAAGTCTGATGCTCAACCAACGGAGCCACTGAGGTGCCCCAAAGGTTGCTTCTTTTAATCCCTTGGATGCATACATATGTGAATAGTGCATTTGTTTTTCTTACCAGATTCTATGTGTAATTAAAAAAAATAGTGTAGATTATAATAATGTAATATTATTTAATATTTAATAATATTTAATATTATTTAATATTAAAATAATATGTGTAGATTAAAAATAGCTTCTAAACATTGTTCTCATTAAGTTTTAGATACATATAAGTTATATTTATATTTTCTGTTGTAAACTGTGAGAATGAATCCTTCATGTGACCATATACACAACAGCTCCAGTTTTGTTCAAAATGCTTCGGGATTCTAAGGCAGTTTTCAATCCCAAAACAAAATCTTTGGGTTGGTTAGGGCTAAAAGCACCACAGCCTTCTAAGATAAATTAGTTTCATTTTTATTTTTATTACTGTATTGCCAGCTTCTCTTCCAAATTACATTTTTAATAAATTTGATAGCTATAGCAGTTTTGAAGGGTGAGAGCCCATCAACACATCTTTCTACTTTAATTGCCTTTACAAAGCATTTACTCAAAAGAACAGTTTTTCTTCCCAATTGTGCTACCACTTTTTACAAGTGAATCTCCAGCCTCTCAGGACTAACTGAGCTCCCTGCTGAGGATGACTCACATCCTGTGGGGCATTAAGATACCTACGCTTAAATCTGTAATAATAAAAAAAAAAAAAGATTGCTTTTTCAAGGAGGTTTTCTGATAACCACAGGTAACATTAAATTCTAATTTTCTTACAGTGACATGTATATTATATTCTATAAATCATGACCTCATTGTCAGATCAATGCTGTCTATAACTTTCAAGTAAAGAATCATACCTTTTGTCATAGAACAATAAGCTTGAGCAAGTTTTCTACTCTTATTTATGTATATACTCCTCCCCTAGGTGATCTCATCTAGAGTCACGAACTTACACTGATCTCAGTGCTCATGACTCCCATGTGTCAATTTCCGCCCTGGTCTGCCCCTAGATGCTGGCATATGTCGGCCCCTGACTCTTCGCCTTGGATCTCTAACTGGCACCTGAACTCAGCATGTCTGATGATGGGACTCTGGAGCCCACTGGCTTCCTATCTTCCCCATCTTAGTCCAGAGCCCCAACATTTCATAGTCAGCCCCCCAACCTTGCAGGAATCTTTGACTCCATTTTATCTCTCCCTTCTTCCTCATTTAACCTATTCATGACTCTGATGGACACTATTTTCGCAGTACAAACATGTACACCCAGAATCTAATGACAGAACATGTATTCTATTAAGAATTGGATTAAGCCATAGACTTCTTTCACCCTGACTGAAATGTACTACTGACAGATTTCCCTGCCTCCAGTCAATTCCCCAAATACCAGTTGGAGTGACATTTGATAGTGTAAATTAGATGACTTTAGACTCTTACTCAAAAGGTGCCACTCATCTCCATCATACTCAAAATGAAATCTAAGCACTGTGTGCTATCAGTGTCTACATGAGCAAATCTCTCTTTCTCGTTGCTCACTTCCTTCCTCCTCCTCATCACATTGCTCTGTGCACAGTGATCTTCATGCTTTTTGGAAGTAGGCCAAAGCCATTCCTGCCATAGGTTTTGGCTGGGTACAGTATGGGGCTCCCCCAGTAGCAAACAGGACACAGTTGGAAGCCACAGCATTCCTTTGGTGGATTTTGGGTGTGTGGGATGGAGGGAGTAAGTGCGGGTCCAGATGGATGCGCAGGAAGAGCATGGACTGGAAAGCCTTGGCCCTCAGGGAAGCTCAGAGGATGGCAGCATCCTCTGCTTCCTGGACCACTCTTCCCGCAAGCAGCCTGGTCTCTCAGGATCCTGAGATTTCTACGGAGCTGGCAAGGGGCCTTGGGATGGAAAAGACCTTGGGATGTGCTCCAGATACAAAAGACTCTTTATCCCAGGAGTCTGGCTAATGCCACCTACCAAACAAACCTCAGTCCCCTCAGACGCTTCAGGGTTTTTTTTTTCTCTGTCTGGGACACTCTTCCCAAGATGTTTGGATGATGTACTTTCCTACTTCATGTTTCAGCTCAAATATCAACTTCCTGTGAAGAACTTTTTTCTCTAATCTAACACTTTAATTCCATTTTGGCACTTTATAATCTTATCCTTCTAAGTTTTTTTTCTGCACAGTTCTGATCACTCTCTGACCATTTATTATATTCACTTATTTTTGCCATTTCTTTCTTTCTTTCTTTTTGCCTGTATCAACAGAATGTCAGCTCCATGGTAGACGGGAGGTAGTCCTTTTTCCCAGTGTACTTGTTGATCCCTTGAAAGAACGAACTAATCCCCTTCATGTGAAAATATTTGGTTCTACTACCATGAAGATGGCCACTAAATACAAGGTATGGAAATATAAGCTAAATCTTAATACAAGGCCCAAGATGGCTAATGTACTTCCTTCCATGGTCACCATTCCCTCATGAATTGCAGACATGCAGAAGGGGAGGTAAGGAAAAACTAGGAAAAAGAATGTTAACGCATGGGTATTCTGGGTGAGATGTCAGATACTGACACTATGCGGAGTCAAAAATAAAAATCAAACATGAACATCTCCCTTCCAGTAGCACATAGAAAGGCAATTGGGTTACCCTGCAAAGTGAAGATCTGGAACCCATTGATGTTTTATTTGTGATTTGCTATACGAACTCAGCAGTGACAGTGGACCGGATGTCTGTGTCCCCCTGAAATTCTTATGTTGAAATCCTGTACCCCTAGTGTGATTTGTATTAGGAGGTAGAAGCTTTGGAAGACCATTAGGTCCTGAGGGTGAGTCCTCAACATGGGAGTAGTGCCCTTATAAGAGGCCAGAGAGGTGGCTAGCTCTCTTTGCCCCTGAGTGTACATCCAGGAAGTCAGCTGCCTGCAACCTAGAAGGGGCTCCTCACCAGGTCTCTACCAGCTACTGACACCTTGATCTCTGACTTCTCGTCTCCAGACCTGTGAGAAGTAAATTTCTGTTGCTGATAAGCCGCTTGTTTATGGAATGTAGTCATAGCAACCTGAATGAGGACAACAGCCATATCTCAGCAGTTGCAAAAGTTCCTTAGAAATATTTTAACAATGTTTGCTCCTCATTCCACCACTGGAATTTTGCTACTTCAGCTCCAGACGACTCTGCTCAGGTGGACACATATATTTTGCAGCATGGCGACTGGGAACAATGAGCTCTCTGTTCCGATAGTGAGAGGAGAAATATTCATTCTCTTCAGATGCGCAATAAAAAAATTATTTTCAAGATATCAGGATTAGTGGTGAATAACAATAGGGCTTAGGAAACATCAGTCTTGCCTAATTTATTTCAATGTGCTTACAAGGCATTGCTCTTATGAACTTATTGTTAATTTACATGGATATTATCAAAGCATTTAGCATGGCCTAAGCCTCCTCTTGGTCAGAGAAAATTGAACAATACAGCCATCTACATCGCATGATACTCAAAAAGTCAAGTGATATAAGACACTTTAGAAAACAGTCTGGTATATAGCAAACTAGGTAAACATTAGTGATTATGAGTATTAATACATTAATATAATTAAGTATAATTTAATATATCAGTATGCTTACTACTTTAGATAACTTTTAGTTATTGTTCATATAACTATTCACATTCTTAATTTGTTTATAATAGTCTTTTCTTGGGGTGCCTGGGTGGCTCAGTCAGTTAAGCATCCGACTTCAGCTCAGGTCATGATCTCATAGTTCGTGGGTTCGAGCCCCACATCGGGCTCTGTGCTGACAGCCAGCTCAGAGCCTGGAGCCTGCTTCGGATTCTGTGTCTTCCTCTCTCTCTGACCCTCCTCTGCTCACGTTGTCTCTCTCTCAGAAATAAATAAAACATTAAAAAAGTTAAAGAAAAAAATTTACAATAGTCTTTTCTTGAGGTATTAACTGATGTCTAAATTGCAATGAATTCTGGGTTGATCACATACAAAAGCTTTCTATATTCTAAAAATCACTTAAAGCCAACTTCAATTAGTCTAATTTCTGCCTGTAGAGTGACTTGACATTAGCGTTTACTTTTGAATCCTTGCTGTCAACTTAATATAAATATATATATCTTGCATTTTTAGCATAGAAAAATCAGGAAATATAAAAAGAAAAGTACCGTCTTGTAATATTTTCATGCAACTCACTACTATGTTCCTGCAAATTTTATTTTGTTGTATACCTAAAAATGTTACCGAAGTGGAACTGTGCAAAAGTAGCATCATGTCTGTATTATCTGTTTATTTCTTTCTGTTAAAATAAATTTTAAAATTAATTCTATGTGAGCTTTCCTTTATATTTTTGCCATTCAATGACATCACCCTAGAATTTAAAAAGACAGTATGTCCTTACAATCAAAGTACAAGCAGGATTTTAAAAGGAAAAAGATGTGCCCTAGTGGAAATCCTCTAATGTGACCTTCCAGGATCCCTCAAGGAATGAAAACATTCCAGATATACAATTCTCAGGGGGACCTTCGTGTCAGGATGGTGACTAGGTCTGAGAGCTGCTCAATGCCATAGTTTAAGTTTCTTTATCAGTTTCTTTATACAGAGTGGCAATGATACACTTGAATAGCAGCAAAAGAGAAGTCAAGTAACACTTAATCTATTTCAATTATGTATTATTCAGAAATAGCTATTTCCCTAACAAGAATTTGGGCCCCAAGTCACAGCTCTGTGCTATTAGCATGGGTGTTTGACACCCAGCCCAGCTCCCAAGGGTTCGGACACACCTTTGTGTGATATTGTACCGGATTCTCTTTAAATGATGGGTGGAAATCATGCCAACATTTTTTTTTCTTTCCCTTTTTTTATTTGTTGCAGCCTCCTGCTCTACAGGCAATACACCCATCCTTCAACTATACAGCTTCAATGTAATTGTATTTCCCTTTATTTCTCACTTTTATGTCTTTGTTTTGAAAGGCAATGGTGTGTAGATAAAAGCTGAGGAGTAAGATAGACAGTGAATTGAATTTCGGCTCTACATTTGCTTGCTGTGTGACCTTGGATGAGTTATTTAACCTACCTAATTCTTGAGTTTCCAACTTGTAAAATGAGAAGATGATATTGTTCATAATTTAGTTGTGAAATTTGAATAATAGAAGGCACCCAGATCATCTGTCACCCTACGCAGCCTCAATAAAACTTTCTTCTCTCTCCTTTTACTGTGCTCTGCACTGTCTCCGTATTTTGTTGTGATCTTGTCACATATTTTACACTGTCTTATCTCTTTTGCTTTCATTATTTACAGAATGATCTCAGCTGCCAAAGATAGGACAAGGCCCATCCAACTCAGCATTTCATCTTGACATGTATTTTCTCTCAAGTTCGACATGTTTTTTTCCTTTGGAAAAATTCTGAAGATTTTACATAGATGTGCATAAAAAACAGCTTCGCTCCAGTCTCTTATCAATTTAATTTATATTCCATCTTTCCGTAGTGAAAGAAACCTGATATATAACTTATTCCCCTACATTCCCGACTTAACTGACATGTCATCTTCCTGCAAGATTTCCTTGACCTGAACGGTGTGAAATAACATTAGCAAAAAACACTCCTCTTTGTCGTGACACCAGAATACAATCCCCAAATACCTTATGACCCAGAACTGCATGGGCTTCATGACACCTTTTGTTACACTAACATCTCTTCCAGTAAAACCATTTTAATCAGCACAGTGATGTTTGCCAATTCTAGTTTCTGATGTCTTCTCAAGAATCCTTTAAAAATATCATCAGAAGACTCTTCTTTTAGTGTATTAGCTGTTTCATTTTTACTCAAAGCATTTTTTTAACTGAACTAAGGTGTTCAGCTTAAGGTCAGACCACTAAGCCTGGGGACACCTCTCTCTTTTTCAGCTCATCAATTTCCCGGTTTCCAGGCTGTGAGGTCTTGCATCGAATCAATGAGTTCTTCATGTTTGACTTTCCTGGTAGGAATCCACATACGGTTCTTTAAAAATCTCTCTTTTAATTTGAAGCCGCTTAATTATTCAACCTCTCCTTCTATGTCTTTTTTTGCCACCCACTTCACTCTCTGAACCCAACACACTCTCTTTATGAACACAGGAAGATGTTTGTGAAGTCTGCCTGTATTTTTGGCTTAACCTTCTTTCCTTTTTTCTTTCTCTTTGAACCTATCAACACAAATGACCTTCATTTTGCTCTCAGATTTGTGCCCCAGGTCTTAACCTTGTTTTCTCCCTGCTACTCTCATTAAATGCACTTGAACCTGGAAATGTCTTCATTGCTATTAATTCTTCTACCTTCACTCCTTCTTCTTGAGCACTTCCTCTAGAATTGTCTTTAACGATCCACTAGACTCTGATGTCCTGACAAAGGAAGGGATTTTTTCTCACGGTGATATTTCCTCTGGTATTTGAGGCATCTTCTTGCTCTGCAGGAATATCTTCGTCTTTAAAGTACCATTTCCAGTTTATCTAGCTTTTAGTGAAGCTACTGGAGTGATGATTTGAGAAGGCAGACTTTTCTGTTTTCTCTTGTCCATAAGCCCTAGACATCATTTATTCTCGCTTTGTGAGTATTTTTCCAGTCTTTATGCATGTGTGTACATGTAGATATTTTAAATTCTGTATCTGTTTCAGACTAATTTGATATATTTGCGTCCTTTGTTGAGTTTTGGTTATTTCTAGTCCTATCATTTGTTTCCTTAAATGAATCATATATTCTCTCCAAATGAGAACATTTTTCTTCTTTAAGAAAAGGAGATATATCCATAAGTAACCTATCCATTTGTATTTCTTGGTGCCATTGGCAAGGGAGAAGCAGGTGGTGGCAGCATGTGTCATTAAGTTGAATCTCTCTTTTCTCACAGCTTACCTCTGCAATCACATGACTCAGACTTCATCCACCTCTCAAAGCTCTCCATACCCTGTCCAGCTAATGTGATGGGTCCAAATATTGTTACCTTTTTGTTTTGTTGTTACTTTATTCTTACATCTATTTCTTAGACTCACAATAAAACAAGTTCATTTACATTGGACTCCAAAGGTTCTAACTCAGGCTTCTGTTTCAAATACCTGCTTTTGTGGTCTTCTTTTTAGCTGATAAATTCACTCACATGTCCTACTTGTCTTTCAGAATTTTATACCAAACTTCTTCCCCCCTTTCCAAGAAACCTCAGAAACCACAGATTCCTCACATTCACGAAGCATAATATTTCTCCCTAATTTCCTCTTTTTATTCTTCAGACTTGAGTTTCATTTACTATGGAGATTTTTGTGTGTTTTGTTCATCGTTCCTTTTATTTATTTAGTCATAGATTTGTTATCTCTCTTATGCCCTTTCTTTCTTTTCTCTGTAAACTTCTGCACATTTGAGTCTCTAATGTGTGTTTTCTCCTTCCTCCTAAGGAAGCTCTCCTTTCTTTTTCTTTTCTTTCTACACCTCTTAATCATCACTTGATATTTCATTTGCTTTTGTTTTTCTTTCTTCTTTCATTGCTACAACCTGCAATGCTTCTACTTTAATAGTTCCTTCATCTTGCTGAACTAATTTTTCAGTGCCTTCTGACTCAAATAGCACCTGAATAATGTTCCATATCCAATAAGTTCTGAGACCTCCCACTTATTATCATATGCTTTTACAAATTTACATAGACATGCCACTTTTCACTGCAAAGATTATAAAAAGCACAAAAATGTCTGCCACTAATATTTACTGAGGGCTCACCACCGTTTATTGAGAGCTTACTATCAACCAGTCCCTCTGCAAAGTGTTTTACCTTGCACAATTCTTCAGAAAGTACCATTAGCCCTTCATCTTACAGATGAGAAGAGTGAGTTTTGCAGATGAAATTGTGCAAATCAAGTATAGATTTCTAAGTTCACACAGTGAGCAAAAGGCTGACCTAGGGTTCCAACCAGCCAGTCTAACCTCAGAGACCCCCAAGAGTGACACTTCCCCTGAGTTGAAACTTTGTTTAAGCAGCATTATGATGTGGAGCAAAATATGAAATTAAAGCCTGACAGAAGTCATTCAGCTAATGTGCTAGAGGTAGGGAGAGAATGTGGCAGCTTGGAAAACACTTATCAAAATGGTGCAGCCACCCCTACTCTAAGAAATCTGCAACTCTCCAAAAGAGTGTGTCAGACTTTTCTCTCCCTAGGATGAGCAGAAGAGGGAGACAAGTAAACTTTAAGAAAGCAGCATCCTTCTGTCTTCAAAACAAACAAACAAACAAACAAACAAAACTCTTTCACAAGTCCTCTGCTTGTCCAATCTCTGCCCCTTTTATATCCTCCTTGGGTGTTAGGATCTCAAGATATCTGAGGCAAGTTACTAGAATATATTGAACATTGGATTTTTGCTTTCGCCTTTTATTTTGGTGACCAATATCTATTATACTGAGGTTGACATGCTAAATGGTCAGAGACATCAACTCTTGAATTTCACATCCTTATCCTACACATACAATCTCCATTTTGTGAGTTTTATTGACTTTATAAAAATCCATTTTAACCTTTCAAAGGAGAAATAGGAGAAGAGATTAAGGAATAGGAAATTAGCGCTGACTGAGCACTTGCCAGGTCTCAGGTGTTAAGTATGTTCCCATTTGGTACATGTCTTCTTTAGTTGTTCCAACCATCCAGAGAAGGAGACTTTATCATCCCCATTATCTTTTCCTAATGTGTAAACCAAGACTCAATGAGGGCGTTATTTACACAGAGAGACACTGGCCATGAGTCTGAAAGCAAAGATTGGACACCTCCATCTGAATGACCCCTAAGCCTAAGAAAACTGATATCTCATTTTAGAGCCATCTTTTTTTCTTTAGAATAAAGTAATTTTTTAAATGTTTAGTTACTTATTTTGAGAGAGTGCAAGTGTTCATGAGTGAGCAGGGGAGGGGCAGAGAGAGATAAGGAGAGTCCCAAGTCAGTGCCAGAGCTCCATGTGGGACTTGATCTCACAACCCCAAGATCATGACTTGAGCAGAAATCAAGAGCCAGATGCTTAACCGACTGAGCCATTGAGGGGCCCCTAGAATAAAATAATTTAAATATATAATTCCCATCACCCTCCCCTCCCACCCCAAGGGTATGCTATGGAACTAGTAAACTGGGCTCAAATCCAAGCTGTTACACTTGACCTTGGATGAGTTACTTAGCTTCTCTGTGCCTCAGTTCTTCATATGTAAAACTAGGAACAACAATAATGATATCTGCACTATAGAGTTTTAAATGATTGCTTTAAAAAAAATTTTCACCAGTTTCACTGGAGAGCAGGTCAGTGGAGCTGCCATGCTGCCATGACAGAATTTGATCCTATTTCAGGGCTTTTATGAGGATTAAATAGGTTGGTATTTGTACATTTAATGAAATAGTGGAAGAAAAGATTAAGAAAAGATCACTAGACTTTGAATCAAGATCCATGACATTTGAATTGGAGTCCTTTATTCATTAGTTAATGAATGGCCTTGGGAGAATCACCTAAATGACCTTGGTGTTGTTAACTATGAAAATATTTGCTTCGAGGCACCTGGGTGGCCCAGTGGGTTGAGCCCAGTGGATTGAGCTTCTGACTCTTGACTTCAGCCCTGGTCATGATCTCATGATTCTTGGGTTTGAGTCCTGCTACAGGCTCTGCACTGAGAGCGCGGAGCCTGCTTGGGATTCTCTCTCTCCTACTCTCTCTCTGCCCCTCTACCACTCACTCTTCTCTGTCACTCTCTCTCTCAAAATAAATACATAAAACAAAAAAATTAAAGTATATATATATATATATATATACATATGCATATATATTTGCTTCCCTCATGGAAGCAAAACATCCCATTTTTCTATTTTATTAGGACAATGTCAACTACTGAATATGTGCTGTACAAGTAAAAGAGTGGGCATCCTGCATGCAACCAGAAGGCAAACTCAAGTTACAGGACCCCACTGCACTGCTGCTACTCCCTCTGAGCCCTGTTCTGTACTGTCTTTTCAGTTCATGTCTTCCCAGATGGGGTCTCAATAAAGAATAAAAAGTCATGAAGGAGATAAGCTTCTGGTAAGTCTTCTTACATGCTGAGCTCTATAAATGATGTGGTTAGAAAAGAAGACTAAAGTAGTCCTGAGTGAATATTAATTTAGCTAAAACCATACACAGTGCAGTTTACAGTATAGGAAGAAAAGGCACCCTATTGTCATCCGTGAGTGTGTTAGAACTCTCTTGCATCAATGCAGGGAACACATGCTAGGTTTAAAGAACGAGCTTCAGAAGACTGCTCATGATATTAAAAATCTGGAAAAAAATATATATTGCACCACATTTACCCTAGAGAATGGTAATACTGTTCCATAGGATGGTCCTTGATATAGTTTAAAAGTTGATTTTAGAACAACTTCTAGTTTTATTGATCAGAAGTTACAGCTGCTCCTTAAACAGTGCTAATGGTATAAAAGTTTGGAGAATCAGAGAAATCTTGCTGGTTTAGGTTCATCAACTTACCAAGGAATATCTCAGCAGGGCAGAAAGATGATAGAGAACCAAGCTTTGTTAGAAAGATCTCCCTTTGCCACTCACCAACTGTATAACTTTAAGGGTCCTTCTTTTCTTTGGTCATTTTTTTTTTAGCTTCATATTACAATTGGTGTTATATCTGTCATCAGACTATGAGTTGTTTCTAGCCAGAAACTCTTTTCCTTCTGAGTTTTTCAACACCAGAAAACATTATGTCTTTCATGTGGGATAAATATAAATGTTTATTGAATAAGTAAAAGTACATGTATCTTTTTATGTATATATGTATATATACATTCTAAGATACTACCTTCTGGCTTATTTTCCACTGACCCTAATATATATTTTAGTTCATATGATTCCAGGTTTTTTATAGACTATATTGAGCTCAATTTAAAATATACACACACACACACACACACACACACACTCTTTCTCTCTCTCTCTCTCTCTCTTATGCACACCTTTATCCTCAAGGAATTAATCAAAGCAAATAAATCAAAGTCCACAGAAACCCAGAAAAAAATAAATATTTAAATTTAGTCCCTAATTAATATTAATTCATAAATCTATTATTATATTTGATTACAAAGTCCTTTAAAGTGTATTAATTGGAACAAGTAAAGCTTTATGATAAATAGCATTGAGTGACTAAATGTACATTACGATCATGAAATCATACAAATTCCCAGAAACATGATGGTGTATATTCAGAAAAGTAATGCTGAACTAAAACCAAGGTTTCCAAGTTCTTTTTTTTTAACCAAATTGTCCATATCAAGCACCATTTCCCTTCAACAGATTTACTGCCCATGATGGTAGAACTTACATGCAAGAGACTAAAGTAAAAACATACAGGAAAGTAACAATGAGTAAATTCTTCTAAAACAATCCTGTTTACAATGTTATTGTGACTAATTCTTGCTGATAATCCATGTGCTTAATTAAATCTCACAAGAACGTACAGTTTTTAGGAATTCTTGAAATTCTTAGTTGTTTTCAAGGAAGCAATTGTAATCAGTGGATGTGAACTGACTGAATCTAAGGAATGATTATCCTTTACAATAGGAGAGGCAAGAAGATCTTGATACTATTTGAATGCTTCCTAAGCCCTATTTGAACACTTCTTAGAATGAACTCACTATTTTCCTCCAGAAATGTGCTCTTCCTTTTATGTTTCTTGTCTCCATCAATACATTACTTTCCTTCTAATCACCAAAACTTGACAGTCCTGAATTAGCCTTGATTCCTTCTTTCTTGTCAGCAGCCACATGTAATGGATCAATTATACTAGAAAACACTTCCACACCTTGCTTTTCTCCCTGCCATGGGCCCAGACCTTTGTCTTCTCTGTCCTCCTGCAATAATCTCCTAACTGGCCATCCGGTCTCAACTCCATATTCTGTAATACCACTGGATTCATATTTCTAAAACGCTAATGTGCTTACATTGCTTTCCAGATAAAACATTTTTTTAAATGAACTCTCTTTGAAAGCACGGGTGTCTCAATGGCAATCTGTCTACCACTCGCTGCATCTGGCCAACTGGCATGTTATGTTTGGTCCATAGTGTCAAAAGAACAAAAACAAAACAAATGCTGTGAGTCAACTGCTTATAATTTGGAGAATTGACATCTGATACTCACTGCTTTTCCTGAAAAGAAGCAACGGACAACATTATGGTAACCCTCCCCTTCCAGGCTGATTTGCTGTCCCTATGTCATCTTCCAAACGTGAAACTTCTCCATTTCCCTGCAGTCACCACTACTCCCTATTGTATCCTTGTCTCCTTAGTCATGAGAACATTCTCTCAGGGGTCACTTGTCACAGCTGTTTTACTGTAGTTTATTTTATATGCAACCCATTTCCTTGACTGTATTTTAATGCCCATCTTTAGCACTCTATTCAAGGCCCCTCTAAGCTGGCTTCTTCGTCTTCTTCTCATTTTTATCTTCCTCTATCACCCAACTTATGCTTTTAGCCAGTATCAAACCACTCCCTAGTACTAGAACAGGTCTAAGCCAGGGATATAGGATGCAGAATGAGCCCAGACTGCCTGCAGGCACATTGATTTTTATTAGTTCTGTTATTTTCCATGAATACCAAAACTCTCTGTGCCTTGGATATTTCATTTGTAAACTAGAGATAGTGGTGTCCTCCTCATGTGATTGCGGTGAGGATTTAAAAAGTTAATACATGTGCTCAGCAAATGTTTACAATTGTTGGTTTTCCATCAAAGGTTTTACTCATTACATATTTTATCATCTGAATATCAAGCTGAGTGCTGTGCAAATATTCACTGTTTAGAAAAAGTTTGTCACTAAAACAAAAATGAAATTCATGGGTTGTTCTTTGCTGTACTTAGTAATGATATGCTGAATCAGTCTTCAAGAGCATCATGTGCAATCCATTTATAGGAAAAGTTAAATAAATTAAGGTGGAAATGAAATGTTTTTTTTCTAAGAAAAATTAATGCAGAAGGACAAGCACCAGCCTGCCAACCTGGTGACTCTGAACTTGTTCCCCCTACTTCCTTTGCCTTATCCATGAGGGACAGCTACATTCAAATGCAGCAGGGTCACATAGGCAGGGCTACTAGAAAGTAAATACCTGCCAGTGTGATACTGTGATCATGCAGCCACTGCCACTAAAGCATGCATGAGGGTGTTGACAGCAGTATCTATCACAGGGCTGGGGACAGTAATTTATAAAATTCAGCACTGCTTTTGTGTGGAAGATTCAGAAAGTCGTCATTCTTCTCTTATCCCATATCCCCTCCTTATCACTATAGCATCACTGAACCCTGACACGTAGTATGCACGGAACCAATATTTGCTGAATGAGTAATTAAGAACGAGTAATACGCCTAAGGTTAAATAGCCGCAGGGAACCACTATTTCAGTCTAGAAGATTTTGAGTTACATTCTCGGCATCTTTCATTTATTCTTCTTTCTTTAATGTTTATTTATTTTTGAGAGAGAGAGAAAGACAGAGAGAGAGAGCAGAGTGTGAGTAGGGGAGGGACAGAGAGATGGGGACACTGAATCCGAAGCAGGCTCTGAGCTGTTAGCACAGAGCCTAATGTGGGGCTCAAACCCAGGAACCGTGAGATCATAACCTGAGCTGAAGTTGAGCACTTAATCAACTGAGCCACCTAGGTGCCTTCTTTTTTTTTTTTCCTTTTTCTTTTTTAAATGTTTTGTTTTTTTTTTTTGAGAGAGTGAGTGAGAGCACAAGTTGTGGAAGGGAAAGAGAGAGAGAAAGACAGAGAATCCCAAGCAGATGCTCCACTAACAGTGCAGAGCCAGAGGCAAGGCTCCACCTCACCAACCCTGAGATCATGACATGAGCTGAAACCATGAGTCTGACGCTCAACTGACTGAGAAACCCAGGGACCCCAACATCCTTCATTTCAACACACCTCATGATAGATAGCTTCTCATTACTAATCCGGGCAGGTTTATGCCAATTCTACAGAATCACTTATATTTCATTCAGTATCTCTTACAATTCTGACCTTACATGATCTTCCTTCATACCTGGAAGTGTTTTCTCTGATTTCTATTATTTCTTTTTTAAACAGAATTGAAGTTTCTCATCCCCTCCTGCCCCCTCTTTTGAGTTTAGTGCTTTAAATCTTTGGTCCCAGGGGCAGTTCCATCTGCATACCCTTCATATATCACCCTTTATACTCTGCTCATATCTCCATTCACAGAACATGGGCTCCTTGGAGGCACAGAAGTAGCACTGCCTTTTGTGGCCCCAGTACCTAGAATAATTATCAGTAAATTACAAATACTCAGTGGATATTTGTGGCATAAATGTGTGGAATAGAAGACACAAAAGTTCTAGTGAATGAAATTTGGAACTACAGAGATAATCAGAATATAGAGTCAACGCATTGCCAGACTCATGTAACAACTTCTTATCCAGGGCCCACTGTTGCCCACTCCTAACACTTACCCTCTTGTCTTTAAACTCTGTGCTGGCCCCAGTAGTCAGAAATGATTAATCCCCAGTAGATCTTTTTACCTGTGCTCTAGGCTATTTCTTCCACTTTCTATTATAAAGTTAGTTTGCCACTATTCCCGATTTTCATTTTTCTAGCTCTGGGCATTGTTTCAAGACCAAAAACTTTCAATTTAAGTAGAGGTTTGTAGTTTCTCCCCAAACTAAAAGCCAGTATATGACAACAAGAGGAGGAATTTCAACAGTAGTTGGTCACGAAATAGATGTAATCTTGAGGCCACATCAATATTGTCAAGCGCTCTTGTAGGCAAAGGTTGAAAAATGCATCCATGTTGGGGGTTTGGATTCGGAAACCTAGAAGGTACAAGTTTAGAGGATTTGTGAGGAATGAAAAATTTAAAAGAAATTGGAACATCAGGGTTTGAGTACAAAACCTATTTCTTTGGAGAAGGGAGGGGGTATGCTTTTATTTCCAGCCTCAGACTATCTCATAAGAAAGCAAACTCAAGACTAGGTGAGAATTGTGTGGCTTCCTTCTGTCAAAACATATTGCTACTTATAGGCTTAGGATGCTGCCAATAAAACATTTCTTCAACCCTCGAGGTTCTACAAGAATAGACTCTTGGATAAGATTATTGTTAACAGCACAAGTGTTGATATAGCCACAAGTTAATAGCTACTGGCAAACAGCAGCCTTTTTTGTTCTGTATGAATAGTTCTTCCTCCACTGGTCTGCCAAACTAAGCACATTTGGTGTGTTTTCAAAGTGGCACACAGGAGGTCAATTCATTAATCATTCTCAAATAGTGCAAAACAGAGACTCCTGTCTTTGAAACCACTGGAAATGTAGTTCTTTCTGTTTTCAGTTTTCAGCTAGTAGGTGATGTTTTTCTCCCCTAAAAATTCCTTCCTTCCATTTTTTACTTCCTTGAGGGCTTGTACATGTCTCACTTCTTTATGTGAGAATTCAAATA
Organism: Hyaena hyaena; assembly: GCF_003009895.1. Lineage (NCBI taxonomy): Eukaryota > Metazoa > Chordata > Mammalia > Carnivora > Hyaenidae > Hyaena > Hyaena hyaena. Next base: position 551,296 of record NW_024081515.1, read on the forward strand.
ATTGCATCACCTTTAAGTAAACAATTGAGTGAGATTGGGAGAAAAGAGGACTTTTTTTAAAAAAATGATAATATACTCTATTCACATATAATGTATGAAATACTTGATTAAAATTTATCTTTCCAAATTTTTACCCATTATGAAAGCCTATTCTGAAAGAAAGAAAGAAAAGAAAGAAAGAAAGAAAGAAAGAAAGAAAGAAAGAAAGGAAGGAAGGAAGGAAGGAAGGAAGGAAGGAAGGAAGGGAAACAGAAAAGACAAAAGGAAAGCCACCTCTCTGGGCATACTGTATGCTTGATGTTTAGCCTCTGCTTACCTGTCTTAGGAGGTTGGGACATAAATGGAGATCACTTGAAACTCCCCCCTGTCTTTGAGCTTATCTTGCAAGCATGGGCTTCCATTGACTTGGTTGGAAGTCTGGCCCTAACTCTTGGTATGAAATTATGAATAAATTACATAACTTTTCAAAGTCTTCCTTTCCTCTTTAAAATGTATACAATTATAGGAACCTACCTCTCAGGACAATTGTGAGGCTAAATTTCATAATATATGAAAAATATTTTGGCACAGGAAGGAAAGTTCTTTGGAATCTTTTCTCTCATCTCCACCCCCATTCCTTCCCTCCCTTCATTATTTGTTTCCTTCCTCTTCATCTCTTATTCCTCTTCTCCTCACCTCATCTTCCATTGTTTTCATTCCCCACACCTGAAACTTCGCCCTTAACTCTATTTCCTTATATGAATTTCACTAGGAAACAATACATATTTATTTTATTGGGGTCCCTAAACAATGAAAGGCCAGGGGCTTTTTCTTCTAGCCTGCGTTCTATTTTCATTGAAAATAAACACATTTTTTTGTTTTTTAAATTTTCCTGAGGCTTCTAACTGGAAAGGTCTCTGATTTTGGATGACACTGATGCAGCTGGCTCTTTTGTTTGATAGAGAAGATCATATAGCCGAGCATCTAGCATAATGTCAGATGGAACACAAGAGGCTTTCCTCTCTGCTCTCCAGATCTCTGTAAATGTCCTATTTATTTTGAAGGTCAGAGAGAGTGTGGGCAGTGATTGAATGCAGAGCATATGATGCTTGCCCACTTATATTTGAGGCTTCCAGGGCCAATCAGGCAACAGAACTCTGACATTTTGTTTGTTTTCATGTGAATAGAAAAATCAAACATTGAAGTGATTTTGAGGCTCCACAATATGTGGTCTTATCTTCCCTTATAAGCATCTCCCTCTCCAGGCCTATCTTTGTGTTGAATGTCCTGTTTGCTTGCTTTGTTTGTGCAGCCTTCATCATCCCTTTACCTGAGCCCATGGCAGCACCTGTCTAATTCCTAGCACACTCATCGTTTCAAACAAAAACACAGACCAAACCAAACCAACCCATTTGAGGAAATAGTTTTTCTTTCATTTAAGTCTATCTCATTCCAGTGCTCTCACTCCCTCCTGTAAACATCTGCTTTCTTTGACCCCTTTACCTTGTATATTTGATGCATAGGCACATTTCTCAAAGTGTAATTCTGGCTTCTTTTAATAGATTTTTTTCTCAAGAAGAAACTAATTTTTTTCTTGATTATATTATAACCAGTGGCTAGACTAAATGACCCAGTCTAGCCTGGCCCAGATACTAAGGATATCACCTGGTCCCATATCTGTAGGGACCATTATGCATACCAGGTGTGGCTTATCTCCTAAGCAGGAACTGGGCACCAGTGTAAACACTTGTCCCCAAAGAGACCTGATAGGTCCATATGTGACCCTAATGTCCTTTCATATTCTTCAATGGACTTCAGATTTTTCCAAATATTTCTTTTATTTACAATTAGTTATTTTTCATACATAAGGACCTTCTTTCCTTTTCTTGCCATTGCTTTTTAATGCTCATGTTTTCCCAAATCTAACACATTTTTTTCTTATGAGTATTTATGGCTTATGTTTCTCACAAAGTCGGGTAACGAGAAAACCATTGAAGATTCATGGAAAAATAAGCACAAAAAAAGTGGCAAGCAATGAGCACTGCTCATTCTAGAACTGAAAATGGACTATTTGATGATACCACGCACACTTGGGGGCTGTCCTCTATCAACTGTTCATCTCTCTGCCTAACCCTTACCACAATGCCAGGCACACAGTGGGAGCTGCATATCTGATCAGTGGATGACTGAATGGGTCTCCTTTTCTTTTTAAAATCGGGGCCAAACACAGGCACAGAAAAATGTTTGGCATGTATGTGAAGATTTCACACTGGAACATTTTGGTTGACTCAGGCTAAGGGTGTTAAGGGGTATTTCTATACTTGTGAATTATACACAACTTTGTATATCATAGTCAAGCATTTTCATACATTAAGAGTAACACTTTAATGAATAGGTAAAACAAACTAACAAACAAGCAAACAAAATGTGTGTTTATACAAGGTTGCAGAATTTCAGATTCAGCTTCCCTGAAAACAGGGAGGTGAAGTAGTGTGTTCAGCGCTTGAAGCATCATCCCATAGAGTTATTTTGAATCTGATGGTGCTGGTTCAGATACCCTGGGGGTTTGGGCTTTCACACTTATTAGCTGCAGGATCTTCAGGAAGACCCTTAACGACTTAGGGGCTTGGTTTTAGCCATCCATACAATGGGTAAGTATTAAAAACTAATGAAACTAGATGATGTGTTTGAAAATTTCTTTGTAATCTAATGATTAATTTATTGAGCTTTTGGTTGGTATATGCAAAGCACTTATACAAATGGTTGGTAAATAGTAAACTTGTATTCATTTTTGTCATTATTTTTAGTAGTGATGTTAGCATTACTGAGCCAGCTTCATGTGTATGTTGCCCACAGAAGCAGAAATATGCTTTGTAAATAGTTTGCTAATCAATAATTAAGAAGAGTTCCAATTCATGAAATAAGCACATGACTTTATTCTTCTGGTTCATAGTAATTACATAGAGTTTTTGCATGAAATTGTGTTTTTCATTTTCTATTTTTTCACTACACGTAGAAATCAACATAGCCCACATTTACTTCCCATCACTCTCCAAAGAATACACAATACCCCTTAACCTCACTGTGCTGCAGACAATGCACAGAGACTGTATTTTTCATGAGAAATCATACTTTTTTCTGGGTTCTTTACATGTTTTCTAATAACTGTCTCAGAAATAACTGCCAGACTTGAGGACATTCTTGAAGTGGGTGCAGTAAAGGATGAAACTGGAATGAAATCTCTGACTGTTGCTGATGGTGTGTGGTCCTTCCTACCCCTGGGGCCCTACGCTTCTCCTCCAGAAGACTTGCCAACCACATTTCACCAAGAAGAAATAATCTCCAGGGTGGCATTTTTCTCCCCAAAATGTGAGAAAAATCATGGCTACAAGAGAAGAGTTTCAGGACTGTTAACAACAAGTGACAGGTCAGGCTGATGATTCTTAGCTTCTCTTTGTAAATTCCATGGAAGCAGGTTTCCATTCTGGTATTCCAAAGTGGTATGGTAGTGCTAAGAAAGTGTAACTGCACTCATTCAGCCATTCATCAAACAATTCCTGAGAATTCATTATGGACTAAGTAATACAAAATAGCACTGTGTGTGTGTGTGGGGGGGGGGTGAATGTCACATAGTCCAGTCCCTTGAAGGTAGTGGGGAAAAGCAGAGTTATATCACTGAAGCACAATAGGTAACATTTTTAAATGTGTGGCATGTGGGGAGTGCAAAAGAGTAGTTCCTGGGACAAAGATGATGTGTAAAAGAGGCAAAGCTCTTTGTGGCAGAAGAACAACAAATGCTAAGATGAAAAGAGTGAAGTAGCATAGTTCTTAGGGAGCAAATAGTAGAAGTTAAAGGAGGGTGCACACAGGTGTGGCTCAGGAGACAGGGTGGAACAAATGGGCAAGAGCCCATTGTGAAGGAGTTCATCTGCCATCCTAAAGCATTTGGAAGTTCTTAATACTGTGCAGTGGGAAAGAATCAAAGATATTTATTTATTTATTTATTTATTTATTTATTTATTCATTTATTTATTTAAGTAGGGGAGATGGGCAAAGGGAAAGAGAGAAAGAATTTTAAGCAGGCTCTATTTTCAGCACGGAGTCTGACATGTGCTCAATCCCATGACCCTGGGGTCATTACTGGAGCCAAAATTAAGAGTTGGATACTCAATGGATTAAGCCACCCAAGTGCCCCAATTAAGGAGTTTTAAATAAGAAAAAGAGTTAATCTGTTTTGCATTTCAGAAACATGAGTCTACCAAAAGTTTTAAATATGGGTTTCCTCTGTGTGTATGTATTTGGGTGTTGGGAAAGGGGGCCGGACAGAGTTGAGATGAGTTGACCAAATGGGAGGGTATAATAGTAATTCTATTGGGAAATGATACATTCCTGAACTATAAGACATAGAAGGATACAAAGGATAAGATGGTATAGGGTGTGAAAAAAAAGTTAAGAATGACCACCTGACAAATTCCTAGAAACACAAAATGTATCAAGACTAAATTGAAAATCTGAATATGACTGTGATAAAGAGACTGAACCAGTAATTATAAAAAAAAAAATCTCTAGACAAAGAATATCCTGCACTTGATGGCTTCACAGATGAATTCTACCAAGCATTTAAGGAACTAGTACCAATACTCCTCAAACTTTTCCAAAACATTGAAGAGAGGGAACACTTCCTAATTCCTTCTATGAAGCCAGTATTACCTTAATACCAAGTCAGACAAAGACACTACAAGAAAACTACAGACCAATATTATTTCTGGGTGCGGATACAAAAATCCTCAACAAAATGCTAGCATAATGAATTCAACAGCATCTTAAAAGAGTCCTATACCATGGCCAAGTAAGATTTATTTGTGAATGAAAGGATGGCTCAATGTATGAAAATTGATCAGTGTAATACACCACAGAATAAAGAGCAAACAAATAAACAAACACATGATCATCTCCGTTAGCACAGAAAAAGCATTTGGAGAAATTTAACATCCTTTCATGATAAAACAAAATAAAACAAAACAAAAAAGCCCTCCACAAATCAGCAATTGAAGGAGGATGTCTCAGTGTAATAAAGGCATATGTGAAAAATTCATATAAAATGATATTCAATGGTGAAAATCTGAAAGCTTTTCCTCTAAGATTGGGAGCAAAACAAAGTTGCCCACTTCACCACTTTTGTGGACCATTCTACTGGAAGTTCTAGTCAGGGCAATTAGGCAAGAAAAACAAATAAAAGATGCCCCACTTGGAAGGGAAGAAGCAAAATTATCAGGCTTCACAGACTTGATATTACATGAAGAAAACCCTAAAGATACCACAAACAAAACTACAGACAAATCCTGTGGGAATTAATGAGTGAATTCAACAAAGTAGCAGGATAGAATATCAACTGACAAAAGTGAGTTTCATTTCTTTACACTAATAATGAACAGGCTGAAGAGGTGATTGAGGAAACAATTCTGTTTAAATAACATCAAAAACAGTAATATACTTAGGAATAAATTAACCAAAGAGGTGAAAGCCTTGTACAATGAAAACTACAAAACATTGCTGGAAGAAAATAATGACTTTGTTTAACAGAATTGGAAAAAAACATCCTATAATTCATATGGAATCTCAAAGGACCCAAAGTAGTCAATACAATATTGACCCAGAATAACAAATCTTGAAGCCTCACCCTCCCTAATTTCAAAATTTACTACAAAGCTACAATAATCGAAACAGAAAACATAAATATCAGCAAAGTAAAAAGATAACTCACAAAATGAGAGAAATATTAGCAAATCACATATCTGAAAAATTAATATCCAAAAGGTATAGGGAGCTCCTATAATTGAACAGGGAAACAAAGAATCTGATTTTAAAGGTCCAAAGGATTGAATATATATGTCTCCAAAGAAGACATGCATGCAAATGGCCAATAAGTACATGAAAGGATGTTCAATGTCATTGATTATTACGGAAATGCAAATCAAATCTATGGTGATATACCATTTCATATACATTAGGATCACTAGTATAAACCAACAGTAACAGCAACAGAAAATAAGTATTGGCAAGAATGTGGAGAAATTGGAACCCTTGTGGCATAGCATTGCTATTAGAGAAAACAGTATGGTTGTTCTTAAAAAAAATTAAAAATAGAACTACCATATGATCCAGGAATTCTACTTCTAGGTATATACCCAGAAAACTAAAAGCAGGATCTCAAAGAGATATTTGTACACCCATGATTGTAACAGCATTATTCCCAACAGCTAAGGTGTGGAAGCAACCTAAGTGCCTACCAACAGATGAATAGATAAGCAAAGTACATACAATTGAACATGATTCAGCCTTAAAAAGGGAGAAAATTCTGCTCATGCTCCAACATGGATGAAACTTGAGGGGATTGTGCTAAGTGAAATAAACCAATCACAAGAAGATAAATACTATATGCTTCTACTTATATAAGCTACTTAGAGTAGTCAAAATTATAGGGACAGAAAGAACCATAGTTACCAGATACTGGGCGGGGTCGGGGAAGGGGGAGGTGTGGTAAGTGGGGAGTCACTGTTTCATGGGTAGAGAGTTACAGTTTTACAAGATTAAAAAGCTATGAGAATGGTTGATAGTGATATTTGTCAATATTATGAATGTATTTAAGACCACTGAACTATACATTTAAAATAGTTAAGATGATAAATTAAATGTTACGTGTATTTTGCCACAATAAAAAAAAATTGGAAAAATGAAGAATGATGAGCTGGATTCTGACCTGCTGTCTCAGGTACCAGGTGATACTCATCTGATACAGAGATGATGTGTTGGTCTGAGAGTTAGTACCTTCATTTTGCCTTTGTTCATTATGAGAGTACACTGGAATTTTCATGCAGGCAGTCAGCATACTGGAGTTCATAGGAAGGTATTTTTCTGAAATATTGTGTTATATGGATGTTCATACATGAACTCATCTCTGTGTGCAAGATATTGCCACAGTAAGAAGTTTCAAGGGATTAATGAACAATGCAGGCAGTGCATTACAGAGGGTAAGAAACAGATCCTTCTGCTACACTGTTCAATTCAATTTCCATCTCCATAACTTACCAGCTCTTTAACCTTGAGGAAATAGCTCTGAGAGTCTCTGTATTCTCATCTATAAAATGGGTCAATAGCACTACCTACCTTATAGCATTATTATAAAAATTGAATAAATGAATAATTGTAAAATGCTTGGACCAGTGGGTGATGTAAAGTATTAGTATTATTAGAGATTATTATAATGAATGAGAGACACCAGAGACTGCAGTGGGAGGAAACAAGAACATTAAGAAGAGAATCTGGGGAGCCTCAGCATTTAAAAGTAGAAGAATGAGCTGACAAAAAATTATAAAACAGAGAGACAGAGAAAAAGAGCAAAGAGACCCGGGTTAATTGTGTTATCTAAGCCAATGGGGAAAACATTTTCTGGTAGTGTTTAATATGGGCTGATGCTGACACATAGTTCAAGTATGATTAAAACTCAGGAGTGCCCTTGGATTTATCAACATTGGTATTTTTAGTGGGATAGTCAAATTCTCAACAAGATGGCCCACATCAGAGGACTGGGGATGAGCAAAGGATGAACAAGTATGTGAAAATGCTTGCTATGTGGTGCTCTTTCAAGAAGTTTGACAATGTGAGGAAGGACAAAGGTAGCTGGAGAGACACACAGTCCAGAGAGAGTGTTTTTGTTATGAGTATTGGTGATCATTGTCTTTGTTGTTGGGTCAAGTTTAGTTACTTATTCTGAGAGAGTGAGAGCAAGCACGTGGAAGCAGGGGAGGGGCAGAGAGAGAGGGGGAGAGAAAGAATCACAAACAAGCTTCTCTGCACTGTCAGAGCAGATTGCAGCTTAAGACTTGATCTCATGACCATGAGATCATGATCTGAGCTGAAATCAAGAATTCGGCATTTCACAGACTGAATTATCCAGGTGCCCCTTTGTTGTTTTTAATATGGGAGAATCATGATACACTTATAAAGCAAGCAGGAAGTAAGCCTGAAAATACACAAAAGAAAAAGAAATGTATCAAACAAGTCCGTGATGAGAAAGAAATGAGGATTTTCTTTTCAATGACACCAAAAAAAAAAAAAAAAAAAAAAATGCTCGGAACATCTGTTTTCCCTACACCATCCAACCCCAAACTGAATTCCTGACAAGGTCCCCACAGTCTATATTTTGGGATTTATGTTCTCTTATGAGCAGACATCAAACTGAGGTGAATCTATACCCCTTTGTCTCTCCCTGTACTCCGGTGGTTTTAGTCTGTGCTCATATAGTAGCCATGAGCCATCTGTGGCTATTTCAATTAAATTTTAAATTAAATTAAAAATTCAATTGCTCAGCTGCACTAACCACATTCAAGACCACGTGTGTCCTGTGGTTTCTGTGTAAGGAAGCCCAGGTACAGAACATTTTCCTTATCACGGATATTTCCTTTGGATGGTGCTGTTCCAGGAGACGAAACAACTCCCATTTCTCTCTGAGATGTATCACAGAGAGAGGAGCTCCGGATGCAGCTAACATCATCAGCCTGCTGATCTTGAACCCTTCAGCTTGCTCCCCACTGTGTTCATGGTCTTTTATTTGTTCTCTCTGTGGAATCAGTTTGTCTTTTAACCTCTATCAGCACCCTAGGGTGCAGTTGTTCTTTTGGAAATCTTCATTTGTCACGGCCCCTCCCTTGAACACTTGGGTAAACAGCCTCGCCATTGACTGTGGAAACACTATGCGAAACTGTCCTCTTTGTTGAGCCCTATATTCTACCTCAGCATATGTCCACTCCTTATGCAGAATCTACCCCTGGGCTCTTTCCATATTAAGTCAAAGGCAATGTGGCAAAGCAGTTCAACAAGTGGGCCAGCTGCCACAGCATTGTATGTGTAGAACATGGACAAGATGGTCACCTCATAGATAGTCACTTACCCCACCGGTGAAATGGGGAGGAAAACAGGGCTTCAGTGGGTTTTATGAGGATTACATGATACAGATTTGTCACACTCTTAATGTGATACATCCTAAATTATACACTGTCATTCCTTTCTTCTTCCCTCCCCGCCTCCTTTCTTCTCTCTCTCTCTCTGTCTCTATCTTTCCTGCCAGGACTATATCACAGGATATATTTGATTACAAGTCCAGAAGCCTGAGTAAGCGGAAGTTTAAGTGCATACTGCTTTGCTACTTGCTGTACAACATAGAAGCTGGTGGGGGAGAGGTCCATTGGCTGGAGGACATGGCCTCTAAGATGTCTTCACCTCTCCTTCATGCTGCATGAATCGTGCTGTCATTAAGACTGTGATTCATGGTGAAGGAAGAGGAAGACCTAGTACTTGTCTAAGCAGGAAAAAGTTTTCCCCAGAAATCCCTAAGGAATCTGGAGGGTTGGCTTTCAGCTGCCCTGTCTTCATTGTAGAGAAAGTCAGGGAAAATGGGTGAGAGTGGACTGTAGTGAAATGACCTGTAGATTCCTCCACAGTATGAGAGATAAGTTCCTGTGTGCACAGTTCTCTTCTCATGGCTCTTCTGTGATTTCATTTCATGGAAATTTTTGTCATTTTTGTAGGTGTGTCTCAATGACCATAGTAGAACTTCAAGAATCCCTTGTGCTTTCTCTCCATTGTTTTAGGAACCTCACTCCACCCCCTTGTATCTTCTACATATTGTATCTTCTACAGACAACATGTGGGTGCAATGATACATAATTGATAACTTAATTTTAGGTATTTTTCTAGCAGAATATAATCATTATTAAAGACTCTGGCTTAGCAACTATTCATGCCTTCTTAAAAATTCAATCCGTAGCCATGTGGTTAGTTTCTTTCCACAGCTCTGAGTCTGCATACTCGAGTATGCAGATTTTACATATTAGAGTCAGAACATGCTTTGTGACATAAACCATAATACAATGACATAAAAAGCTCTTTTCATAGACAGGGTATCAATACATTCCATTTTGTAATAATTTGTCTTCTTTACATATTTTCTCCTTTTTCATATCTGTGGAGTCCATTTTCAGACTAAGGCCTGTGTCTGACTGTTTTTAATATTTATTTGAACACATACAGGCACATATTTGTATACTATATCTTGGAAAGAGTGACTGTCCCTGACTATTTTTCACTTTTTCGCATTTTATAGTTTTATTTATTCCCATAATTTCTTTAGCATGCAAAAAAGATGAAAATATTAAGGGAAAAAATGTATAGTTTGGAGAGGGTTTGATACATTAAATGCTTTCTAACTTGGAGATCCTGTGAGTAATATCAAAACTAATAGCCCATAAAGAGTTTCATTGTAATGTTGAACATAAACATTGCCCATAAAGTCAAGACTCCAGAAGAAAGTTCAAAGACCCACCATGCTTTTGACTGAGCAGTACCAATGCTAAAGTTCCAAACATCTGTTTAGAAGAGTTTCCATTAAGGACTGTTCTTTTTTTTTAATGTTTTTATTTATTTCTAGGAGAGAGAGAGAGACAGCGTGAGCAGGGGAGGGTCAGAGAGAGAGGAAATCACAGACTCTGAAACAGGCTCCAGGCTCTGAGCTGGCAGTCAGCACAGAGCCCGACGCGGGGCTCGAACCCACGAACCGCGAGATCATGACCCAAGTGAAAGTCGGACGCTTAACCGACTAAGCCACCCAGGCGCCCCTGGACTGTTCTTTTACAAGGAAAAATCTGAAGACATTGTCACGTGTGTACTACTACATTGTGCTATAGACTTTCTACACATCTGTAAGACCCAAGGTTACGTGAGCTTAAAAACTCGTAATAAACTGTCACTGAACCGTGCTCCGTGTCACATAGTGGACATTCCTGGAGGTTGTGTGTTGAAAAAAGGACAGCTCAGCCAGATTCATACAATGGATATTGTATTTTTGATTACAGTTTTAAAACAAAACCTGTACTGTGCAGGCCTCCTTTAAGCAATCTCTGTTGGGGACAAGAGAAGACAAAGCAAAGCAAGCAAATTCAAATAAAGCAAAACAACTCCAAAACAAATTTGATTCACAAAGCAAGTGGGAAAGGGAATGGTTCTCAGAACCATAAACCACATATGGTAGAGCCTGTGTCTATGCTTCACAAGCTTCCAAAATGAGAATTAGTCTAGAGCAAAGTATCAAGCACCTAACAAAACCATGTGTTAGGCAGGAAGGCAGTGTCCCTTTCAGTGGCATATTGGCTTTTTGAGAGAAAGCCATCTAATCTAAGCATGGTAAGAATGAGGAAGTATAGGAGAAAAGACTCAGATTTTAGTTCCGATTCTGGTCCTCTTCAGTATGTGACCATGGGAGTCACTTAAGCCATCTAAAAATTCAGTTTCATTAATTAAAAAAAATCAACTGTGATATGTCAATTATGGGATTATTCCATTGTAAGAGGCAAATGCTGGCAGATGCTTACAGAAGTGCTTTGTGAAATGTAAACACTGAAATGATTATTTTGTAATCTTTTTTTAACGAACTGTGCAGGAAAAAAAATAAGTTTTTGAACAACAACAAAAAATCTGGATTTTTTACCTTTGCTTTAGTTGAAATAAAAAAAGAAATATTAAGTATTTTAAGCAAATAAAAATATTAAATACCAAGACATTTACCACAGGATTTCAAACCGACAGTTACCCAATAACTAGAATGCCATCTACTTTTTCAGTATTCCCTTGTGTAACCTATTGCAATTCAAAACAATTTTCCTCTTTTGTTTGTTTCATATGTTATCTAAAACTGGGGCTACCCATGTTACAAATTTCCAAATTCTACTCTACGAAATTCCCATACTTCTACTTCCTCCACTACTGTTTGTAACCTATAGATAAAAAGTACTCAAGGGGCGCCTGGGTGGCAAAGTCAGTTAAGTGTCCGAATTTGGCTCAGATCATGATCTCACAGCTCGTGGGCTTGAGCCCTGCGTTAGGCTCTGTGTTGACAGCTCAGAGCCTGGAGACTGTTTCGGATTCTGTGTCTCCCTTTCATTACCCCTCACCCACTTGCACTCTGTCTCTCTCCGTCTCTCAAAAAAAAAATGAATAAATGGTAAAAAAATAATAATAATAATTAAAGAAAAGTACTCAAGATAGGTTGGGGTAGAAACCCAGCCCTTTAGCTTTCTATCCTGAGGCTATTATCAGCAACACTCTTTTTATTACAACAGAAAAGTACTTCAAAGAAACTAAGTTAAAGATATAAATAAACAAAAGAACATCACCACTTACCATGTTACAGCTCTATTGACTATAACTGGATTTCTTTCCATAAACTCTGTTTGCTATCACATGGTTACATATATTGTTCTTTCAAAAAGGAATAACTCTCCTAATTTACCAAATTTATTTTAATACAATGACAAGTCCTATGACATACATTAGGCTTGATGCTTTTCTATAATTGAGTCTGTGCTGTCCCATACTCTAACCACCAGGCATATATGGCTCTTTAAATTAAATTTTAAATTAATTAAAATTAAGTAAAATTAAAAACTCAGTTCTTCAATCACACTATGAATATTTCATGTGTTCAGTGCCCATTCATATGTGTCTGGAGGGCTGCCATATAGATTACTGTTACAGAACATTTTCTTCAGTACAAGAAGTGCTATATGGCAGTACTTGACCAGCTCCTTTCCATTTGGTCCATGATGGCTTCACCTTAAAAATGAATAAAAAAATAACTGTGACCAAAAAAATCATTCAGAGTAACATAAAGTTCAGATCTGGGAAGAACAAGAAAAACTAAAAGTTTGGCCCAGATTTCTGCCTTCTTCTAGATGAGATCATGTTATGGATATCTCCAAGGTGAAACAATGTGGGCCCATAAATACCAAGTGACTGGTTTAAATTTGTACTGAAAGGGCGTCAGACAGGAAACTTTAACTTGGATCCCTTTTTCTTACTGCAATGTTGTTTTTTAAATTTCACATTGATCCTTCTCCATTCATCATGCACCCTTAAAAGACAAAACCCGACAGGCTTCAATTTTATTGACTGTGATGATAATTCCTTGTAAAATTTAAAGCCAGTAAGAACCTGTCTATGAAAACACATTCACAATTAAGGCCATAAACAAAAATACCACCTTGTTATCATATATCATCCATAAAAAATAAATGCTAAAAGTAGCATGTGTCTATGTTCTACACACAAGCAGCATATACCTTATGTATATCACTTCACTAACACACATTTCAATAACATACATAACATAAATTAGCATTATTATGCCAATTTCATACATGAGGAAATGGCAACTTAAAGAGGTCAGGTAGCATCGTGCCTAAATCCCCCACACTAGAAAGAAACAGGTGTCCTAAAATTTAAATCCAGGTGTGTTTGACTGTAAAAACTCATTTCCCCTTGCAGAGCACTTCATAGATAATCCTCTGTGAAAAGTGAGCTGTGGTAAATATTCTCTAAGTTTTCATCATCTCTAACATTACATAAGATTGTGTGTGTGTGTGTGTGTGTGTGTGTGTGTGTGTGTGTGTGTGAGAACAACGTTGTTTATACTGTTCATATGTCTTCTCCAATTTCCATTCTGATTCACTTATTCCAGGGCAATTAACTCATATGATAAAGATAACAGAAGAGGAGGTTAGGGTAAGATGTATAAGAATGAGAATTTATCAATTTATTAAGCATAGATTTATCAAATATAGAGCGCAAACAGCTCCTCCTTGCTGTCTCTGCTCCAACCTGCTCTCCCTTTCTCTCTGTTTTCCTCCATCTCTCTTTCTCATACTCCTAATGAAGTTCAGTTTTTCAAGTGTGGGTAGTATTTACATCCAACAGGAGAGATGTGTCTTAGGATTAGGAGTGTGGATGTAATACTCATTTTTTCGTTGCAAAACAAAACAATTGAAACAAATTTATTGAGTGTTTCTGGTGCTACAGAAATCGTGCCAGGTTTTAGCTACACAAAGATAAATCCAGCAGCATCTGTGGTGCGAAGGGCATTTCCAGTATGTAAGATAAGTGATGAATATAAACAATCCCAAACCAAATGATAACAACATGGTAAAAACCCTTGAAATAAAAGGCTTTCTGGGACAAGTGTCTGTTGAGAGATTACAATCGCAATATGGATCATCATGCTGTTTATTCAAATAAATATTCATTCTACTGAAAAGGTTGTGGTAGCAACAGGAATAAAATGAGAGTTCATTTCTAGTATGTGCCTCATTCTCTCTTGCCTCATCCTTGGTAAATGGAGGGGTGGCTACATAGAATGGCAGTGCTTTTTCACTTTGCCATATGTTTCTTACGTGTACTACCTAATGATGAGTTTCCTTTTAGAACATGAATGATTTGACTCCTACCTCATCTTATCTTGAAACACATAATGAAATAGATACATATGTTAGCAAATGTCCAAACATATTGAGCAAGCCCATCATTATTCACAGAATGAAAATGTTAACATCACGTTATGGAAATATGAAGAACGTTGCATATTAATGAAATTCTTTTATATTAAATGTTCGCAGGCTGAAAGCTTGTCTCTAGCTTAATTGATTCAAGCAATGAGTGGGGCATAAGATTTAGAGAAACGTGCCCATCAATATCCTTATTTCTAGACCAGTGGTAACCCTAGCATGTTGGTACTGTTTTCCAGATGACCACCAAAATACTACATTCCTCTGGAGCTATTTTTCATAATGCTGTATCTTTCAATTGATCAAATGCCGAGAGACTTGATGCTTTCAAACCATGTGGGAGCCATACATTGGCAGGGAGGGATAGAGACCTTTTAGCAGCTGATTAGCAGACCTTGTTATAGGCTTGCACAATTCATGCTCATAGAAAGAGTCAAGAGCTAACACCACTGCCGAACGCTTTATTTCTGTGTTTTACCTATTAGATTTTCATAAGCCCATATTACAACCAAATTTGAACACCAAATACACAATATTAAATATTAATTTGAAAGAACTTGAAAGAAATCATATTACACCTTCTAGTACATTTCATTTAAAATGCTAAAAAGCCAATCGTTTTCCTTATATATTGTGTTCACCTTCTTGGAAACAGGACCATGCAAGCTGATTTTCATTTTTATTAAGTGAGTGCCTATAATTGTGGGATTCTCAGAAGTCAGAAAATAAAACCCACATACCGTTGGAAATGGACAAATTCTTATTACTCAATAATTTATTTTCCAGAGGCTTGCTAATCATTTCATCCAACAACCAATTGAATCTATTTAAATATAATCTTCCTTTGCCATATTTCATGGATTTGAAAACTAGTTCTCAATAATTGTCTAAGAAAGAAAAATCATTGAAAATCAGTTAAAGTCATAGTTAAAATTTTTTTTAAAATGGGTGGTGGGGACACTGAGCAAGCACTGTCATTCCATTTTATTACTTATTTATTTTTCTTTACCTCAATACTTTGGTTTGACAATAGGCTTTATTGTATTTTTCCAGAAATCCTTGGGAGATGCAATTATATAGATTTTATTTCATTATTGCCTCCTTCCTTCCTTCCTTCCTTCCTTCCTTCCTTCCTTCCTTCCTTCCTTCCTTCCTTTCAAGACTGTTGGAGAAGTAACAAAAATCACTGTCTCAGTTCAGAGTAAGGAAGTGATAAGACTATGCATCAAAATCCATACACAGCAGATCCAGGTGGGAGTATTCATTTGCTGTCTCCAAGTAGCCTGGTCACACAGAGTATAATCATTTTAGTCATTTCATTCAAAACCCTCAAAGCTTGGCCCACAGACACCGCTTCTTACCACTCAAAATCCCTTCCCTCTTCCCTTTCAGCTCTCCAACTCACCTGTCATCCAGCAACAACTTGTGTGCTCAAATATTCAGACTTGGTGAACTAACAGAGTACCTTTATAGTCACTTGAAAAAATCATGCCATGGGGCACCTGGGTGGCTCAGTCAGCTCAGGTCATGATCTCACAGTCCGTGGGTTCGAGTCTTGCATCAGGCTCTGTGCTGACAGCTCAGAACTTGATGCCTGCTTTAAATTCTGTGTCTCACTCCCTCTCTGTCCCTCTCCCACTCGCTCTCTGTCTCTGTCTCTCAAAATAAAATAAAGACATAAAAAAATTTAAAAAAAGAAAAAATCATGCCATTAGGTTAATGACCCTTGGAAATTTAAATGACTTGATTGCCTTAATCTTTGGATTTACTTGGTAGTGAAGATCGCTCTCTATTAGTTAATGCATTTATTTGACCACAGTGTGGACACTCCCCATTCCCCCCTCCCCTCTCCCCTCAATTTTACATTGAGCCAACATATTCACTGTGTGCCCAGGGGCTCCTTCAGATGGCAGACTCTAAGAAGCTTCCGTTTGGATTCTTGTCGGAGCTAAGGACTCTTCTCGGAGTCTGCCATGATGACTAACACCATGTCTGTCAGACTGGCCATACATGGACCCCAACCAGGGCTACCATTCACTAGCTGGGCAAACTTGGGCACGTAACTTAATGTCATTTGTAAAATGGAGATACTGTCCTATCGCCATCGCTGTGAGCAATGGGGATAAGGTATTTGGCACAGAATAAACGCTCAATATAGTGTTTTTTTGTTTTTTGGGGTTTTTTTTGTTTGTTTTTTTATTTCAATCACTTTATTTGAAAATCCTTAGTGATTTAACATCATGGTTCTCTTCTTGTACAGGTAGTTGATGAAGCCTAGGGTTGCCACAAGGCCTGCTAAGGCAGCCACAGCCACCACAGTCTTAAAAGCAATGTATCCGGCAGCCCCGTACCCTTTTGAGTCCACAACATCTCTGAGTGAAGAGCTATCTGATAGCAGGAGGATGGGTCCTGGAAAACTTACGATCATTTTCTCTTCTTTAGTGGTGTCTGTGGCTCTCTTGTGTCTGGATGACTCAGAGCAAGTCACAGAACACAGAGGGGAGTCAGGAAAGAGTTGATTGCAGATTAAGGCACTGCAGTGGAAGTAGACCAGGCTAGAAAGCACTTGGGCCTCTGATACAAAGGCAAAGGTCTTCACGTCAAACCTCTGATAGTGAGTAGGATAGGTGATGGACGAGCCAACTGGATGGAAGGTGGTTTTGTGGTTATCCAGGTTGTTTTCGCAGCCATCCATGATAATGTTCCACTGGGGGAGGGAGGTTGAAAAGAAAACAGAATTTATGCCAGTGTATAATGTTGGCAAAGAGATCTATCAGACTTTAAATAATGGAAATGATTTATTCATGTTAGTTTATTTAACTTCAACAGATATTTATTAATTATCTTCATCAAAATATTAAGTTTCTACCAATTAAGTAAATACTAATCAATGAATATAACAATGATAAGTCCATCCCAGACTAAAGAAGAAAATAATGGTAAGAAGCTCCTTGGTGCATTATAGTCTTAATTCATAGTTTGATTTTAGCCTGAAAAACCACAGCTCTATTTATTATAACCCCTACACTAAATGATATTGTTTTTTAAGCGAGGATATTCAAATTCACATAGGTGAAATAAATTCACATTGGAAATCTTTTAGTCATTATGAAATTTTGGGTTACAAAGGGATATTTACAACTCTCTAGTCCTTGCTTTTCCCATTAGGGTGACTTTGGTTCAAGTTCTCCTTGTATTTGCAAAACTCTCTGAACTTATATCTGTCATTTGAACTTTTCCCCATACATCCCTCTTTCATTGCAACACATTGCAACAGAATGGGCAACCTAAACTCTGGTTAATTTTATAACCCTGCTTTAAATTTCTCTGTTGCCCATAACAAAGCCCAAACTCCTGAGTCTGTTACATGAGGCCATTAATAATCTGGTTTCTTCTCTGTCTCAGTTTTTACTATTTACTATCTGAACAGTTAGTTTCCTACATACACAAACATACACATGTACACATATGTACACACACACACACACGCACGCACACAGGATGGATGTAGCAGCTCTTTGACAACTATTAACACCAAACTAATGGAGCTGACTATTTCAATAGGAGCTATGTGAGCCAGCACAGTAGCCAGAGGCCTGCAGGTGACAAACATGTTTTCTGGTTTACTTTCTATGAATTTTTGGTAACTGGGACTGACCTCTTGGCTGATAAAGCTGCCTGGAGGGTTTTTTGATTTGTCTTATTTTTGTTTTATTTTAATATATCATAGGGAATGAAATATTGGAATCTAAGTAGTAGAAAAGGCCATTAGAGAATTAATCTCATAGGGATAATAAAGATACGTGGCCTTAATTTGTACTTCAATTTGGTGAAGCTGTAAGAAGAAATGATTTCCCCCCCACATCTTTGTAAGGATTTCTCAGCTAAATAAAGCATGTTAACATGTGATGGCTTTCCAAAATCTTCCTAAAGATAGTGAGACCACCCCTCTTCTCTCATTTATCTCATCAGCCTCTTTTAATTACTTCATAATTAGACAAATATAATTGAAAAAGAGTTAATTTGGTAAGGATTTATTTATGTACACAGATGATCATTTAAGGATTATGTAGGGAACAGAATGCTGATTAGTTGATTTATATAAAAATATGTGGGGGGGATTTTAACTGCTTTGCAGAATATAGTCTAAAAACTCAAATGTTATTGATCAGCTGTATATTCTAATGCTGGCTATAAAAAAGGACAACTGAAATAAGGCAGTCTCCATATGTTAGGTCTAAGACTTAAATTATTCTTGAGTGTGTAAAATAATCAATTACTTTTTTCCTTTTAAAAGTCAACTTATTTCCTTTAGTGCCAGGAAAGCTAACATAAACCAAGATATAGTTATGTCAAGCAATATTGCCAAAAGAAGCAAGCAAAATCTTAGGAATGAACACCTTGAAATTTCTATTTTAAGATTCCTAATTAAGCATTCAGATTTAGCAATGTATTTTCTTGAGTTTTCATATAAAACATTATTTTAGAGACATTCTTTGGAATTCATCTCAGCATATGTTCATCTTTTCATTATTTCTATATTTATTTCTTCTCATTATTTATATATTTATTTATCTTGCACCCTAGCTGTTTTCTATTCTTGCTTTAAACCTCTCATTTCATCCTGCACAATCCCGGCCATCCAGCAGTAAAATGGGGGCTCTTCTTGATTCACAAGGAGTAATTTCCATGCTAGTTATTTTCCAATGTAATGTAGAGATGGGAAGAATTCACATCAGGACATATTTGCAAAACAATTTCCAAACTAATAAATCTCATGAATTTATCACTTTAATACATGTGATAAAGCTATATATGAGAAATTAATTTTTAAAAGAATGATACCTCGGGGCACCTTGGTGGCTCAGTTCGTTAAAGCCTCTGACTTCAGCTCAGGTCATGATCTCACAGTTTTCTAGTTTGAGCCTGGCATGGGCTCTGTGCTGACAGCTCAGAGCCTGGAGCCTGCTTCAGATTCTCTGTTTCCCTCTTTCTCTGCCCCTCCCCTGCTCGTGCTCGCTCTCTCTCTCTCTCTCTTTCTCTCTCTCAAGAATAAATAAACATTAAAAATTTTAAAAAGTAATGGAAAAATACCTTTACTTTTTAAAAAATGTTTTATTTATATTTGAGAGAGAGAGAGTGAGCAGGGGAGGGTCAGAGAGAGAGAGGGAGATACAGAATCTGACAACAGGCTCCAGGCTCTGAGCTAGCTGTCAGTACAGAGCCCGACCATAAACCCTGAGATCATGATCTGAGCCGAAGTTGGTCACTTAACCTGAGACACCCAGGAGCCCCGGAATGATACCTTTTCTAAATTGGTTGGGTAACTTGTGGGGCAGCTCTGTAAGTTCTGATTCATAACCTTGAAAAGATTTGGAAAACTTTCCTCTGCAAGAGATATTAGCCTCACCTGTAGCAAGAGAGAAAATGTCCATCTTGCCTAATTCCAAAACCTGATTTGAGGATAAGAGAACTTTATCCAGATTAAGAAAAAGGGTCTTCAATTCTTGTTATTTCATTAGGGCAAATTGGAGTAGTTTGACTTTATGATTAAAACCAAAACTCTTCAAAAGTATTGTGGTTGTAGGTTTCCAGGTTTCTCATTTGGCAATGAGAATCCAAAAAAAGGCAAGAAAGGTATTCACCAAAAGTCTTATAATATCTTCTGACCTTTTGAAATCATCTTTTTCCCCCCTGAAAGAGGATATTAATTTTACAATGTGTATGTGTATGTGTGTGTGTGCGCGTGCACACGCAAGTGTGTGTGTGTGTGTCTGTGTGTGTGTGTTAGTTTTAAGGACAAGATAATATTTATGATCCATTTAGACATTCACATGTATGGGATAAAAGTTGGAAGGGTGAGTAGGTTGTCCTAAGAGAAGGAAGGAGAATTACAGCCACCAAAAAACCATTTTCTATCCATTCCTATTTCCCAGCTCCTTATGCCAAGCATTTTGAGAATCAGGAACACAGAGTTTGTTTTTTTTCTTTTGGAAAACCCATATGGATCCCAGAAGGGAAGATATGAATTTAAAAAAGCTCATATGCAAGATGCAAGTAGTGATGTTTCTATACTACCCCACCACTTGAGTGGTTATACAGACATTGCGACTTAAAATCTCTTTTCAGACAGTCCAGTGAAATAATGCCCCCTTCCATTTCATCAATTATTCTAATACCAATTGGTAGCATTAGCAGTTGCTTGTATAGTGTAAATTTAGACTTCCTACATAAAATGGATATGTAAACATTTTTACTTAGTAGAAACCTAGGTGCCTTAATCAAGAGATTAAAACAGTGTTTCTGTTATATGTATTTTTTGCTTCTTCTGAGTATTTCTGTTTTTATCTTGGAAAGCCAAGTTTGTAGTCCTTTATTACTACAAAGAACCTTACAGCTAACTAAGAAAAGGCTTAAATTTTGTGAGAAATCTTAACTTGCATTCAACTCTAGAAAACACTTTGTGCACTTATCTTGGTGAAAGACACAAGAAAATGGAAGACACATCAAGGATTATGCAAGCTCTTTGATCCAATAAATATGTAACAATTTTTTTCTTTTTAAAATATATTTTTAAAATATTTATTTCACCCATCAAGATACAATTTAAATAAAAAATATTGGAATTTAAAACCTACTTAATCTTTAAAAACTGCAAAAGTTTTTAAAAAATTTAAAAAAAACTGCTCTAGAAGGAAATATTGTTTTTTTTTTAAAGTATAATTTATAACTTGTAGCTTTTGGTTAAAATATTTAATCAGTGTCCCAGTGTTGAATTTTTAACAAGGAAACTAGAAAAAAAAAACGGAAACAGAATGCTATTTAGAATAGGGGAGTCATGATATTTAAAATATTTTAAATGCTTTTATTATTATTATTTATTTTTAAAAATTCATTTATTTATTTTGAGAGAGAGAGAAAGAGGCAGAGAAAGGGAGAAAGAGAATCCAAAGCAGGCCCCATGCTCAGTAGGTAGCCCAATGAGGGGCTCAATCTCATGAACCATGAGATCATAACCTGAGCAGAAAGCAAAGAGTAGGATGCTTAACCAATTGGGACACCCAGGATCCCATAAATACATGTAAAATCTCAAGTGGAGGGACGCCTGAGTGGCTCAGTCGGTTAAGTGCTCAACTCTATTTTGGCTCAGGTCATGATCTCATGTTTGGTGTGTCTGAGCCACAAATCAGGCTCTGCACTGTCAGTACAGGGTCTACTTGGGATTTTCTCTCTCTCTCTCTCTCTCTCTCTGCCCCTCTTGCATTCCCTACGAATATGGAAAAAGAGAAGAAAATTATTCAAAAAGGAGAAAAAAATGTTATGAAAATATTGCTATACAAAAAAAGTGTTAATAACAATAAAATACCATGTTTCATTATCAAACATTTAGCAAACTTTTAAAAAGTTAATAACCTTAAGTGACAAGGAAAGTTACTATTACATACTTCTGGTAGTGATATAAATTTTATGGAACTATCTGGAAAGTAATTTGATGTAGTCACTAAAAGCTTAGAAAGAGTTTCATGCCCTTTAAATCAGTCATAGTATTTATAGGAATCTGTATTAAAGAAATGGCTAGACATATGAATAAAGATTTATGTAAGAATATATTCTTAATAAAACTATAATTGTAAAATTTTAGAAATATAATAAATATTCAATAATGGATAATGACTAATAAATTATTGTGCACCCATATGATGTATGGTTGGTAGTAAAAAGAATTTTAAATATAATTTAAAAATTAAGCTTGACACTTCTATCTTCACAGTTGAAGGCAGTCCCTGAAAGCAAAGTACCACATATGTAATCTTTCTTAAGTCATGGATAGATAGGTGATAGAAAAATGATAGAAAGATGATAGATAGATGATAGAAAGAGAGAAAGAAAGAGAGAAAGAAAGAAAGAGAGAAAGAAAGAGAGAAAGAAAGAAGGAAAGAAAGAAAGAAAGAAAGAAAGAAAGAAAGAAAGAAAGAAAGAAAGAAAGAAAGAAGAAAGAGAAAGACAGGGGCACCTGAGTGGCTCAATCAGTTAAGTATCTGCCTACAGTTCAGATCATGATCTCATGGTTCATGAGTTCAGAGCCAGGCTTCCAGCTCTCTGCTGTCCATGCAGAGCCTGCTTCAGATCCTCTGTCCCTCTCTCTCTATGCCTCTCCCCTGATTGCTCTCTCTTTCTCTCTCTCTCTCCCAAAAATAAATTTAGGAAAAAAAAGAAAAAACACAAGACAGATTTCAGAAGGCAATGCTTTTCCTGAGGAGGAATATAAAACAATAGTTACAGTTTGGTGAAAGAATATTATCCCTCCAAGAGAATTCCTGAAGGGAGGGAATTATTTGCACAAAAACCCAAAGGGGAGGAGCAGGTTCTTAAATGAAAGGAATATAAATCCCCAATATTTCCTTTCAGGATTCCGAGATCATATATTTGCTATATATTACTGCATTTAAAAAAGCATCCCCACATTTAGTGGCAAAACCACCACCATTTTAGCTTTTCACAATTCACATTCTTTGGTAGCAATTTGAACTGGGATGATCTGGATGGGTCCTCTGCTGGTCACACTTGGGATCACCCATGTGGCCATAGTCAGCTGGGCACCTGACTATTACTGAATGGTTAGGATAGCCTTGTACATAAATTTGGAGTTGGGGGTGTCTGTCAACTGTATCTTTCTCTCTATGTGGTCTCTCATCATCAAGAATGCAAGTTCAGACTTCTTCACATAATAGATTCAAACAGCAGAAGTCTCAAAATGGAAGATACAAAGCCTCCTGGGGGCTTTGCTCAGAGGGTAGAGAACATTGCTTCTACATATTTATTTGGCCAAAGCAAGTTATAGGGCCAGCTCACATTTTAACGGAGGAGAAATAGAGTCTATCATGATGGAAGAGTCACAAAATCATATTGCAAAGGGCATGCATGCAGGGATGGAAGGAATTATTGCATCTATCTTGGAAATCTGCCATGTATAGTATTCCCCATGTTGGTAGACTGGAATGGTATTGATGAAAGATCATTGGCTGGAGTAGACCTCAGAGAAAAATTCCTCATCGTAAGGGAGAAGACCAGAATGGTAATCAAGCCACACCACAGTTCATTCTTACAGGAGGGGTAATTTGTTATTGGGTATGGCTAAGACCTGAAGGTCCTTTGGATACAACAATGTCTTGATTGGAGGAAAATAAGCGTGTTTAAATGTACACTAACATGCCTATCACCTTGGAAGACTGAGTGTTTGGTTAGTAGTGAATCTGGACAGACAAGGTTACTATTGCACTACTGCCATGCCAGTAGACCAATATCTATTGTGCTATTCAGTAATAGTGTTATTGGCAGAGATACAAAAAAAAAAAAAAAAAAAAAGGCACAGTGGACTAATCAGATTATCTAGCCCTTTCTCTCTTCACCTGGCTGGACTGAATAAGAACTCCATCCCTGCCACCAATCCTGGTTCTTGGAAATTCAGTCAAGATAGAGATCTTGTGTAAATGATTTTGGACTTCCTGCTAATAGAGAATGAGTAAGAAAGAAGGTGAATTGCTAACATTTATTAAGTTTTTACCAAAATCAGACACTTTTCTAAATTCCTTAGAAATATTATCTCATTCTTTTGAAAACTCCAGTGAGGAAGGTATGGTCATATCAATTATTTCCTATTCATATGTGCATATGATATATGCAAATTAAATTATAAGTGTTCCTTTTTGCCCTATTTTCTACTTCACTATTTTACTCTATTGTACCTGAAAGCAGTACTAGATCTCAGCTCAAGAGAAGTCCATGCCCTGCAGACTCATCCTTGCCTTATAAACTGCACACTGGGGTTATCTGAGCCTACTGCTTCATATCTGACTTGTCTGGATCCCCATATGACCTGAACACAAATCATCATAATTATTGCGAAGATGTGCTCATTCCTCCATCAGTCAGGTTCATGACCTTGCCAACTGACACAGAGCTGGACAGGGCACTGAGGCCAAGGAAACACAGGGTGCTCTGGCTGCCTGAGACTTCCTGAATAGTCATGCCTTTGTGACACCCTCGTTTGCCTATGCATCTTGTAATGCCAACACCTGCCTCCTTATTTGATCCTATAGTTCACAGCGTTACTATGCTTTTTCAAGCCGGTACCTTCAGTCTAAGCCAGACTGCACTTGGGGACCAGACTATACTCTGTAATATGGAAGAACATTGGCTATATTAACGCTCAAGATAGAGAGGCTACTGTGAACTTGTTTGAAAGAAGACATACGAAAATCACAAGGTATATGGCAAAGCATATATTTTATTGTTGATGTAAGGAATTTAAAAGTGATTCTGACATCATATTTCTTCTTGGGTGGAACCCTCCTATGAAATATGTTGCTCCCACTCTACTTTTATTAGCAGTGGGAAAGCTGAGGCAGTGAGAAGTTAGCTCACTTTGTTGAGGTCATATAAGTCATGAGGGAGGTGGCAGAATTTGAACACTTGCAGAGACCAAGTCCAGAGCCCACACTCTCTGAAATATGCTCTTTTGGGAGATGAACTTGACAGGGAATGCTGATGGATCAAATACTGGCCAGAACATGAAGGAGAGTGAATTGTCAAGATGAAAATGCCATGGTAACTTCTCCAAGATGGAAGGGGGCCAGGCTGGGAGAACATGCTGAGTTTAAGACACCTTTGACATTGACATAGACATCAGGAACCCCAAATTTGACACGAGTGAAGTTTTCTTACAAATGTTACATATTTGAATGCCAAAGAAAAGTTTGGACTGATTTAATAACGTATATACATCAGTCAGAGTTGAATATATACCTTTTAAGTGCTTAACTTACTTAGTTGAACAATTTGTGGAGTTCAACATGCTAACTTGTGTCATGTGGTGTTTTCTTCAAAGTAGATTCAGTTAAAGAAGAGGCTGATACTGCAATTTAAATCCTATTAGTATGAGGTCTGTGCTGTAAGCTGAGTGCTTTTACTTTAGTGGAATTTCACTGTATCCGGTGTATTGTATTCCCAGCATACACAGTATTGCCTCCTAACTCTGTCACAACCTCTTGCAAGTTATCCAGTGTCCCATGTTTAGTTAGCAAGTGATAAGAAATCCCTCTAAAGATTAAGGACTCTGTAAGTGCTATTGCCTTACAAGAAGCTATGGAAAAGAACTGAAAGCATATAAACCTGCTGGTTTTGTTGACAGCATTAGAGAATGAGAAACTGGCCCCCACTAGGTAACTTATGAATTATAATTTTCTATCTTCATCTTTGCACATATCCGAGAGTTTAATTATACTTTGTTCATTATGAGTGCCTTGCCTGGGAACACGCCTACATCCTTTATAGTGAAATATTTGTGGTATTGACATCTAACATTGGTTGTGTGTGTGTGTGTGTGTGTGTGTGTGTGTGTGTGTGTGTGTGTAGAGGGGAGGGAGGTAATAGGGAAACAGCTTTGTGGTTTTAAGATTATTTAGGAGGGCCAAGAAAGGATTGTGTTAATCACTTTATCATCCTCAATGTTTTTACTTCTTTCATCAGTACCTTCTCAATCCTGGCTTGAAGTTAAAGAACCAGGTGAAGTGTTTGAAAGACTTCACTGAAAACAAAACAAAATAAAACACACATGAAAAAATGAAAACAATCCCCTTCACAACAGTGTATATATATATCTTTTATATATATATACATATATATATAATGTTCATTCTTTAATCTTTTCACTAACTTCCCTGTGTGGGTGTTAATTCCTGAAACATTCCTTGTACTCAAAACTCCATCACAGCATCTGCTTCAAAGAAGTCTATCAGTGACCATATCAAATATGATTCCAATCAAATAAGGCTTTACTGCTAAATGCTAAAAACAAAAAAACAAAACAAAACAAACTGCCTTGGCAAATCGGGGTCTGGGGCTCCCCCCCCCGCCCCCCCGCCTCTTCCCTGCTGAGGTATGGCAACCAGGCACCAAGTTTGGAAATCCTTTCTCCTCCATTCCAATCTCCTCATGACAATTAGAAGCAGAGGCCTAGAGGGCATTTGTGACCTACACTCATGCTGTGCATAAGGATAGGGTCTGACTCATGCCATCACTCCATTTTGATAATTCAGGGCTGCTCCAGGGTCAATCACATGTAATCTCTCAAATTCACTCAAATTTTAAGTCCAAATGGTATACAATGAATGTTATAAATAACATATTTAAAATTTGCAATAAATGTTATGATTCATTTCCTAAATCCACTTCTGAAAGTCACGTCTACTTCAATTCCAACGTAGCCTCCTTAAGGGATTTGTGAAGAGAAGTTTTGTAAATTAGATGAAAGCAGACTAGCTGTGTCAAAGAACAAGGCTTAGTCTGGGTAAGTAATCTCTCTTGCAACTTAATAAAACCCATTATGATGGGACTATGGGTCTCAAAGAAAATGAAATTCTCTAGGCATTTGTGACTGACCAGCAGGTCTTTCAGATGAGTGCATATCCTTGATTAAAGGATTTAGGGCATGCTATGAGCTAAGTCGAGGGTCACTGAGGTTTGCAGTTCAAGTGCCCTGACTCAGAGAGATTTAGAGTTTAAAATATTCTATTGCAAAGCAAGTTATATATGGTCTTCCTCAGGCAGTAGTTTTCAACTGAGGGTGATTTTGTTCCAGGGGACAATTGGCAATTCCTGAAGATCTTCTGGTTGTCACAACTGCTGAGTGCCAGTGGCATCTAGTGGGTAGAGGCCAGCTATGTCACTAAACATCCTACCCTGCAGAGAACAGCCCCCACAACAAAGAATCTTCTGACCAGAAATGTCAATAGCAAGGCCTTTGGAAAACACTGTTTTTATACCATTGTCCTGCTGATTTAACAGAATTGGCAAATGGCCCCAGAATGAGGCTTGGACCAGGAGCTCCAAAAGTGAGATTTGCTGTCTTGAGTGAGTTCTCCTGATAGAGGTTCTGAAAAGCATTTTGACTTGGTGATTGTGCTTGACTGCTTAGATCTAAATGTCACTTGCCTCACGTAGGCTCATTAGCTAGAACTTCTGCTCATATAAATGGCAGTTCCATGAGCATGCTGGGAGAGGGAAGTTGACACCATGATGAAATGAGGCTTGTCAAGTTTGTTGTAATTAAAAACAGCTCCAATGTCTGTCCCCTGTAGAAATCTAAATGCTATTAACAGGAGTATCTATGTGATAAATAAAAATGGCATCAAATTAACTATGCTTTCTGAAAGATTAAAACTAAACATTAATTTTTAAAAAATTGCCTCTTAGTTTCCTTCAGACCTAGTATGTTTCATTAGATCCTTTATATATTTTCCCCATTTTATTAGCTGGAAAGAACATTTCACTTTGGCAACATGTCTTTGACTCCATTTCCATATTCTCCTTCAAAT
The DNA here is from genome assembly GCF_003009895.1 of Hyaena hyaena. Classification (NCBI taxonomy): domain Eukaryota; kingdom Metazoa; phylum Chordata; class Mammalia; order Carnivora; family Hyaenidae; genus Hyaena; species Hyaena hyaena. The sequence goes on from NW_024081515.1 coordinate 579,041, forward strand.
TTGAGGTTCAACAAAACACAATGTTCTGATTTGATAATCATTCATACCCAGGTTCTTCTATGTTGTGTGTCCTCAGTCTTCTTGAAAATAGACTTGTGTCTTCTAGACACAAAGTATGAATAACTGCTATGATATTAGAGGTGCAAAGGGAGGCATGAAATCAGAAAAGATGATCATCCAACTCAAGGTGGTAAAAAAAAAAGCTGCTAAATCCAGCGATATTTGAACTAAATTTAGAAAGCTAAGTTAATAAGGTAGAATTAGAAAAGGGAGGTGGTGTGAATAAAGAGGGATGGAGGGATGGATATAACTCAGCATCTAAGGAAATTTTATAAGATAGACATTTCAACAAAAAATTCCAAATATATTTTATTTGGGCTAGTGTTCCAACTGGGATTCAAGTAGAGAAACAATATAGCCTTATTGCCTTGGGCTCCTATTTAAAAAAAAAAAAAAGTCGTGACTCCCTCCCCTTTTTGATTCACCCAGGCAAAATTTCTGTTAATACTGAATTATTTTTCTTTATCTGTTGACTTTTTTTTTACATCAGGATGAAATTCATTTGAATAATATTCAAAAGGTTTCAAATTAATAGAAACTAAGATTCATTTCTGAATGAAGCCTAAACATTCTGATCTGTTCACAAAATCTTCAGATATATTCAAATTTAATTTTTTAAAATGAATAAAGAGAAAAATACTCATTCATTGAGCTAAAGAACCAGTCACCACAGCACATTCTTACAGAAGACCTTCTCCCCAATATTAAGGAGCCACCTAGGAGCTGTTTATCTGCTTCCCTTACAGCCACCCAGCTGTTACTTCCATTTGTGGTCTTAGTGCTAATTGCATAATGTCCCTAATTTATACCCGCTGGTAGATCTGATCACCACATTACCTAGAGGGTAAGCTTTAATTAGAGAAATTTCTGAACAAATTGTCTAAAGAGCTTGTTTAGCATGATTAAATGCAAGAGGGTTTTGCCTCCTTTTTTTTTTTTTTTTTTTTTAAGAATGAACACTTTATACTAAAACTTTGCAGATAAAAAACATCGGTTCTAATTAAGGCCCATCAAATGAGCAGCAACGTTACCCAAGAAAACCAATTGAATTCTGTTGTGTACAGCTGAAATGTATATGACTCAATGTTACATTTATTCAACAGCTTCTGGCATTTCTACTTCGCCTCTGTCAGAACTAACAAGGTGAAACGGCAAACTGATTGAAAAAGGATAAACTGTGAAAAGATGATACACTGATGTGAGATGCTAATTCAGCTGTGGCTTATGAAAAGAGATTAGAATCGCCTGCTTTCTCATCTGCACATCTCCCGGCACTCACACAAGCCAACATTAAATTAAACCTTCCATATTGCTCATAGGTAGCAAGATACCATGAGAATTAATATACAATCATTTCACATTCAACTGAAGTGCAGATGAGATAAATATCATAATAGGATCAACAAACAGAATCCAAAAAAACAATTAAGGTCAACTTCACTGTTTTGATGGAATACTTTGGCTAAATGTCAGTGTAATAATGAAATGCAATAAAATGTAATTGGGAGAGTTTAGAAAGCTCGGTCACTTCTTTATCAGCCTATGTGAAAAGTCTATTATTCTTAATCATTAGCCTTTTTTTTTGATACCCCCTTGGCTGGATCTTTGTTAGAAAATACATTAACTTTAGAAATTGTATTCACTGTTTGAATACATAAGCAGGACATAGTAAAGTGTGATTGATTATCATTCTTTTGAGTAAACCTTCGAAAAGGACTATCTTTTGTATCCTTATCACAAACTTTCTTTGTGAATATTAGCAGTGGCTGCACATTAAAATCACTTAAATTTTTTTTTAATGTTTATTTATTTTTGAGCCAGAGAGTGAGTGGGAGAGGGGCAGAGAGAAAGGGAGACACAGAATGCTAAGAAGGCTCCAGGATCTGAGCTGTCAGCACAGAGCCCAATGCAGGGCTTGAACCCACAGACCGTGAGATCATGACCTGAGCTGAAGTCGGACGCCCAACCAACTGAGCCACCCAGGTACCCCTAAAATCACTTTTTAGAAATGCCAATACTCATCCTAAACCAACTAAATCTGATTACCTAGAGGTTGATTACAGACATAAGAATTTTTGAACAGTGTTCCTCATACTTCTGATGTACAGTGAGTGTTGAAAAACCACCAAACTATATAATCATTGATTAAATGGCAATTTAAATAGTAATCTTTAATTGGAACTCTCGATTGAGAGTTAAAGTACCAAGGTTATCATCCTATCCTGGCCACTATTTTATGAGGTGACCTCAGGCAAATCACTTCACTTCTTCCGGATCCTATGATGGGTAATCGTTTATGGTTTTTTTAAGCTAAGGAATTAATTTTATCATACATCCCTTACCTCTATGTGTGCACTACCCCAAAGAGTAGAGTGTACAATTTTCACATACTTTTATGTTCCCTTGTCATTAGGATACAATCTGTGCTGAAGTAAGTGGGAAGTAGAGAGATACTGTGCCTGGCAACAAGCTCAGCAGTACTTAATCCAGCCTCTGCCTTTACCAATATGTGGCCTTCTCCCTTGTCCATCATGGAAACATCATGGGTAGCAGGGATGTTGCAACTCTGTTTACTCAGGGGTGTAAAAGGACAACCAAATTTAGAATAGGCTGGGCATGTATGAAAATTAAGCACCTAATAAATTATTATTCATTATCTGAGCATTCATTGACTCACAGACTCACTTATGGTTTGATGAATTCAATGATTCATCCATTCATTCATTCATCTGATGCTTCACTCATTCTTTCATTCAACAAATATATATTTACCAGGTAGCAGGGCAAGCAGCAGGCCTACAGCATCAGAGCCCCCAGTGAGACTCAGCCCCCTCTGCCTATAGTAATGAACCACTCATTAATATCACACGCCCTTAAATGGTTTCACTTCTTTACCTCTCAAGTTTCCCTAGATTAATGGACATCAATTCTAGGCCCTTTGGAGGAAATATTGGAAAAAAGAAGCTATCCTTCCTCTGGGGTTGCTCATAAAATAAGATATCAATGCTAAGCAGCAAGCAGCCATTATGTCACCAGGAAGAAAGAGCTTCTTGAAACTGAGTCAATGAAGAGGAGACCCACGTGATAGAAAAAGTAAGACTGATACCATATGACATTGATTGAACCCAGGATCCAACTATACCTGCAGCTGAATTTGTACTTTTCATGTACGTGAGCCAATATATTTCCTTGTTTGGCTTAAATAAGTTGATTTATCATTTGCAAATAAAACGTATATAACAAATACTTCTTTAATATCTTATCCCTTAAAAAGTTACATCATTATGACTCCTTGCTTTTCACTAAAATTAATCACTCACTCATTCATTCATTCATTCATTCATTCATTCTAATAAGACACAGGTTTAATATAAAACGATGACTTTCTTTAGTACTCATCTGAATAGTATAGGCGACCTTAAAATGTATTGGCCAGCCCAGGTTGCCATAACAAAATATGACAGACCAGGTGGCTTAAAAAATAAAAATTGATTTCTCAGTTCTGGAGGCTAAGAAGTGCAAGATCAAGGTGCCGGCTCATTCAGTTCTTGGCGAGAGCCCTCTTATTGCTTTGCAGATAGCTGCTGTCTCACTGTGTGCTCACATGGCCTTTCCTCAGTGAGTGTGTGTGAAGAGATCTCCATTTTCTTACATGCCCACAAGTCCCACCATGAATTCCTTACCCTCATGAACCTAATCTAACCCTAACTAACTCCCAGAGACTCCATCTTTAAATATCATCACATTGGGGCTTCAAAGCATGAATTTTGGGTGGACACATTTAGTCCATAACAGATATATGCACAGTATCAAACATATGAGGAGTTTTTTAAATTCAATTTAAAAATTTTTATAGGCGACATCTGATTCTTGGTTTCCCCTCAAGTTTTGATTTCATGGTTTGTGAGATAGAGCACTGCATTGGGCTCTGCACTGAGCACAGTGCCTGCTTGGGATTCTCTCTCCTTCTCTCTCTGCCCCTCTCCCGCTCTTTCTCAAAATAAATAAACCTTAAAAAATAAAATAAAATAAAATAAAATAAAATTTCTGTCTGTGCATCATGTAATTTATTTTTTGTGACATTCCATCTTCCCCCTATAAAAAGATAAATGGTCAAGAAACTATCTTATCTAAAAGAGATTTAGAAAGTTTGGACTCTATATATCTAAAATTAGTTTAATATATCAGGGTAAATTAATCTTTAGATTTTTTTTGCATCTTTTATAGGTAATAATATAGATGTAATTGCAAAAGCTATGTAGTTTTATGTTATTTTTCCATTTTATATCTTAAGAATTTTTTTTATTATTTCAAGATCTTGTCTTGGTGGTAATTAAAAAAAATAAATTTGGTCTATAAGACACTGAACTGGTGTGCCAAAGTTTACATCCTCAATTTATTTTGGAACATTTTAACAATTACAAATGACGCTGTGAGGAACAGCCCTTTAGTATTTACATTTGCTCATGTTCAAGATTATTTGTTTTATTTTACTAATCAAAATATTATGAGTTTATTTGAAGTGTGTATATATTCTAAAATGGTAAATTGATTTATAGTGCAATCAATGATATATGTTGTTCCTTATATCATCAACCTTTACCACCTCTGGGTGTTATTTTTAAGATTTGCTGATATTAAAGAATACATATTCACAGTCAATGATGGAAAGAGCATAGAAATGTATAAAGAACTAAGTAAAAGTTAGCCATAATTGCACCATCCTTATACCTTCTCTTATTGCTTTTTATAAATTTGATTTTATGAAATTAGTATCATACTGAATATACAACATTGACTTTATTTAAAAAAATAACAGTCGGGGCACCTGGGTGGCTCAGTGGTTAAGTGGCTGACTTCGGCTCAGGTCATGATCTCCTAGTTTGTGGGTTTGAGCCTCACATCAGGCTCTGTGCTGACAGCTCAGAGCTTGGAGCCTGCTTCAGTTTCTGTATCTCCCTCTTTCGCCACCCCTCCCCCACTCCTGCTCTGTCTGTCTCTCTCTCTGTCTCTCTCTCTCAAAATTAAATAAACATTAAATTTTTTTAAAAAAATAAGTCTACTAAGACATTTTTCCATTAAATCAATTAGTTTAAAGTCCATCATTAAATTATTGTGATTATTAAATTTCATAATTGTGACCAAAATTAAAACACTTTTCTTGGTTAGAAGCTGTTTTTAATTCTAGTTCTCACAAATGTTACAATGAGAATTAATTAAAAATTTTTTAAATGTTTTATTTATTTCAGAGAGAGAGACACACACACACATAGGGCGAGCAGCGGAGGGTCAGAGAGAGAGGGAGATACAGGATCTGAAACAGGCTCCAGGCTCTGAGCTCACTGTCAGCACAGAGCCTGACGTGAGGCTTGAACCCACAAGCCGTGAGATCATGACCTGAGCCGAAGTCAGATGATTAACAACCGAGCTACCCAGACGCCCCTACAATGAGAATTTTTTAAGGTATTTTAGCAACACATTTCAATCATTTATTAAAAATAAATTTTTAGGGACACTTGAGTGGCTCAGTCGGTTAAGCATGAGACTTCAGCTCAGGTTGAGATCTCACAGTTCATGGGTTTGAGCCCTGCATCAGGCTCTGCAGGAAAAGCTGCTCTGGATTCTGTGTCTCCCTCTCTCTCTGACTCTCCTCCCACTTGCACTCTCTTTCTCTCAAAAATTAAAATAAAACATTAAAAAATCTTTATAAAACAGTTTTTGGATTGAATTATATAGTTATATTCTGAATTCTTGATATATCAAATAGAAATTATCATTCAGAAAATCTTAGTATACTTTTTTTTTGGACAATCAACCAACTCAAGAGTTGGAAGAACACAGAAAGAAAACACTCTAGTCACTGTTAAATACAACACATGTATATAATATATTAAAATGACTTCCTAAAAAGCCTTACATTAATCCTCTTTTTTAAAATTATTGTTGTAGGCACTAAAAATACGTGAACATATGGACACACCAAAAGCATGAAAAATAAACAACAGTAGCTATCAAAACAAAGCATGTCATATACGCCTAATTATTTACCCAATAATCAGTTTTAGTGGTCATATTAGAACAAGCCATGAAATTTTAGGTAGAGCATTTGGTAGAATTTCACACACAAACTAACATGAAAATATTTCATATGACAAGTTGTCAAATCAAATTGTGTTAAAAGAGTCTCCCGTTAATCAAAACAGAGCCACTTTCATAGCTAAGCCTCTACTAAGTAGGTATTTCACAGCATAATGATCATTGTTTTTAATTCTTTCTTTGCTAACAGAAACTATATGGAAACAATTCCAGGGACTATTTAGAAGTCCCTAAAAAGACAACCAGGAGTAATGAGAGAATCAGATGAGACAGTTTTAGATGCAAGTGACAAACACACAGTTCTCTGAATTCATGTAAGCAAGAGCTCTCGGAATGTTGCCAAATCCAGGCATGTCTGCATCCAAAGGTTCACCTGATGTCACTGGGATCGCTTTCCTCTCTCTCTCCAGCCCCCTACCCTCCCTCCCTCTTGTCTTTCTCTCCATCTCTCTCTGTGCTCTTATTTCCTTGGTTAAAGCTTCATTCTTAGTGATTTTTTTCTCAGCAATAGTAAAATACAAGGCTATTGGCCATGTTCCTTGTGGTCCTAAGTGAGAGAAGACATAGAGTTGTAACAAGTGATGATTCTGGCCCGGCCCAGCTAGAGTATACCAGGCCCTATCTCCATCTCCATATATTCCTACAGGGTGTGACTGAGTCATCTATTCCTGATGTGCCTAAGGAGATGGTGTAAGGAACGGAAAGTGGTGAGACTATCCCTTAGCACACAGATGGAGAGGATGGTTTCTAAAAAAAAAAAAAAGAAAGAAAGAAAGAAAAGAAAAAAAAAGAAAAACAAACAAAAAACCCCAAAAATAATAAACCCCCCCAAACAGAAACAAAATCCCAGAAGGAAGACTGAAGTGAGAGGGTGGGTGTGGCTGGAGGAGCTGAAAACACAGAGTTCTGGAGCTAGATGGAACAGTGAGGCATAAAGTTTGTCTTTGGAACCAAGGCCAGCACACAGCACACTCCGCTCTCATTCTCTCTCTCTCTCTCTCTCTCTCCCTCTCTCATCCCAAACAGCCTCTGCACTGTCAGCACAGAGCAGGATACGGGGCCTGAACTCACGAACCACGAGATAATGACCTGAGCTGAAATCTGACTGAGCCACCAAGTGCCCCTCTTCTCTCATTTTCAAGAGTATTCCATGCTCCAGATATTTTTGGCATCCCTTTTTTCTCTCATAATTTACCTGCTCTTTGTCTTCCATTCATTCAGGGTCTTACTTCCTAATAAAATAATAAAATTGTAAATAGGCTCTAAGAAATCATAGGGGCCCTTCAGTCGGAACCTCTATGCATTGCCTTAGAAACCTTTTCAACTGATTTCAGCCGTCATTTACTGAGTATCTACTAAATGCTAGCACCTTGCCCAGCACCATGGGAGAGAAGAGAAAGAAAGAACGTGGGTTTCCAAGAAGTTCATGTATAGAGATCAGAGTAAGGTCATAAACTAACCTGATAAGGGATCATTTTAGTGTTGCAATGATGAGAAAGTAGTGATTAATTCTGCCAAGGAGAGTCAGAGATGGCCTCATGCAGGAGCTGACATCTATAAAGGAGGATCTGGAGTGTGGAAAGGGTATATTAGCGAGAGAGAAAAACATAACAAAGCAGACAAAACAGAAAGTGCTGGGTATTCAGGAGAGTTGGCAGGTGACATTAGCTTGTGAGTAGCACAGGTCTGCTAAGCTGATGGAGAAGCCATTGAGGCAAATTGTCAGTGACCCCTTTAAACATACAGAATCTAAAGTGCCAATCCTTTAAAATACTTAAGATAGTTTCTTTCTGCAAAAATTAGATCTGGGTCAGCTAACTCCCTGTAAAGTCTTAGGCTTTCCATGCTCACTGGTCCCTGTCACAACTCTATTAGAACATGAAATAAATCAGCCATAGAAAATATGGAAATAAATGGCAATGGCTGTGTTCCAATAAAACTTTATTTACAAAACTAATCAGCCATTCTCCAGGTCATCAGTTTGCTGACCCCTGAATTATGTTAAGACAGTAGTTGGATTAGAAACTTCTGCTCAGGAGAGGGAGAAAATAGCATAATGTTATAGAGCCATAATTCAGGCCAAAATACGGCATGTCTGTTTTTTGATATACCCACATGCACAAGACTTTTAATGTGCTTAAAGTAATTTTTCATAATATTTCAAACTATATATAATAAACAACATAGTAATTTTTTCAACTTACTAATTATTAAAATACAACTTTCCATACATTTTTAGTTAGAAAGGATTAGGTATACTTTGACAGCAATAAGAGGTTTCAAGCCCCTCTCTTAAAGTGTTCTTTTGTCTTATCTTCCCCTGTGGTAAACCTAGAAAATACTTTTCAGTAAAAATCACTTTCCCATCTGTTACGGATGTCCCAGATTTGCATTGTATTCCCCTGATGTGTTACTAACTTTCTTTTTCTTTTTCTTTTCTTTTCTTTTCTTTTCTTTTCTTTTCTTTTCTTTTCTTTTCTTTTCTTTTCTGTTCTTTTCTGTTCTTTTCTGTTCTTTTCTGTTCTTTTCGTTTCGTTTCGTTTCTTTCTTTTCGTTTCTTTGCTTTTTTCTCTTTCTCTCTCTCTCTCTCTCTTTCTTTCTTTCCCTTTTAAAAAATCTGTACAGGATGACAGAGAAGGAAAAAATAGAACTTTCTGGGAAATAAGGTGTAAGAAGTTTGAGTGGCAAAGAGATCAATGTAGTTTTCCTTAGAGTTTCCTGGACAAAGCACAGAAAATGCAGATAAGTGGGTTTGCTTGTCAGAGAGCGATTCAAGTTGTGTCTACACAATGCTATCATAGCTGGGAACACTGGCTTGATTTTTTTCCCCACTTACTCAAATAACTACTTTGACAAATTTTCCCACTCAATTGACCTTTGTTAGAGGTTGTAAAGATGCAACCTGAAATACCTTTGAGACCACTTTTTTTGTTGTTGATTCTTTGTTTTTGTCCAAACAGTGGCAAACAATTTAACTAAGGGCTTTATTTATTCTTTTTGTCCCTTGTGACTTTCGTTTTCATTTAGATGTTACAATATTTTCTGGTTTCCTTATCTCACTTCCATCTGCTACTTTCCCCAAAATAGTTTCACTTGAGATTTAGTCATGGCTTTCTCTGTGTTAGCCACATGAATTCTTCTATATCCTGCTTCATTTTGTTGTTGATTTGCTAATTGTCCTAAGTGAAAAATGCCTGAGTAATTAATCCTGCTTTCTAGGATGCTATTCTATTCTATTGAGTTTCCTCAATAGTTTTGAGAGTGTGGTCAGATTAAAGTGCGTGGGTAAATTTAGTATGATGATCATGCTGAACTTTGCAGATTTAAGAAGTTTGTCTAGAAATTCTTGGTACTTAAGGAAGAATATAATAATATAAACTTTCTAATGTATGAACAATGCATTACTTAAATTTTCTGCAAAAGGGTTAAATCTTACTTATGAGCAAGATTATTTTTTCAAATGTTAAATTATTATATATTAATATATTATAGATGTATGGTCAACCAGAGCAGCATTTTTCCCAGCTCCTACATATGGAAAAGTTTTCCTAAAATATATATTTGCCTTTTCCACTGGTCACCTTATTAGCAAGCCGATAATCAATATCCCTTCTTGTAGTACCATTTTGTAGGTTAATTAAAGAACTAGTAGCCTAATTCAAGGTCATTATTTTAGAGTGCCTTCTGAATTTCCCTATTCATCTCTTTCCTTTGGGTTCCCTTTGTGATTTTGATATAATCCATCCTGGCATTTCTATTTTAATGATGTGTTTATGGATTTCTATAATCCTTAAGTGGTGAACTTTTCAAAAGCCAGGGTCATGTTTATTAATTTTTGAACTTTTGGTGCCTAGAACTGCAGCTGGCAACCTGGAGGTAATTAATTTCCAAATGCATACATGGCTAGTACAATGTATTGGTCAGACTATTAACATTTCCCAGTCTTTGGGGACAGGTACTAGAATTTGATCATTTGGTTACAAGGTAAATCTACATTTAGATACAGAGAGGTAAATGAGAAAAGAGAAGTTATTTCTGTAATTGAAAGGTGCTCAGTAGTTGCCATAGTGTCATTTGAGAGGCTGAGGTTGTTCTAGCTTTATTATTTATTATTTGTTATTGATTATTATTTATTATTTCTGTGCAGATGAGAAGTCCTTCAAATCCTGATCCACTCCACTGCAAGTTGTAAATGGAGAGCTACAGGTTGAAAGGTTTCTTAACCAGTTCACCACTGATTTAATTCCTGAACACGGACTATGTGAACTTAATTATCTTGAGACCTTTCAAAGGACGCTGACATTCTGTGATTTAAAACAGCTACTGCTATACATAACTGACATTTCAGAATAGAAAGAATGCAATTCACATTAGTACTGTATATTTTGCCAACAGATTTACTTTTCTTAAAGATTTTATTCTACTTCTAGTTAGTTAACATACAGTGTTATATAGTTTCAGTTGTACAAATGTAGTGATTCAACAATGCCATACATCACCTGGTGTTTATCACAAGTGCACTCCTTAAACATTATCACCTAGTACTGGCTAGTTAGGATGGAATATATCTTCATAGCTAAGAGCAAAGGATCAGACAGTATGAGTTCTGAGTTCAAATCCTGACTCTTACGTTTACCAAGTATGTGCCCACTGAGTACTAGTCATGTAAAGTGAGTTGGTAAAATAAATCAATACCCGTATGATATGGTGTTGTCAAGATTCAATGTGACATATTCAACAAATAGCCATTGAGTGCTCATCATGGCTTCAAAGGAGAACAAGAAGACAGACAAGGTCTTTCTCATCAAGGAGTCTATATCCTATTGACCCTCTAGAGTTAATACATCTAGAGACTGAGGATAGTGCTAGACACGAAGCAATCATTTTGGTGTTATTAGTACAAATGAATAAATCACTCTGTCCTCTAATCATGCATTACAGATCACTCTTATAGCACAAGTCCAAGATAGTCAACAGAAATCTGCAGTGCTAAAGTTTTATATTGTTTTCTGGAAAGGGATGTAGCCAGATGCTGCAGATATCTTGGACTTCAGGTGTTAGGGGGACTTAAAATGCCAGGAAATATTAGGAAAATCAACCCCCAACCTTTTAACTTACTGACAGTTTTTTCCCTGGTTGCATCATCTTCCTTCCATCTGTACTTCCCCATCAGAAGGTCCTCACCAACCATGGGTGGGAGGATATCCTTTGGGGAAAGCACGTGGACCAAGGTGTGGTATTGCACTTTCCCAGACTTTCTTTATTTGGCAAAGAAATTCAGTTTGCATTTTTGAGGTTGATAGGAAGCAATACTTAACTTCATAACCTTGACTCATATTCTTTCTCTTAATTGTTCTAACAACTAATATGTATATTGCCTGATTGAAAAGAGGCTTTATTTGACCCAGACATGAAGACTCCCAATATTCCCTTAGTCTTCAAATCATAAACAATCAAATGCTTGGAATGTGTACCTTACAAGAAAACAATAAAATAAACGTAATAACCTTTTATGGGTAAACAATCAATAGCCTACTAAAAGTTAAACTAGAATATCTCTTTTGATTTTTGTAGAGGGACAAAGCTTTATTTTGTATGTTTAGGATTTTCCAGTAGAGCTGGAATAATTATAGAATATATTTTGGAGATAATATATTCAGGAATAAAATAATGTGCAATAATTCAACTTGATAAATAGGTTAATTGTAATAATGCCTGGTTCCACCAAGAGTTTTGAAATTTAGAAAAACTCATAGTATTTATGTTTGTCACTTAAAGAATTTAAGGAGATTATTAATATTCAGAAACACGTACGAATTTCCTTTGAGGGGATATAATTTAGTGGCTATAAAATAACCATTGGCATTGAAACTCGGCAAACTTAGTTTAAATCTGGCTCTTCCCACTTACTTGTTATATGACTTTAGAGAAATGATTTAATCTTGATTTTTTTCTTATCTGAAAAATAGGGCTAATGATATTGAATGCTTTAGTAGTACACCAAAGTATTCCGCAAAGATAATGGAGAGCAAAGGAATTGGATGATACATAACCACTATCTGAGAAGATTTTTAAAAAATTACAAAATAGCAGGGCATCTGGGTGTCTCAGTTGGTTAAGCTTCTGACTTCGGCTCAGGTCACGATCTTACGATTTGTGAGCTGAGGCCCTGCGTTGGGCTCTGTGCTGACAGCTCAGAACCTGGAGGCTCCTTCAAATTCTGTGTCTCCTCTTCTCTTTGCCCCTCCCATGCTCATGCTCTGTTTCTCTGTCTCTCAGTAATAAATAAAATGTTTAAAAAAGTAAAAAAAAAAAATACCTATACCTCCAAACCCTAACTTTCTGATATAATTGGCTCTGGGTTAGTCTGGGACTGCAGTATATGTGCATTTGTTTGTTTGTTTGTTTGTTTAAATCCAGATAGACATAGCCCCTACCTTTATGGAGTGGGCATCATAGTAGATGATACAGATGATGTAAGTAATGAAATATATTGAATAGGAGATTTGGTGTCAAACAGACTTGTCATGACTGGTACTCCCTGTGTGTCCTTGGATAATAACCTAATTTCCCCCAGTCTCAATTTTCCCATTGTATAAAGTAGGCACTAAAGCCAATGCCTTTTAGCTTCAACACAGTGATTTAGGACTGCCAGATAGGAGGGGTTCCCTAAATAATATTATTCTCCATAACTAAAAACTGTTATTGCTTGTAGTTTTGCCTCAAAAAGATGCCATGGCTCTGATTCTCTGGGTCTACAAATATCTATCATCCAGCTACAATACTTAAAGATGTATAATATAACTTTCCAAGGTCAAGAAAAGGTCTCAAAGGTTAAGAAAAATCACATTCTATCTCATCAGTATGGGCGGGGGGCAGTTCTAGGCTTCTTTCCAGTGCCAACTCACTATGAGAAGGAAAACCAACAAAAGCAGATAAAAAAGAGCCATTTTAACCCAATATCCTAGGCCGGATACTCCCCTTGCACCCTTTTGGCTTCTATAATCTTGTTTGCCTCTTGATCAGCTGACTGCCACATAGCACAACCGATAAGTGCTCCCCCTTCTTTTCCCTTGAGCCCTGAAATCTCGCCCATCTGTGCAGCCATTAGAAAGTTAACAAGTACTGGGAGCTGGCCAAGCATAAAAGTAGGCCAGAGCCAGGGCTGGGGACTCAGCCTTTGGAGAGGACTCCACTGGGCCAGCACTGGGGCAGAATAAATAGTCTTCTCTGATTCCCTGAGTGTGTGTTGCTTGTCTCCTCCTGGGCACCAAGTATTTGTTCTATACCTACTAATGTCTGTACATCTTTCTATAAAATATATCCATCACTCATGGAATTTGACGTGTTCATAATTGATCTATATTTCAATATACAGATGTAGCTAAATAGCATTTTTTTATGATTTTAGTTTTAGTAACCACTGTGTGTGTTTTACACTTTCACCTTACACCTTGTTGTATGTGATGGTGTCAAAAATGTTGGTAAGCATGGAGAAAAAAGTGACCCAGCAGATGCCATCATCCATATCAATTTCAATTCAAGTTCTACTTTATTTTAGCCTAATACTTAGAAACCTAGGGGTGCTTTATATAGGCTCTTGGTTCTTAATTAAAATACCACATTGCCTAGAGAAAAAAAATCTACTTTTCCATGTGTTTCTCCTTTCCAGAACATTAAGATTATAGCTCTTGGCCTAAGAGTTTAACCTTATATAAGCAGAGGGTGATTTTCACCATATCCAATCTGGTATTTACCATTTGTGGCAGGTTCCAATTGTCAATGAAATTTCTTGGAATATATGAAAGAAAGATATTGGCATATAAAATGCTCCTGATTTATGGTACAAGACCTTCGTTTTGAAATTATCTTGAGGGACAGTTTGGCTTAATTGTTATTTTTCTCTTGATTTTCTACCTTAATGTGGTTAAAATAAACACTTTAATTTGAGCAATTAATTAAAAATTAAGGACCTGTTTTCTCTGCGTGAAGGCATAATTAAAGGTACAATTCCTCAGTTCTTTTCCTTTTTTCAGGCTGTTTCATTTGGCCCAAATCAGAACATAAGTACAAATACTAAAAGAAGCCTCTTTATCGTGAAAATATAAGATATGATTATGGAATATGAAGCCTATTCCCAAAGCTTTACATAAAATTCGGAATTGTGATTCACCTTCAAGTGAGCTAAGAAACAATCTTCTACCCTTGTTTCAGAAATCAGGTTCTGCTGACCTTAATTTCATAACAGTAGAAGTTGAGATTTACAGGTCGGGGTTGACTAATCATTTCACCCAGAGTCCCATTTTTACGTTATTTTCCCCCTAGGTGAGACCTTTCCTAAACTACGTTTGGATTGAGGCTTATTCTTCCAGGAATACCATATTCATTATATAACTACTATTCTATTCCATTTCATTAAACCCAGAATGAACTCAGTACTCTCTGCCACCTGGACATAAAACATTTGTTCAGCCTCAGTTTTTCACCTGCATTATTTTCTACTTGAGCCAGAAGCCCTGAATGTGTTCCATGCATTCTTCATCCTGTACCATTCCATATATCCTTCTCCTTGTTTGGACAGACCCCCCTCCTACTCCATATCTGGGCAGAACAGACAAAATGCCAGATCTTCCTCAGAGCCTTTTCTGATCATGAATTATTATAAATTTTCTTGTCCTTTTATTTTGTTATTTTTTTGTTGACTTTTCAATTAATCTTTACTGTTTAATTAGTCCATACCGTTATATAGTTTCATGTGTCTGCTTTTTTTCTCTTCAATTACATTGAAAATTATTTGACTGTAGATGTAGCAATACTTTTTCCCTAAACTCACAGAGCAGAAATCTTTTCTTTTTTTTATGTTGATTTATTTATTTTGAGAGAGAGAGAGAGAGAAGGAGATAGAGAGCATGAGCTAGGGAGTGCGAAAAGAGAGGGAAAGAGAATCCCAAGCAGGCTCCACATTGTTAGCACAGAGCCTGACACCATGTTGATCCCACAAACTACAAGATCAAGACCTGAGCTGAAATCAGGAGTTGGATGCTCAATTGACTCAGCCATGCAAGCATCCCCAAAACCTTTTTTTTTTTCAACAGACTTTTATCAAGCACTTCCAGGAACTCTGCTAGATGTCCAGGATGCATCAGAGAATAGGGTATGCCCTATTTGCAAAGATGTAAGAATTGCTGCTTTCGTTTCATAGTTTGCTCAATTTCAGAAGAATGAAAGGTTCAGATAAGTTTTACTAGGCAAGTAATTATGACACACTCAATGAAGTATTCAGTTCATTATTAGTGAGTCTTATCAGTTTGGCTTATTGTCAGAAGCCCCTGGAAGGAAGGAGGAAATAAAACTAATAGTTACAGAAAAACACATATTTATATAATTGTTTTCATTTAAATTTCACCATAGATCTTGCAAGGTATTTATTTTAGTAAAAATTAAAAGGTAAATGTATCTGAGAGTAGATGGCCTACCAGAAAAGTCTTGGTCTGTCTGTCCATATCATTGAAAGTAATTTCTTATTCAGTGACAAATGACATCTATGTTTTCTGAAGTCAGTTCTAATTATCTGGAATATCTGGCATGAGGAAGAGGTTTTGACTCAAATAAAACACAAATTAGCCTCTCAATTAGTTAACCATAATTTTGGTTGAACATTGGTATATTGTTTTCCAATAATTCTCTAATTCTTTGCTACTTCCTGGGAATTCTACAATTCCATTCAATTCTGACACTGCTGGGAGTTAGAGCAGACCATGCAGGTAAAGGGTGAATTCAGTCCCACAAGACCACCCTCACTTCAGATGCCAGCCACAGGGTCCCCAAGCAACCAGTACTTCTGCCTGGCTGACTATAAATTCTGAAGTTCCTTTGACCCACTCACCTTGTCCAAGCATGACAATTCACTAAAGGACTCATAGAACTCAGGAATGCTCCATACTAATAATTACAATTTTATTATGAAGGATGCAATTCAAGAAATGCCAACTGGAAGAAATGTGTAAGGCAATGCATGTGTATGTGGGTAGGTGGAGGGACATAGAGAGCTTTTGTGCCATCTTCTGGCATTCTACCTTCCCAGCATATTAATGTGTTCACCAACCTAGAACCTCCCCACCCCCAGCCTTCTTTGTTCAAATGTTTCTATTGAAAATTCATGATGATAGCATGACTAATTGAATCATTAGCTATTAGTGACTGATCTCAATTTCCAGAGTCTCTCCCCTCCTCAGAATCAGGGCTGAACGTTCTAACCTTCTAATTGGTTGGTTGGTTTTTCTGGCAACAAACTTCCATTCTAAAGGTTTCAAGGACCCAACAAGGGTCATCTCATTAGCATCAACCCAGGTATGGTCAAAAGGGATTCATTATGAATAGAAAAAGATACTCCTGTCACTCAGGAAATTCCAAGTGTATTAGGATATCTGTGCCAGTAACCAAGACAAAAGCCAAATACATATATGATATTTATATATATGATCATATTACAGTTGGAAATACTAAGGAGCTTATAATCCAATGGTTAGGCTTCTCTGGTAATTTAATTGAGCTGATTTAATTTATCTAGAGTGGAACCCCATCATGGACACTTTTTAAAGGCTGTCCAAGTAATTCTAATGTACACCTAGGGTTGAAACTATTTTTTAAATACAGCAGGAGTGAGAATATTACACATTTGATAGTCAGTTGTCAAGTGTTTGTTGAACTATGGTCCATGCGCTATGCTGGATGTTTAGGAGATAGCAGTAAACCAGGCACATTCCTTTTCATATGGAGCTTTAGTCCAATAGGAAAGTCATAGATTACACATATATGGCAAAGAGAATGGAGCTGTGGAGGTAAGGAAGTGAAGGGTAGGGTCAGAAGTTGTTCCTTTAGGAAAAGACATTGATGGGAAATCTGAAAGAACAAATAAGAGTTAAAGAAAAGCATGAGGATTGTTTTTCTTTTTAAAATTTTTTTAAGTTAATTTATTTATTCTTGAGAGATGGAGAGAGTGAGGGAGGAACAGAGAGAGGGAGAGAGAGAACCTCAACTAGGCTCTACACTGTCTGCATAGAGCCCTGTGTGGGGCAAGAAGATTGTTTTTCTTGGCACTCACTTTTCAAGTGAGGTTCACGGGAATAGTAGCATCAGCACCACTGAAGAGTTGTTAAAAATACAAAATATCAAGCCCACTGAATCAGAATCTACATTGTTCATAGGTGAGCCCTATACAAAATCAAGTTTGAGAAGTACAGCTTTTGGTAAGTCCTCCAAAAGGAACTGCTTATAATTTCCCCAGTGAGATCCCTAAGGCAGCTTTGCTTCCTGTCCTTAAGTGAACTAATCATACAAATATTCCTATAATTCCATAAGCTACCCAAGGACATTACCACTAAAATTACTTTTGCTTAAACTAGTAAGATTCACATTCTATTGTCTCTATGATAAGTACCTAAGTAACAAACAAGACATTCCATTCCCAAATTGCCAGGAAACAATGACTAAAACTGAAATTACATCTCACATTTTTTTTTAAATGTTTTATTTATTTCTAGGAGACAGAGAGAGAGACAGCGTGAGCAGGGGAGGGTCGGGGAGAGAGGGAGTCACAGACCGAAACAGGCTCCAGGCTCTGAGCTGGCAGTCAGCACAGAGCCCGACGCGGGGCTCGAACCCACGAACCGCGAGATCATGACCTAAGCAAAAGTCGGACGCTTAACCGACTAAGCCACCCAGGCGCCCCTCATCTCACATTTTTAATTCAGTATTCAATAATGTATTTCTAGCATGTCACACATGATCTGAAATGTTGTTCCTTTCCTTCATAACTTAAGACATATATAGTTTAAAACCAATTAGTTTTGACTGGTACTCAGAATTTTGTGCTTTTGGTTAGCTAAATAATTTCTATCTTTTCTTCAAATGTTTAGTTTAGGAAAGTAATTACCTATTTACTTATGAGTTAATTACCTATTATGCAGAACATCCCCAAAATAATAACTTAGGACAACACTTACTATCTCACATTTTTTGTTGGCCAAGCTCAGGATTGGTTTAATTGGGTTATTTTTACCTTCTGAGGTTGCAGTCAAGATGCTGACTAGAGAATAGCAGTCATGTGAAGGCTTGCCTGGGGTTCAAGGATCTGATTCCAAGAAGATTCATCCCTATGGCTGATGCATCAATGCTGGTGGTTGGCATGAGCCCTTACTTACTCACCACATGGACTTCTCCATAAGTATTCTTGAATATCTTTATGTCATGGACTCTGAGAAGTGATCCATGTGATAGAGGCTGAAGCTACAAGATTCTTTTTGAGCTAACCTTACAAGTCATTCTCTGTCAGTTCTGAAATATCCTATTGATTGCCAGGTTAGCCCTGTTCAATGGAGAAGAGGGAGACCAATAGGGATGTAATGTGACTACCAGAAGAGAGAACCACTGGAATAATCTTAAATGCTAGCTAACACCAAGTTCATATTTCATACTGTTTCACATTTCTTCTTCCAACTATGTTTTTTTTTTAAATAATGAGAACCAAGTGTAATAATATATCAAAAATCCTCCAAAGATAGTGACTTCCTTGAAAATCATAGTTGGTAACACTGTATGATGGGTATTTTAATATGTATATATAATAATGCTAATAATATAATATCTGACATTAATACATAATAATATATGGATGACAAGCACTATTCTAAAGGCTTTCTATATATAAATGAAGTTAATTTTCATGACAAATCTATGAGGTAGATATTATTTTTCTCCCTATTTTGTAGAGAGTCACAGGGAGATTAAGGAAGCAATGTTATTATTTTCTCTCTTCTTTATATTAAAATTCCTAACTACTATGACTAAATACATAGGTGGTAGAAACAAAGGGTTAAAGACTAACAATGAGGATGGTAAGAATATGGAATGTTTAAGGATTAAGGATCATTTCTATTTACTGAGATCCAATGTTGGAGAGTAAGTGTGCAGGTGCAAGAAATTAAAAGAACATAGTTTTAGCCATCAGTATATTTGAAATATAACCAATTAAAGAAGAAACAATTCAAAACATTATTATTTTGTGTCAGTTTTAAAAATGTTCAACAAATCATAGCACATGTTTTTAGATTAGTTTATTCAACAAATATAATTGAAAACCTACTGTATGCTAGGTACTCTTGAAGAACCTGTGATATATATAGCAGTGAATCAACCAAAAAAAAATTCTTGCCTGCATGGGATTTATATTCTAATGGGAAAGAGACAAATATTAAGCTAGATAAATTAGTAAAGTATATGTAGATTGCATATTGATAAAAGCTAATGCTAAAGAATTAAGCAAAGGATAGGGGTAAGAAATATCAATGTGGGGGAAAGGGAGGTGATAGAGATCCAAGGAAGATTTTACTGGGCTGGTGACTATTGACTGAATACCCAGAGGATGTGAGAGAGCTAGATCTGGAAGAAAAGCATTTCAGGCAGAAGGAACAGCAAGCACAAAGGCTCAGAGGCATGCATAGGTAGAACAATTCTGAGGAACAACAAATGGTCAGTGGGATTAAAACAGAGCAAATAAGGAGGGAGAAATAAGAAATGGATTTAGAGAGTTAACGTGTGGCAGAGTAAGCACAGATCATGTGAGACATTGAGGGTTGTCAGTACTTACTGTGACCACTCTGGCTGCTGGGATGAGAATATACTAAAGAGAAACAAAGGTAGAAGCAATAAGCCCGTTTTACCATTGTAGTAATCCAGGAAAGTGGTGGTTATGCTTGGTCCAGGATAGTAGCAGGGAGTTACCAGGGGCATATTGAGAAGTGGTAGAGTATGTCACAGAAGGAATGGAATACCCAATACAAGATAGCTCACCTTAAAAACAACAACAACAACAACAACAACAACAACAACAACATGATCATGATGTTTAAGGGAGTAAATTAAACAGACGTGGTCAACAGCTATGAACCACTGGTATCCTGATAAGAGAATCAGTATTCACTTAAGATTGCTGTTTGATGGTTTTGGAAAGTACCCAAGCCAGTACCTACAAAAAGAAGCTGATTTTTAAGAAAGGAATTTTATGTCCTACTGAGTTACTGGCACGAAGTTCAGAAAGAAATATAAAGAATTTAAAAAGAAAAGGGTACTCTGAAGGTTTAGAGTAATGTTCTTTAAAAAAATATGCTAACTGACTGATGATCAAAGAAAAAGTTGGCAAATTCTCCTGGCAGTCAAATAAAAAGAAAAAAAAAGATCAGAGAATTGATTTGTTAAATAAGGTAAACGTATTCCTAGAATTTTCAACTAGCTATTTACAGACACATATTCAAATGTCAAGCCAAAATTAAAGTGGATATCAATAATTTCTCTCTAGAATGCAAACACACATAATGTATGGAACAAAGGAATGTGTATCAATAGCACTAGTCTCAGGGTTGTGAGAGATTCACTGCCTGATGTTGACATCTCCATAATGGTCAAAAACAAAATATCTTGCTAGTGGGGGAGATTAGACTCTTCCAAAATGATCATTCCGTCTACAATCATTTGATCGTCTGTGAACCAAATGCTAATGAATTATTTCAAACACTTTTTAAATGTTTTTCCTCTTTCAACATATGCAATCAATAAGTCTAAAATGGGATAACATTCTAAAATTGAGTATCTAGACCTGGAAAGAATCACAGAGATAATTTAATCCATCTTCCTTTACCCCCACCCATTTGACAGAAGAGAGTGGATAGAAGTGAAGCAATTTGCTTAATGTACATGACTAGCTAGTTCCAATGTTGGTAGTGAAAAGCAGAGAACTCTTTCAGTATTTATATCTTTATCTTACTCTTTTATAACCACAGTTTTCAAAAATTGATTTGTGATGTTCTTTTTCCATTAAATCGTGGAAAATGCATATGTTTTCCATTTGGAATCACATCGGAGTCTATCCACAGTTCTGGAGGCCAGGTGAAAGGGAAATGTGTGAGGATGTCATTTCCCTCTCTGGCTATGGAAGTGCAAATCCAAGGCCACCTCACTCTTGCAGTGAAAGGCAGACATCCCTAGAATCACATTCAGACAAGTCTGTTTCTTTCACATTTGTATCCTCAATGCCACACAGAACCTGGGGCATACAAGATACTCAGTACAATGTTGCTAAATCAATGAGTAAATTTTTTTTTTTTTAATTTTAGAAAGAGAAAGAGAGATAAAATGCTTACAAGTGAGTCGGGGATAGGTGCAGAGGGAGAGAAAGAGAGAATCTCAAGCAGGTGCCATGCTCAGCACACAGCCCCATGTGGGGCTCAATCCCATGATCCTGGGATCATGATTTGAGCCAAAATTGAGAGTTGGATGCTCAACCAACTGAGCCACCCAGGCGCCCCACAAGTAGATTTTTCTTTCCGTGATGTCACCTGAACCAGAAAACCTTAACATAGGGTAGGTCACAGGAACTAAACAAGAGCTTTAACTTTCAGGGCCTTCTAGAAGACAAATTTATCCTGGTTGAGGTGGGAGTAGAGGCTTTGAAAGGAAGACTTCAGTGATGGTACTGGACTCTACCTTAGCCTAGACTAAGACATAGGTAAAAGGAAAGATAAAGAATGTGTGGTGAAAGCCTCCTCCAGATGTAAGAAGAGAGGAAAGTGAGTGCTGATGAGAAGGAATAAATGAAACGATATGGGAAGAAAATCAAACCCAAGTTGCTATTTCTTTTAACATTTCCTGTAAGGTACTTTCCTCCTATGGTATGTAGGTTAAAAATGCCTTTTTAGGCCAGTGTATTCTGAAATTCTGGTTCTTATGAAATTCTACCTACTAAGCCATGCTCCTAATCCTTCAGTTAGTCAAAGGACTCTAAACCATCAGTTTCAAGAAGTGAAAAGGAAGTATGTGTGCCCCCCACCAACACAATAGGAACATGTACACACAGGTTATTTGCCACTATAGGTACACAACAGCAATTTACTTTTCACTGAAGATTGTTTTCAAAATAAAAATTTTCAAATGGTGAGTAGTAAGAATTCAAAATCCCTCCACTATGCCAGGGAGTTCACTTTAAAGTTTGATGCAAGGGACATTGTACTAGAGCTGCATGACTGCCTTTAAGTGTATTGCCAGGATGCAGTTGAACTTTGGAATGTTTAGCAATCATCTACATCCAACAATGGACAGGTAATAATTTACAGCCAATTAAGTGACTATAATTCAGTCCTTTTTATCTAATTTTTTAATTTTCTAAAAATTTTAGACAGATGAAGAGAGAATGAAATTGGGGGAGAGAGCAGAGAGAAGAAATCTTAAGTTGAGCCTGGAGCCACATGAGGGGCTTGAACCCACGACACTGGAATCATAACTTGAGCCAAAATCAAAATCAAAATCAAGAGTCAGGTGCTCAACCAACTGAGCTACCCAATTGTCGCTGAGTCCTTTTTAAAAATGAAAATTTTAAAAGTCAAGGTCATATTTTATGTGTTGTTCAAGTTCAGTTCATTTTTGATCAAAAGAGAAACATCTGTAGTCACTAACTTGAATCTCTTGAGCACACACAAGGATATGTGCACAAATATATACACAGATGTGTCCATAGAGTGGTCAACTGCTTACCTTTGTGCTTACTTCTTTGCCTAGAACCAGCCCTAGAATAAGGCACTTGCTTTGAGTGCGAAATTTAAGGGAAGAAAAAACTCATCAATTAAGATAAGGATCAGTAACATTGCTGAGCCATTATAAGGAGTCTGAAGTAAAAGAAAAACATCTATAACTTTTATCCTGTTTTAATTTAAAATGTAGAGATTTTCTTTATTATGGATTTTTTCAATACATTCAATTTTTAAAATTT
Source organism: Hyaena hyaena (assembly GCF_003009895.1). Lineage (NCBI taxonomy): Eukaryota > Metazoa > Chordata > Mammalia > Carnivora > Hyaenidae > Hyaena > Hyaena hyaena. The sequence continues at coordinate 602,016 of NW_024081515.1, forward strand.
TATATTTAAATATTATTTATTTTGATTGTTGAATTTTTAAATTAAAGTATAATTGACTTAAAAGATCTTATTAGTTTCAGATAATGGTAACTAGGTGTACAATGGGGATCATTTATAATGTAAGAAATTATTAAGTCACTGTGATGTACACCTAAGTACTGAATTTTTGATATGCCTTAAATTTTGCCCCTAAGGCAAGTGCCTCATTCATCTCATGCACCTTACCTTGGTATCAACCCCAACTCAATGATTCTGCTTTATCAAAGACAATGAAAGAAATATTCAAAGATTGAAATCTATTAGAGTGTTCTACACACTAAGGCATATTGGACTCTTTCTTCCTTAAGTTCACATTGAGTCCTTTGAGCTATTCTTTAACAAGACTAATCCTAATCTCAATCTATTAGACTCTTTTAAAATGTGAAGGCACACAAAAATGGCCTTCTCTTAAAGCAATTTATTTTCCTGTTGGACATTTATCCTAAGAAGATAATTATTACTATTTTTTAAATTAAATGTTGTTTTGTAAATTGAATTCTATGGAAATAAGGAGGAGCATCTTAGTAACTATAACCATCAAAATTCAGTCCTCACATTATTTTGTAAGGGTGTTGATGTTCTCAACCATGGCTGGCCATCAGAATCTTCTGATGGAATTTAAATAATATGAGTGTTGGGAATCAATATTTCAGAAATTTGTCTCTTTAGATCTAGGGTGGAACCCAGGTGTCCTTGTTCTTTAGAAGCTCCCTAGGAAATGTAGGGCTGAAAACCACAGCAGTCTACCACTTAGATGAAAAGGAGCGATCACTCCTCCTCGACTTCCTCCAACTCATGCAAGGAAAACTGCAAGTTAAAATACATTATTCAGTTTCATAAAGCAAGTCCTTTCTTTGCTTTTAAGCTTCTGCTGAAAATGGCAATGATTGTATTATTGTCAAAAAAAGATTATCTGGGGATTGACAATTTTTTCCTGGTTTGCTGGTTGGGTAGAAAAATTAGTTAAATATGGTGGTCCCCTGAAGCACTATGTGACAGGTGTTCTAGAAGCCAGAGAAATCTCAGTGAATTTTCTGAATTTTAACTCAGAGAAAACATTTAATTATCTTGTGAAACACTGTAATTAAAGATAACAATAATAGCACTTTACATCAAACATTTTGTGCTTGTGTTGCTATCTCTTTGAGGCCTCATGAAAATACCATGAAAAAAGGAGATAAATTTATGTGTCAATTTATGTATTTACAAACTTCAGTGACCTGTCCATACAAGTCTAGTACCAGCTATAGAAGACAAGCATTCTAATGTTAATATTATCCATTTAGCTTAATAAGTGCTACCATAATCATATCAGACTCTATGAAGTATGCTGTAAAGTATTTTAGTGGTTTAAAAAATATATATTAATGCCAAACAGGAGAGTTAAAAAAAAAAAACTACAAATGAACCAGATTTACATAATCTAATATTTCTATTGGGCTTTTAATTTGGTTAAAGATAAGACATTTTTCAAATTATTATTTTAGAATAAACATTCATTGGCTTAATGAAATTTTACTGAACCTGATGAACAGTTGATTTCAGGCACAAAAGCTGAGTCCTTCAGGAAGGGAGGAAAGCATGTGTGGTCCTGCCGGCTGTTTATTTGGGCAGAATCAGAAGCACTTTTAAGTCTGGCTCTATTCCCCATTTTTTAAACTGTTTTCCATTTATAAGCACATAATGGCCACAAGGAAATACTTCAGGTTTTGTACGCTACTCTGAATTGGTTCTTTCATGAGAAGATACCCTGGATTTGAAACCATCTCTTTAATGGAGAATAATTTTGATTCCAGGACCTATTATACTTATGAGCAAGACTCATGTGCCAAACACTGTGCTAAGAATTCTAGATTCAGAGATGAATAGGACATAGTACTTATTTTCACATGTATTTTTTCTAAGTCTCACAGAGATGACCTCTGTATGATGGGGCTAATCAATTTCACATTCAGGGTGGCTCCTGACTGCAGATTGGATTCTTACATGGATCAGCAGCAGCTCCTCTAATCATATATAAAGGGACCGAAGCCAGAGAATCATGATGTCCAAAGCAGAGTAACGTAAGGCTTGAGCACTGATCACTTTAAATGTTTCAAGGCTATGTACATCTGCTTATCTCATGTGGTGGTTTTGTTTTAAGTTAATAAAAATTAATAAAATTAGTAGCCATTATAGATATATATATATATATATATATGTATATGCATATACATATATAAATTTTAGGGGGGCCTGGGTGGCTCCATCGGTTGAGTGTCTGATTCTTGATTTCAGCTCAGATCACGATTCCAGGGTCATAGGATTGAGTCCCATGTCAGGCTGAGTGTGGAACCTGCTTGGGATTCTCTCTCCCCCTCTTCCCCTTTTCTAGCTTGCACTCTCTCTCTCTCAAGTAAAAAAAAAAAAATTAAAGTTTAAAAATGAGAGCGATATCTAAATTTTAGAACAAGAAGTATTGCCATCCTGCTTTCTAAATAACAAATTGATTCAATAAACCCCACCATTTGTCAAATAATGTCAGGAGCTTGATGCACAGAAATTAACCAACATAGGATATATTTATTTATTCAGAACTGATTTTTTTGAAATCTCTTTCTGAACTTGCGAGACTCTGTTAAACAAATTATTGTTGATGTGAGCCCTTTGAGTCGTAATCGAGTTTCATTGTAAATGCAGGTTTGACCATGTCTCTTGAGTTAGAAAATGCACATTGCCTACTCCATCTATAAAATTATCAGTAAGGAGAGCAAAAAGAAGGCATAAAATGTGAAACATTTTCACAGAAACCCACCATGCTATAGTCGTCCGGCATGTCATGTTGGATTCATTTCAACAAAAAAACGGCTTTCACAGAATGCCCACCAGACATGTTCCCACAGGCTGTTTTGCCATCTGTAGTATTAAAGAGTATCCATTATGGGTGCCTTGGGGCTAATCTTTCAGAATTGATTACAAAGTGTTCATGATACATTACCTCAAATGGAATTATTGGCTTTAATTAAAGGAAACAAAACAAAACAAAGCAAATCCCTCCAAACAGTAGCTTTAGTAAAGTGGAGACAAAGAGGAGATCATGCTATAGACTTTACATCTGGATTGAAAGAGCTCACACACATATCCGTTTATGATAGATCTCCATTAATAGAATATCTTTGACTAAATAATGGTTATAGAAAATTTATGCATAATGTAATCTACTCTAGACACCATTTTCTCCTTGATTTATGCAAAAGGACACATCTCAAAATCCGTAAGTATATAGCTCATAAAAAAGAAATGAGGAGGTCTCCTCTTTCTTAAATTTTGGCATTTAGCAGCAGTTGAAAACACATGGAAAATAGCCTACAAGTTCTGAAAACCTGTATTATGAATACATTGATTTCATCTAATTTAGGAACCAGAGAGTAAAGATCATAAGGATATTTTAAGTCATTTCCTTAGTTGTAACACCTTTCCTTTAGGTGTTCTGATTAGTAGCTATTCAAGTAAATTTTAATTTTTATACATTGAGGTAATTGTATAACCCTTAAAAAGCTGGAAATACCAATGTGATTGTACAGCCAGTGTTTAGAATCCTAGGTTTAGATACTCACCAGCACAAATAAATCCTTACGTGGCTTCCAATGTAATTATACTAGTACTTTACTTTCTGTTTTATGCAGTCTTTCAAGTCCTCAAAAAGCACGATTCTGAAAAACATATTCTCAGCCTCAAATGACAAATTATGTTCCAATATGTTATCAAGAGGAAATGGAATAACCATTATGCAAATTGGATGCTTAATTGCTGCCCTCTCTTACTCAGAAAAGCTTGATTTGGAACCAGTCCCAGAGGTCATTTAGTCAGGGAGTCATCTCCCACCCCAAGAAGCCAGAACACATACTCTACAAGGCTTATCCCAAGTCCATACATGTGACATATTGTATGCAATTGAATTAAATGCCTCTGACAGAACACTGAATGGCCGGAATGTCTGCGGTACAATTTTGTCAGGTCCTTCTACTACTGCACATTCCTAAATGTTGGTAAGTTCCTCTTGTTGAGGTGGACACATATTGTTTCTCTGTCCACCTGAAGCCACTCCCTTTTCCTAGTAGTGAATAATTTTTCTCTCCCATTGGTGTCTACAGCCCTGGTGCAAACATGCTAAAATGCTCTTCATTCCCTTCGAGAGGCCGGAGCAGGTGTTCTTCACCAGATGCTTCCTCCCTCCCAGAACCAAGGACAGCCACGTGGTGTAACCATCCTCGGACTTTAAATCCTGTGAGGAGTGGAATGGAGATGAGATAGACAAATAATTGAAGATTGTCGAGCCACTGCAGGGCCAGGATGCTAATCAGGTGGTTTCTGCAGAGTTTTGCTGCTGGCTTCAAGATGGCGTTGCCTCCAGCCTCTCGCTAAGTCAGACTCCAGGTCTTCTTTTAGTTTTTGTGACTCCTGATATTTTTCTCATTAATTTTGTTTGTTGAAGGCCACCGGAGTCTGTCTATATTGTCTGCAAGAAAAGAACTCTGTCATCACAATTTCCAGCAATTTCCCCCTTTGTTCCTAAATTTACTTTCCAGAATTTGTCCAAATTCATAAATCCTGCTTTTAAGTGTTCAAATCCTACCTTCTGCCTTATTCTGGTCAAACACATAAACTTCTTATTACTGTTACTTAGATTATTTAAATTTTAAGGCTTATCCCACTCTGACCACATTTCTTCTCTGGGGATTTGACCCATATAAAACTTGGAATTAAGGAAAACTCATAAGACTCCTTCCTAGGTGGGGTATGTGTGTGTGTTGTGCGTCTTTTTTTTTTTTTTTTTTATGAGAGAGATGAGCTTGTTTCAGTGCTATTACCTTCATAACCATGTGTGACCATGTTTAGTTAATTACAAACTAAATTTAAAACTTTAATTTTTGACCGTTACATTTTATCTAATGAATTATCTCTATTAATTTAGCAGCCACCTCTTATGATTTAGATGAAATATAATATTATTTCTCCCAAATCTTCATTGAATTTACTGATAAAAATATTGAGTAAACTGGATCCTTTTAGTAAATTGTCAACAAAGTGCTTTGTTGTGATTTAATAGTCAATGGCTTTTTGATGACGTTGTTTTAAAAAACTGAATTACTGGGGCGCCTGGGTGGCTTAGTTAAGCGTCCGACTTTCACTTAGGTCATGATCTCGCGGTTCGTGGGTTCGAGCCCCGCGTCGGGCTCTGTGCTGACTGCCAGCTCAGAGCCTGGAGCCTGTTAAAGAGTCTGTGTCTCCCTCTCTCTCTGACCCTCCCCTGCTCACCTGTCTCTCTCTCTCCTAGAAATAAATAAAAAAATATTAAAAAAAAAAAAAACTGAATTACTTGGGGCATCTAAGTGGCTCAGTTGGTTAAGCCTCTAACTTCAGCTCAGGTCATGATCTCTTGGTTCATGAATTTGAGCCCCACCCCCACCCCGTCAGGCTCTGTGCTGACAGTTCAGAGACTGGAGCCTGCTTTGAATACTGTGTCTCCCTGTCTCTCTATCTCTCTGCCCCTCCCCTCCTCAAGTTCTGTCTCTCTCTCAAAAATAAATAAACATTAAAAAAAACACTTTGAATTACTTAATATACCTAACCATTTAACCATACCTAAATATCTATCTACACATCTGTTACATTTTAATTCACTCTCTGTTTCTCTACAATTCCTCCATCAGATACAAAATACTCTCTTTAACTAATAAGTAGCATTATTATTAATGGGAAATGCAGAACGGTAACTTAGTCACAGATATACATATATAAGTGAATCAAGTTTCAGAAGCAAGATTTATCCTTGCTATATGCAATATATTGTATTAGTTTCTATCTGTTCTATAGTATTATTTTTAAGCTAGTCATATAAGACTGATGGAATATATCAATATCAATATCAACTTCTTAGCTGTGGTATTGTACAATAGTTACATAAGATGTTACTATTGAGAAACATTTGATAAAGAGTATGAGAGATCTCTATTGTGTCTGACAATTGCCTTCGAATAAATAAATAAAAGCTAGTCATAAGCTACTAAATCAGGGCGCCTGGGTGGCTCAGTCGGTTAAGCGTCTGACTTCGGCTCAGGTCATGATCTTGCGGTTCATGGGTTCGAGCCCTACATTGGGCTCTGTGCTGACAGCTAGCTCAGAGCCTGGAGCCTGCTCCAGATTCTGTGTCTCCCTCTCTCTCTGACCCTCCCCTGCTCACGCTGTCTCTCTCTCTCAGAAATAAACATTAAAAAAAAAAAAAGAAAAGCTACTAAATCTAGATTGTGATCCACCAATGATTCATCAGCAGAAATTTATAAGATATTAACAGACACTAACAGAAACATTAATAGAGACATTAACAAAATAGTCTTGAATAAAACAAGGTTGTCATCATTGTTTTTCAATGTTATACTAAGAGTTTTAGTTGCTGGGGTGCCTGGGTGGCTCAGGTGGTTAAGAGTCTGACTGTTGATTTCAGCTCAGGTCATGATCCAAGGGTCGTGGGATCATGCTGAAGATGGAGCCTGCTTAAGGTTCTTTCTCTCTCTCCCTCTGGCCCTCTCCTCTTCTTGCCTTCTTTCTCTCCCTCTCAAAAAAAAAAAATGCATAGAAAGAGATTTGGTCACTGAAACACATGTAGAAACAGGAATTTTACTGTTAAGAAGACAAACTACTATTTTCAAATTATAGGAACATTTATACAGAAAAGTGTTAAAATATAATTGCAAAATTGGCAAGAGACAGAAAAGGATGATTCACAGAAGAAAATAATAGCTAAAAAGGTAAAACTATTTAATCTTACTATAAATAAAATAAGATATTGGTTTTTGCTTTTAAATAAATGCATTTAAGAAAATGTATTAAATTTAATATTTCTGTGACTGGCAGGTATGACTTCAAGTTGCAATTATTAGGTGAAATTGGTACAAGATTTTGGAAAGAAATAGTAAAACTGTTAACTTCTATAACTTTAGTTCATATTCTTTTTCTCAGTGTGTATCTGCTTATACTCTAAGGACATACATAACTTGGGGAAGGATTTCTATAATAACTGTTTTTTCACAGTTAAAGTTGTGATATAATAAATAAACAAGGGTTTGGCCTGAATGTTCAACACTAGGATATTGTTTAAATACATTTATGGATGGATTATTTATAGCTTTAATAATGCCTTTCACTAAGAGTATATGATAACAGGAAAATAATAAATGCAATATTAAATGAACAGAAAGAAATTTATTAGAAGGTTAGTTGTTATTTCTGGGCAAAAGCTTATGCATGTCTGCATCCTCTTCTTGAAAGATAACCAGGCATAATGGATTAAGGCCTACTTCAATGACCTTTAAACTAAACTACCTCTTTAAAGACTCTATTTCCAAGTACAGTTAATTGTGAGCTACTAAAGATTAGGATTTCACCGTATGAATTTGGGGGAAACATCACTGAGTCCATAACAGTACCCTAAAAGATCCAATGGTGCCATCTACACCCAAGCCAGTCTGCTCCTACGGAAATAAACTGCCATGGTTTATAACCAGAGAAGGCAGGTTAGTTGACTCCACTTGATATCAAAGCACCAAGGCTGTTGTGGCTCATTAAACTGGGAGATTTGCTGTCTGGGGCCATAGAGCAGCTGCTGCAATAGACAACCCATCAGATTCCATAGATCTGATGGCATGAACTGATGGGGAAGAAAGCTGATATACAGGCTTCTATATGTCCTTCTAGGAAAGACCCATCAGTGTGCATCATTCATGAATGTCTTTCTTTGTTATCCCAAAGAATTTGCCTAACTAGACTAATTTCATATTTACTAGACTTTTAATGACAAAAACAACCACAACAAAGAACTCTGACTGTCAAGTCACTCTCTGAAACAAGTCACTCTCACAGGAAACTAGTACCATGCTTAGTAGATAAAGACAATACTTAGGAAAATTCTGTCAGCAAGGGCACAAAATAAGAGTTTCTACACATGAATAGTTAACCTGCTTATAAAAACTTAGCTGTCCACAAGGATTCATTGCTGAAGATTCTGGAAAGCAGCTTATTGTATTGTACACCACTTGGGTTACATAGAAAGATGACTGTGTATACCAGCAAAAGAAGAACTACTTCAATGCTTCCAATTTTTTATCTTCTTTAGGCGAATGTCTGTAATATACAGATATATATTTATTGTTAAATACTATACAGATACTAGTGCCTTTATATATTAACACGCATAATGTATACAAAACTAGAAAATAAGAATATTTTTAATAGTTGGGTTTGTTTTTTGTTTTTATTTTTGTTTTTGTTTTTAGAGAGAGAGTGAGAGCATAAGCTGGAGATGGGCAGAAAGAGAGGAAGACAGAGAATCAGAAGCAGGCTCAGCACTGTCAGCGCAGCCCAATATGGGGCTCAGACCCATGAACTATGAGATCATGACCTGAGCCAAAGTTGGACATTCAACCAACTGAGCCACCAAAGTGCCCCCTAGAAATTAAGAATATTAAAAAAATGTGAACAAATACATTCAAACAGAAATTCAAATCCTTAGTTCCCAAAACTGTGCTCAGCGCCCATATCCCTTGGAGGGCATACAATCTGTTTTAGGGACCTCTGATCCATGTACATAATATCATATTATAGGTGTTCAGTGCTTAAAGATATTTCCCCCCACCAGTGACAATCTACACAGAAATTACAAGAAAGAACTTACCACACATGGTAGGTGTGGGTCCTTTTATCTTTATTTCCTCAAAAGTTAAAGTAGTATTTAGTTGTATCAGTAAAACAGAAGACAGTATATAGCTTTAATGTCATATTGGACTTCTTTAAAAATATTTAATCAGTTTAGGGGTGCCTGGGTGGCTCAGTCGGTTAAGTATCCAACCTTGGCTCAGGTCATAATCTCACAGACTGTGGGTTTGAGCCTGCGACAGGCTCTTTGCTGACAGCTCAGAGCCTGGACCCTGCTTCGGATTCTGTGTCTCCCTCTTCCTCTGCTCTCTTGCGCACACTCCACCTCTCTCTCTCTCTCTAACAAAAATAAATAAATATTTAAAAAATAAAATTTAAAAAATTAAAATATTTAGTCAGTTTAAGTAGACACATGATCCTCAGAGGATATTTTCTTAGCTCTTCTAATGATTCTTATTTAGAGGAGCAATTTGCACACTTTTGGTTACAAAAGGCAAGGTGTATGTCACCAAAAAAAAATTCCAAATCAGACAACATATTCTATCCTAATTATTTCATTTTATTAAATGAGGCAAAATTGTGGCTTATAACATTAGGCTTATGAACACTTTGGCCTCCCCTTTGGATTTTATGTTCGATTTTTATTTGATTTCTGGCATGTGAAGTTTTATCATTTTTTTCCATTGTAGTTTTTTGGTTGTTTTTCAGATATGGAACACTAGTGATAATGTGACTACATCTGTTTTTCCTATGTGTGTCTTCCCAACTGTGAGTCACCTCTGGATGCTGAACAGAAATTCTGATAAATCAGTCAACAGAAGCAGCATTTTGTGCCCAAGAAGAAGGAACTGACCCTGTTGAAGAGGCAAAGACCCTCCTTAAACCCAGTCTTTTCCAGGCCTTAGAGCAAATTTCTGATTTGAGCCTCTACCCAAGGAATATATCACTATTCACACATTCATGGAAGAGGAGGTTTTTAACTTTCAGCTGATGGAACAGTTTGGGAAACCAGAATAGAAAAGAGCTGGGTATTTGGTATAACAGGCGATATGGCCACAGATGTATCATTAGCCATTAGCTTTTGGTATTGGCAATTCTATAAAATGCACTTTCTCTCTCACAGTGCCATGACTAATTTAATTTGTTAAGTCAGGCTGGAAGACTATTTCATGTGAAATAAAACCAATTCTTTGCAATAACATTTCACTGCAGTGTACTCATATCATTTAGTATTTATTTCAAATTCCATTTACTAGAGCAGCACACATACAAAAGTTAATGCTGTCCATATACTTTGCAGTCTAAGTGCCTTTGACAAATATATGTCATACTTGTCTTTTTAACATCAACACTGACAGTTTGTAAAGTAGTTAAGGTAATATAACAGTAACACCTTCACTCCCTTACAGACATGAGTAAAAGTATAAAAGAAAAAAAAATGTTTCAGGGACGCTTTTGAATGGCTCAGTTTGTTAAGCGTCTGACTTGAGCTCAGGTCATGATCTCGCAGTTCACAAGTTCAAGCCCTGTGTTGGGCTCTGTGCTGACAGCTCAGAGTTCTATGTCTCCCTCCCTCCTTCTCTCTGCTCTTCCTCTGCTCTGTCTCTCTCTCTCTCTCAAAAATAAATAAGTAAATATTTTAAAGAAAAAAATAAGTTTATGGTTGTGAACTTTGCTTCCCAACACCTTACTAGATTTTCCATGAAGTTGGTAAAACTCTAGTGTATAAAATAGACCCATCTGTCTGCAAAGAACAGATGCACTCAAATTAGCATAGGCAACAGAGATTATCCTAAGACTACAAGGAGGTGTAACCTATGCTGGACAGCCTTGCTTGAGAAACCAGGAAGGCCAGCGCCTGCCACTCTGGAACTTTGCTGTTAAGTTGACTCAGCTACTTGTCTGATCCACACTATCAGTTTCTAGTTGTCAAATTCAGTTTGTCCTTCCAGTCTATATACAGAGGGAATATAATTTACTTAGCTCATATTTTCACAGCCTGTTGGTAATTAACCTGCTGCACTGTGCGCAATTAAGTCAATGGGATTGCACGAAACAGAGCACTAAGTGAAATGTTTGCTGTTAGATGAGGTTGTGGATTGCTGAAGCACAGACTGGTGCATCTAGCACACTTAGTTTCCTGAACTAACCACCCGGTGGGTTGGATCCAACTAATAATTCAATTCCACCAGTATCTAGGAATTTTGGTTCTAACTTCGTTGAGGAAAAACGTACCAACATGGTGACCCTTAAGCCTTTCCTTCTTGTTGCCATCTTGATGCACACAGCTAATGGCCCATGTCATGGTCAGTTTCTCCTCTACACATTCTCCTGGAGTCACTGGTTTTGACTTAGCCACTTCACTAAGTCTTTGAAATACAGATGTTTACAGCTTATCAAGCTAGAGAAGCTATTCTCCAGGAAGGAGGATTTGTTTCCCAGGGGACATTTAATGATGTGTAAAAACATTTTTCATCGTCACAACTGAGTGAGTGCTACTGATATTTATTGAGTGGGGCCAGGGATGCTGCCAAACATCTTGCAATACAGAGAATAGCCCCTGCAATAGAAAATTGTTGAGACCCGAATGTCAATAGTACCGAGACCAAGAAAGCTTGGTCTAGAGGCATTCTGAGATTTACATCCCCAGAAAATATAAATGCAGGCTAATTATGAACAGACTAGTCTCTGAGTTAGAGCAAACCTTATGACCCAAAGGAAACACCTATGATAAACATCCACTCTCACAAGACTGGCGATCCAAGATGACTGTTACCCCGTGTTGCATTCCTTGCCTAAATATTAAGCCTCTGGCACATCTGCATGCACAGACTCTAATGCAGCTGAGGAAGGCTTTCTCTTGACCTTTGCTCTTCCAAAGGTCGGCAAGCAAAGCAGAGTACCCAATTCTACATCTCCCCAAACACCTTCCCTGTTACATTCACATAAGCTTAGAAAGCTGCATGCAAATAGAACTCCTCATGCCCAGTTAAGAGCTTACAGATCAAGCTCTCATTAATCCTCAGTTACTTTAGTGACTTTAGGGAAGCTTACTCAACTTGATCTTCACATGTGTTTGGAATTCAAATGAAGGAGTTGATCAATCCAGGGAGGAGCTAACATTGTTTTCTGCATGTTAGCTATATGCCGGACCCTGTGCTGGTTTGGAGTAAATTGTAAGATTGAAACATCTACCCTTTCATTGATTATATAATTGTGTCTCTCACATAAAATTTGTGTCACATTCATGAATGTAACCTTCCCCTTATACGATGGTGGCACACAGTGCCAGGGTATCCAGTGCTCACTAAGTATTTACTGAACATGTGAATTTTCCTCAGCTCTTTAGTCTTCTGCAATACAGATGAAGAGCACATTCACATTCCCACACTCCCATTAATAGCAATAGCATGGACATGCTTAAATAGATGTGCAGTGGGTTGTATTCAAATATGCACGAGTGGGAAGAAAAAGAAGAGAGGGATGTGAGAATTTGACAAACTCTTCCAAGTATATTGGAGTCCCTAGATCTCCAGTTGAAAGTGACCACTATATACTTTCTTACCAATATCTCACTAGTAAAGTATTTACTAGATTCTAAAGCATGTTGAACTGTCTTTCTGCCTCAATACTTAGTGCATCTTTTGCTCACGTGTTTTTCTAAACTTGGAATTACAATAGAAAAATAATGGCCAGTGATTTTGAATGTTTATTAGGTACCCAGAACTATTGATGAGTCTGTATATCCCTGAGTAGCTCCTGTTACTTTCCCCATAACGCAGATGGGACTACTGAGGCACAGGACATGTTAGTCAGGTTGGACACTGACGGGCTACCTCTAGGGACTCAGCTGCCCTCTTTCTACCCAGATCGCTTCGGTTCCAGTTCAATCCTCATTTATGAATCCAGTTACCTATCTGTCTCAGGGATCTGCTCAATTCACAGCATTATTTCCTGCATTTTGGAGATTCACTGGGCACCTGCTTACAGTTTCCCTGGTGTGGTTGTGTTACATACTTGAATTTGTACACAGCCATCGATGAGTGTTATCTCCTACGCTCACTTCACCTTTCCTTATCTTTTAGTTATTTGACCACTCTCTTGACCATAAGCAGATATTCAAAATCCTGTTGCTTGTATTCAGTAGTTACAAATAATCAAATGGACTTTAGAAGGGCGAACATGATTTTAACGATATTCCAAATGAGATTATGCTTTTAATGTTTAATTTTCTAACACTAGAGACCTGAAGAACTGCCCTGTATCATCACCCAGAATTTATCAGCGAAAGCAATGAGCCAGCCAGTCCAGGTGACATGGGGAGGAGGCGATGGAGCCACTTATTGGGGGTCAGGCCAGCGTGCAAGAAGCCTTTCCTTTGGTTACTCAGATCCACGCCACTAACTCTTCACCTTTCCTCCTGCTTCTCCAGGTTTCCCCCTCTTATACAGTCATAGCCTTCATTGAAAAGGGACAATTTCAGAGAACTTTCTCAGAGACAGAAGCGCCAAACCCCTTTTGCCATCTGCTCTATATCACCTTCCTGTTCCTATAACAATTAACATTACTTGCTTTTTATTATCATGTTTTATGCTCCAAAATGTTTTGTTGAAGTTCCTTCCCAGGGTTTCCTGCTTGTGAGGATAGCATATGTAGTTCACTGGCTTTATTCAAAGAAAATTAATAGACTTATTAAAAACTAAGCGTTTCTAAAACATCATTAAAAGGATATGTTTGTTATGTGTGTGCTCATATGTGTCTGTTGGAATCATGTTAAATAGGTGCTTGGTTACCAATAAATATGTGACTTATGGGGTGCCTGATGGTCCAGTGGGTTAAGTGTCTGACTCTTGGTTTCAGCTCAGATTATGATCTCACTGTTCGTGAGATTGAGCTCCATGTTGGGCTCTGCATTGACAGTGTAGAGCCTAATTGAGATTCTCTCTCTCCCTCTCTGATCCTCCCCCTTCTTGCACGCAGTCTCTCTCCCTCTCTCTCTCCCAAAATAAATAAATAAACATCTAATAAATAAATAAATGACTTATGGATATTAGTGACAGTAAGATCTCCACAAATAACATATGTGATGTGCCATCCACATGCACTCATTATGTCCTTGTTTACTGGATGTTTCCAAGAAGTTTCTTCTGGAGACTAAGTAGTAGCACATGATAAAAGTTTCCTATTACACAGTAAAAAATCCTCTACCCACCTGAATGACAAGATATGTTTAAAGGAGATGAGATGCTGGTGTACTTTATAAGTTACTTAGGTAATGATAGAGAGCAAAGATAGCCCCACTAATGTGATGTTTTGTAACAGAAAGAAATATTGCAAATATAACCAAATGGCTAGAGGATGACACAGCTGTATAACCAAGGTTGGGGAAGGCCGAATACAGAACTTTGGGTCTAAATGTTGACCACCATATGCAAATTTTACAGCTCACTCTTCCTGAATAAGAAATTCTGTGCATGATTTAAATGTCATAAACATTTAACAAGTCTTCCCTAGCAGCAGATTTCCTGTTCTGGGAGTTAAAGGGCAAGTGTAAACCTGAGAACATGCTGTACATATGTATGACAGACATAAAAACACACAGAATGACCTTTACAAACATATCAGGATGACCATATCTATCCTGAAGAGAAAAACTGGCAGACTGAATCCACACTTTGATGGAGTCACTGATATTTAAAATCTGTAGTTCTGAAAATATAGTGGACTCTTTTATAATTATAGGGATAATTGCCTCAGGTTCTGTGCATTACCTCGTCTTTTTACCATTCGGAATTTATTCTCTCTCTCTCTCTCTCTTTTTATTCCTGACCCAGAAATACAATAAGACACACAGTTTATCCAGATAGAATAAATTCTTTTCTAATTAGTTTCTAATGTACTACATTAATGTGGTTACGTTTACAGATTGATTACGGCCTGCACAGTATAATTGCAGGAGCCAGTCAATTTCAAGTAAGTTTCCTGCCTTCAAATGACATGATCAAGTTTATATTACCTGCCTACTAGTTTGGAAAACCAGGAAGAGTGAGAATACAAGTGAGAAGGAGGAAACCTGTAAGGATGCAGTAGGAAGAAAAGACTGAAAGATGGATGGAAAGCAGATTATGTTTGCTTCTTGACTTTGCCTGGGGGCCAGAAAGAGGTATAATTATCAAATAAATACATTTTCAATTTTGCCTTCCTTTTTGTCTGCCAGACTAAAAGAAACTTCCCAAATGGTTTACTTACTTATTCACAGGGTAAAAGGCGAGCTCTACAAGCCATAGACATAGATACAAACGTTTAAAACCTGAGCAATACACTTGAACATTTCTTAAAATTTCAGATTAAGGTCTAACCTGGTTTATTAGCAACAGCAGTTTCATCCACTCAGGAAAATTAAAAGTTGCAGGTGAATAAATCTTGATGTGCCGGGACAAAATCCAACCTATTTGACATGGCATTCTTGTGTTTTCTGATACTTTTCCTGATGTCCTGGAAACGCCATTCTCATACTGCAATTGGAGAAAGCAGCAGAAAACATATAGCCTGAAAACGTGGACCATGACTTCATAACTGCACCATTTCAAATACCTGGTAATTACGTTTAATTTGGATGGCTGATATTTGGAATGATCTTTTTGCCTTTACTAATTCTAATTTTTTTAGTGTTTATTTATTTTTGAAAGACAGAGAATGAATGGAGGAGGAGCAAAGAGAGAGGGAGACACAGAATCCAAAGCAGGCTCCAGGGTCTGAGCTGTCAGCACAGAGACCATCACAGGGCTCAAACCCACGAACCATGAGATCATGATCTGAACTGAAATTGGACACTCAACCCACTCAGCCACCCAGCACTTCTTACCTTCCACTAATTCTAAAAGAGGTGGTCAGCAGAAAAAAGAAAGCTGTTATACACTGCTCATCGGCTTTATATTCAGAAATCTGAAGCATAAAAGAATGTTTTCTTCTCTGCTTCAGATTGAAGCCCAAAGAATGTAAATCTTAAACATGCTGGAACTTGAGAATTAAGCTCTTACATATTTGGATACTCAAGTTATTTATTTTTCTAAGAAACGTTTTACAAGGCTCCTTTTTAATGTCTGAGCCAGTAGCACAGCCTTCTGTATATTGAGAAGATATAAGCTTAAGAGAAGGATTGTTCCAAAACACTAACTGAATTAAGATCATCAGACATGCCCCAAGACCACTGTGGAATCTAATATTTAACATCAGGAAAGTTTATTTTTCCATGTATCCTTCTTCCAATTACTGTATATTCTAGCTCTGCCACTCCATGTAACATTATGTAAAGAATCCTCTATTAAAGTCATGGCAATAAACTCTAGTGCTTCTGGTCCACCCTACACGGGATATACACCCTACACATGTTATTCATTTCAAGTGCATTTCATCTGTGGTTGCTGTCATTGGGGCTAGATAACATATAAAAGCATGGAAAGTAATGTGATGCAGAAGATATTATTAATATTATTATTTTATCTGCATTTTTAATCCAGCTTGCAAGAATGTTTTTCATGTCTGGTGAAAAAGGAGACTGTAATACTATCACTGGACAATCTGTTAATAGCAAACATCAAGGAAATGTCATCTGCTTTGATAACTTGGTTGAGGGAATTTTAGGAACTACTCTGAAAATCAACTGTAATCCTCTTGGAAAAACGATGTGATTATATGAGAGAAAGGAATTTTCCCACTGGATATGGCTACTTGTTTAAGCATAATTATATAATATTTTGAAATTGCATTCTCTCAAATATTTAAGTAAAATATTAAGTATGGGGCTTTATTAGAATCCCAAAGCTTATAATTTCTGTGCTGGGGTAAACTTTATTCCAGATTCTGCCCCTAACCATGAACTTTTTCAGATTTTATTGTAGGACATTCATTTTTGCATATCCTCTTTGTCTTGTTGGGTGATAGTTTTAAAACAATATGTCTTATTTTATCTACCACATTAGAAGACTGCAAGATCTTTATAAAATAAAAAAGAATATTATTGGGGACCCAAAACATCTGAGACTAAGTATATTTTATAATCCTATTTTTCACCTTGGACAACACAGTGCTCCTTGTGTTTATTTCTTGATTGTGTACCACCAGTCGATTCCTAGCATTTTCCCTGGACCTGGCATATAGTGCGTGGTCAGTACATGTTATTCAGGTTGAATTATTGCTATTCATTTAGTGGCATACCCGACAGCATAAAAAGAATTCCAGTAGTCTCATGCATTTTAAATTTACATTTAGTTACTATTTTTAGGTAGTAACTTACTTAACTGCCCAAAGCTGGTCTAATCGTAAGTAATAATCTTCTGAACTATTCATAGTGCTTGTTTCTCAAGGTAGACAAGAATTTGTTTATTTATTTTCATGTTTTGTTTCTTTATTTAAATATTAGTCTTCATTCTATTACTTATGCTGAAAGAGACAATGAAGTAGTATCAATGATGAATTATTAACATACAAAGCTTGAACAGAGTAAGATTGCTTGCCACACAGTACGAGGACCTTTCTTTTCAACTAAATTAATTACATTAATTAATTTTTAAAAATAAATTAGATGCTCATATAAATGAATATATGGTACACTAAGCTGCTTGTTATTCCCATGACCCACTATTTCTCAATTCCGCTGACTTATGTATTTTCTTTCTTTAGCTCCTAGAGTGGCATATGTGTGTGCCAACACAAAAGACAATGAAAAAAATTAAAAATAAAATAAATTGGCTTAACATGCCTGAGTTGATAAAGTGAAAAAAGTTTGTGTTGATAATGTTGATTCAATTGCATACTACAAATTATTATTAGATGAGATTTTCTATATCAAAAAGAAGATAACATCTTTCCCTGGACTATAAATAAGGAATCAGTAGTAAGGTATGATCATGATAATATCACTTGATGTAATTGTCTACTATAAAGGTGGTAGTTTAGTATTTCTATCTATATTTGTATTTATACCTATATCTATGTCTATATCTATATCAGCTACAACTATATCTATATCTATATCATCTATATTTATATTTACATCTAAAGTGTGATTTACAAAGTAAATGCCATTGAGTTTTTATGTCTTTGTCTCCATATTGAATTGTGTTCCCATTGAATACTGGTAGCACCTGTCACTCAGATTCTAGGAGCTGACTTTTGTGGTTATGCCATAAAGATGATACTTTATGAGTTTGGCATAATGCATGCAGTAAGCCTTAGGTGTACTGGGACTATACTAAATTCATTACTTTTTCACTACTGCACAGCAAAATGCATTTTAGTTCCCATCCAAGTTATTTATGTCTTAAAATTAAATGTAATCTTTTCAAAGAAGTAGAGTGAGATATTGGGGGGAAAAGACCAGATGTAGCATTTTCAGTTTTCCATTTGTGCACTGTGTTCTGGGACCCAGAGACCTAGCAACACAATTAAGGCTGTATTGATCTGCTCCTGTCATTACATTGTAGACAGACTGGCTGGGGGTTTGCAGTTTATACATTTATGTGACTTCACCTGGTTTGGGGTTGTTTTTAAGTGAATCTAGAGTTTTGAAAGGTGTAAAATTGACACTCTCTGAGGTCCTCCAGGCTTCTGTGAAATAGTAGTAAAGGAAGTGACTGGCTGGAGCTTCGGTTCTAAGCACTAACGGGAGGTCAAGGAGGATAGCAGGAAGGCAAAGGATCAGGCCCTGAGGGCAGAGCATGAGTGCAGCCCCTTCTAGAACCTAGTATCCATGCTTGCAGATGGTAATACAAACTGCCTTTCCCTTAGTTGTCACTCCTCACTAGGCTCTGTGCTGAAGTGCCCTGTATCCACTCTTTCCATTTACACCTCACAATAAAACTAAACAGTATGCACTGTAATCCTCATCTTACAGATGAGGAAACTGAGGCAAAAGTGAGTAAATAATGTGTTTACTGCCACATAGTTACAAACAGACAAAACTGGCATTCATATCTGGCTCTGCGCCTAAAGCTGGTCCTTTCATCTACTACTCGCCAAGTTTGCTGTTCCCCAAATACATTGCTTGATTCAGCCTGTTTCTCTGGGATTTCAAGCCATTTTATTCCTTTAACAAACAGACCACATTACTAAAACAGTCTCGGTCTGAGTGTGTTTGATAAGTCTCCTTGTGAAAGCTCAGTTTTTATATTTTTAATTTCACTTGACTACAGGCAAATGGGTCTCAACCCAAGTAAATGTTGAAGTCCTTCCTTGACTGTGGACAATGGGATTTGACTTTTAGCCTTCATAAATGGGAAAAAAATCAGTTTGGAGTCCTTATTACTTTAAATTTTTTTTATTTTATTCTTTACTCATCACTTTTTTAAAAAAATATTGTTTTCTGTAAGATTTAATAGAAAGTCTACAATGTAACTAGAATATAAAGATGGGTCAGTAGAAGACAATGCTATTTAGCTATCTAGAGAGTTCTGTGGGATCTCCCCCAAACATCCCTTCTCATGCTATTGTTATTATCATCGTCATCATCATCATCTATATTCCTTCTTCATTAAGTGTCACCAGAGAACACAATTACAGAGATGGGTCTATTGGCTATGTTCAGGAATTAGACCATTTGGAGTCTGAATCCTTGCTTAATGCTCTAACTCTGGGTCTTGCAACAATTAAACTCTTTAAGTGTCAGTTATCTTTAAACAGGAATGATAATTATATCAGAGTGTTAACTCTTTCTTTTGGGATCTCAGGTTTGTAATTGCAACAGAACTGTAGGCACTTTCATCTGAGAGAATCCTGCTTTTCCTACATTGCAAATATAAGCATGTGAAGCAGTTGCTTCTCTGATTACCATTGGTAAGGAAGAGGTCTGGGGAAGTTAGTGGGTGGCTAGACTATAAGAGAAGAGTCTGGAACTGTTTGAACCATTCATTGGTTGTTGTCATAAGTGGTTGGAGGAAAAACAAAACATGCCAGGAATTGAGCTCATAAGGAACACAGATGACCTTTATTCCACTGTTCTTGATCCTAGGGACCATGTTTATCAGCGATGAGAGATGCTCAAAGTCAAACACAGGTCTGATGTTCATGACATAGTCTATGCTGAAAGAGATCATTTCAGGCTCTTCAACAATTTATTCTAAAGATGTCCCTAGGCACAAGATTCATCCCCAGAGTAAAATAACTTTCATAAGGGAAGCTTTTGAGGTAACACATTCAATTCATTTAGGCATCCTGCCAACCAGACACATTCCAGTTTCCAAATCACGCTTGTAGAGGGTGGAGCCCTGTTATCAAATACCACAAATTATAACTTGTTCATAGGCAGCCCGTGTTACCAGAAGAGTGAAGTTTGCCCTGTAAATTCCTTTTTGTCATCCTCAGAAAATCTTCCCTGAGGCCTCTCCTGTCAACCCAGTCTCTGGAGAACTGCCCAACCGTCCACACTGCCATTTATCCTATAGCACTTTTGTTCCCAAAGTGAACACCTCTTTGAAGCCAATAAAGACTCAAATTCAAATATCATCATAAATTGTTAAAGAAGCAAAAGAAGTGAGTCTATATGAATATAAACAGCTATCAGAAAGGCAAGAGGCAAGAACACATATTATTTTCTGGCCACAAAACATGGTTACATGGAAAGATTTTCATGAGGTGCTCTAACATAAGTGAGCTGGGCCAGAATATGCATGCATATTATCCCAAAAGAGTTGAAATGACTAGTTCTTAACTCCTTTTTATCTTCACATGATGCCAACAATATAATTGTTTTACTTTCCTGTTTCTGCTGTAGCAAATTACCACAATCCCACAGCTTAAAACAACACAAGCTTATTATCTTACAATTCTAGAGGTCAGAAGTGCTAAACCCAAAGTGTTGGTGGGGCTGAATTCTTTCTGGAGGCAGTATGGGAGAATCCCTTTCCTTGCTTTTTCCAGATCCTAGAGGTTGCCCATATCCTGGGTACTTGGTCCCTTTCTTGACCTCCAAAGCACATCGGTACATCTAATTCTGTCATTGCGTCTCCTGTCTCTGTGGTCCTGTGGCCTCCTCTTCTGATGACCCTGTGATTACATCACATCTGCCTGAATAATCCGAGATGCACTTACTGTTAGTTCCTTAACCTGGTTATATTTACAAAGTCCTTTTTGTCACGTAAGGTGACATATGCACAAATTCCAAGGATTACGTTGTAGACATTTCTAAGAGGACCATTATTCCGTCTACCATACTTGTCAACTGATACCTATTGAGCACTTACAAGTCATATCTTCTTTCCATTTAAAAGTATTGAATATCTCTCATAGTGTGAGCAATTTGTTAAGTTTTAGTAACACAGAAATGAATAAGACTTTGTGTCTGCTCATAATAATAAGAAAATTATCTAGTACTTATTAAGCTCTTGACATGTGCCAGATACTCTGGGCATTTAATTCTTTTAATCTCCTGTTAAGTCTATGATGTTGGCTCTATTCCTTCTCCCACTGTACAGCTCAGAAACCTGAGTCACTAAGAAGTAATTTCCCAATTTAAACTGGTAGTAAGAGATAAAACTAGGATCTCAACCTAGGCATCATGTCCCCAGGGCTGTCATTTACCTACTTCGCTGCTAGCCAGCCCTCTTTATAGTTCAATATCTACTTCTTGTCAGTATAAATCATTCAGACTTCAGCTAATTTTAAGAACAGTTCCTGGCACATAGTACATACTCTGTAAATCATAATGATGGCAATGATGATGATGATGATGATGATGACATTAGTTACGATAATGATTCCTCAAAGAACAAATTGGCTATCTTTATTAGGGAAAGGTTTGGCTAAAGAGAGCTTGAGCTCTAATGTTCACTTACTCATTAGCACTACCGGGATATTACATCTAAATATAGAAGGATCAAATAAAGGGAGTTCCAGAAGACAGTTACCGATGAAGAAGAAAGAGAGTAGCCCAGTTCTCGGTTGCCATTTTTATCTGAAGTCTCTGCTATCTGCTCTAGGAATGAACAATGTATTTGTCCTATGGCTTCCCTAATTATCAACCAATTAAGAAAATGATGGATAACGACCGCCTCTTTCCAATAACACAAGATAGGTGGGCCAGAACCCTATGCAAAGGGGTGTGACAAATACACAGCCTGGCATCTGCCACTAACAACATAATCTCAGCTCCCAACTCAGTAAACCCAGCCAGTCTTTTAAACTGTCTTGTGATTAGATTTACTCTAAATTGTGCCCCCTCTCAGATGCCCAAATTCAGGAAATTCTGCATCTCACAGTTGATCTAAATATATTGAAGAACACAAATTAACATCTCAGTTTATTAGGAGCAACAGAAGGAAATGTCCATAAATTCAAACTCAGTCATAATAATTGGATTTCTATTTACCATCCTGGGAGGTATCATTTTACAAACAGGGAAAGAAAGAAAATCATTTTAGTTGCTACCATAACAAAATGGACCTCCACAGAGACCAGCCCCAATATTTTGCTTACTTTAATTATTTTGTTTATTTTCTCAACCACTCCCACCCCCACCACTCTATCACACCAAAGGTTCTAGATTTTAAGCCTGAGTTTTATTTCAAGCATATGATTACATTGGCTTTCTTTCAGCCATATTTGTTTTTTTTTTGTGAGTCCACTAAAATGAATAACATTTAAGCCTTTGTACAAAGGTATTGAATCAAGCCTAACTCGAACAACTTACAAACCAGATGATACTGAAAACACCTTTTCTAATAAGATTTCTAGCACAAATGTACACTGGAGAAGCACATGGGTAATCATTATGATAGTTGTACAAGGCTTATATTAAAAAACCTTAAAGCTTGTAACAACTAGTTTGAACAATATGGGGACACAACTCTGAAAAACCTTTCAGGAAAATTTGGCATTCATTCACTCAACACTTATTTAGTAAGTGAATGTGATCAGTGGCAGTATTCTATGGAGTGGATATATGAAGCCAAAAATATTTCCTGTCTTGTCTTTTGCAGAAGGTTGGCTGATTCTTGCCCTAGAGGATCTGACCTCATCTGTAAGAAAAGAATGTTTCCTTCAGGTCTTTGCAAACTTCACCTTTACAGCAAGTTTCCTTCTGCCCTCACCACATGCACATACCTCATACATTTGCTGTATCTCTTCCACATTTTTAATTTTCTTTCTTATCACTATCTGTATTAGTCAGGATTCTCCAGAGAAACAGAACCAATAAGATGTGTGTATATATATATATATATATATATATATATATATATATATATAGAAAGAGTGTGTGGGAGAGAGAGACTTATTTTAAGGAATTGGCTCATGCAATTATGGAGGATGGCAAGTCTAAAATCTTCAGGGTGGGCTGGCAGGCTGAAGATCCAGGGAAGAGCAGATATTGCAGTTCAAGTCCAAAGGCCATCTGCTACAGAATTCCTTCCTGCTTTGGGAAGTCAGTTGATTGGATGAGGTACAACCACATTATAAAGGATGATCTACTTTATTCAAAGTTCACTGATTTAAACATTACTTATAGCCACAAATATCCTCCAGAAACATCAAGGTTAATGTTTGATCAAATATCTAGACACTATGGCTAAACCCAATGGACACATAAATTAGCCATCACATTATCTAACTTATTTATATATTTAAATATCCTCTCCCACCTCTAACTTAACAATGAGTTCCACATGGAAAGGATTTTTGCTTTGCTCACTGTCACACATCCCAAGTACCTAGAGAGGTTGCCAAGCACATAGGTGGTGTTCAATATATATTTGTTGATTAAACAAATAACCTTCAAAAACATATATATATATATATATATATATATATATATATATATATGACCCTCAGGATTATATATTTAGCCTAGGCCTTCCCCTGAGCACAAATAAATATACCCAATGACCTTACATGCATCTCCTCTCATAAGAAATCTCAATATGCCATGCTCAAAATTGAACTCATGATCTTTTTCCTGACACCTTCCTATCTCACACACGCACCTCCTTCAGAGAGTCCTTCTGTGAGCCCCCTATTTAAAACAGCAAATCTTCATCTCTGCTTTGCTTCCCTCAATCATACTAATCATGATCTAATGTTTTTTCTATTATACTCATTTACTTACATGTAGCCAGTAACCCTCACCCCATAAAAAAGTCAGTTGGAAGCACAGATGTCTTTCTTTTTTTCTTTGCTGTCCTTTCCTTTTTATTTTTAAAAAAAATTTAAAAACTGCTTTTGCATTTTACTGCTGTATCCCCAGTCTCTAAAACAATGGCTTGGTGCATTTTATAGAAGTATGTTGCCAAATCCTAATATATAAAAATGAACAAAGTGTTGTTACTCTAGTTAAAAAGCATGTGAGTGGATGGAAAAAAATGCCACACCACCACCCACCTGTCCCAAAAACATCTTGGTGGAACTAGAGACACTTTAGTATAGCCTGGTCCCCTTCCCATTGGGAGCCCCACCATTCAATATGTAAATCACACTACAAAGCACCCATATCTCACATTAAACATAATTTTTGGTTATAAAATTGGACTTTGAATGTTTAATTTATTTTTGAAAGAGAGAGAGAGACAGCATGAGAAGGGGAGGATCAGAGAGAGAGGGAGTCACAGAATCTGAAGACAGGCTCCAGGCTCTGAGCCAGCTATCAGCACAGAGCCCGACATGGGGCTTGAACCCACGAACCGTGAGATCATGACCTGAGCCGAAGTTGGGCGCTTAACCGACTGAGCCACCCAGGCGCCCCAGAATTGGACTTTGAAATAAACTGACCATGAACAACTACAAAAAGTTGATTCTGACCTCTCATCAACCATAACCTTTTTTTCCCTGAGAATGTTTAAGGAATGAGGAAATTCTGGCTTATAAACAGTTT
Source organism: Hyaena hyaena (assembly GCF_003009895.1). Lineage (NCBI taxonomy): Eukaryota > Metazoa > Chordata > Mammalia > Carnivora > Hyaenidae > Hyaena > Hyaena hyaena. The sequence goes on from NW_024081515.1 coordinate 626,605, forward strand.
TCAGTTATAATGATACAGTCAGAGATATTAAATTCAAAACTTAATATAGCTGGGGCACCTGGGTGGCTCAATTGGTTAAGCATCCGACTTCGGTCATGATCTCATGGTTTGTGGGTTCGAGCCCCATGTAGGGCTCCGTGCTGACAGCTCAGAGCCTGGAGCCTGCTTCGGATTTTGTGTCTCCCTCTCTATCTTCCCCTCTCCCACTTGTGCTGTTTCTTTCTCTGTCAAAAATAAATAAATGTTAAAAAAAATTTAAACTTAATATAACTGATAAAAATGCCTTGTAAAGTAGGCATTTAATAAAATATTTGTTAATGTCAAACCAAGTTTATAATTCTTCTATTTTTGAGCCAATATGTTTAGTTTTCAGAATTTTGTTGTTGTTGTTGTTGTTGTTGGCCTAGGGCGCTTAGGTATAAAACATCTTGCTCAGAACCATGAGAACAAAGGAAATTTTAAAATCCACTTGAATAGGGAGACGTTAGTGTTCCAGGAGTCTAGAAAAGTAAGTTGGAGTCAGCATGCAGAGGCCTTTTATTGTTTTGTTTTGTTTTGTTTTGTTTTGTTTTGTTTTGTTTTGTTTTGCTTTGTAGAGACCTTATATCAAGGTGGCTCTCCCAGACTCGCTCTTGGACATTAATGACACATGGTGACAGTGACTTGACCGTCTCTGCATGAGATGGACTCCATAGGTGTTCCTTGTGCCAGAGATCACACTGGGCTGGCTGGGGCTTCCTCGGGGCACTGTGGTCAGTGGCTATTTCTAAACAACTCTTCTTCCTTCCCTTTCTTTTTTCTCAGGTGTCAGACCTACAATGGTCAAAAGGTTTTCTTGCCTACTCCTGTTCTCTCTCACCTTTATCCTTCAGAGGCATCACCTGAATACATGTCCTGGATTTCTGTGCTCCGGTTTCTGCTTCTTTTAGGACCCTGCTATCAGAGGGGCATGACCAAAGGTACTTTGCCTGGCTTGGAAGTCATCATACACCTGACCGATAGTGCCAGTCCACGCTCGTTCCTCAATGTTTCCCGCGCAAACTTTGCAGGCAGCCAGGCTCCTACATATGCTGGCAATGTTGCCTCCAATACATGCTTCATTTATTTACGTCTCAGCTCATCTTCCATTTTCTCTCTTCTCTGATTCCATGCATTCAAATCCTAGTACCATATCTCAAAATCCAATTTAATCTCACAGACTTTGTGAATCCCAAGCATATGTATAAAATAGCCAGAATTCTATTGCATTTAGAGGGGGAAAAAACCTAATAGTCTACTTCTTAAATATTTCAAGCTTATTTAATTTTAATATTCTCAAAGTCCATTGATAAACCTTTATATACCTTTCCTCTTTTATCAGTTAGTACCTTTCTGGGTACATAGTATATGGAATTTTTTGTTGTTGGTGGTAATTCATACCCATAAACCAACAATTGAAATGTTTCAAAAATAATTGAAATAGGCTAGTCTAATAGCATCTATTATCAGATATAAAAGTAAAAAGCTGGACTTCAGGGCTCAGAAGTAAACAGTTCTGCTTCTAATTAAATTTCAGACTTGATAGGAGGTTGTACTGTGATTCAGTGATAATGAGATGTCTGGACAACAAGAGGAAGTGTTATATAGAAGTGACTTTATCATACAGATCATATATATATATATATATATATATATCACTTACAACCTTGACCAAAGTGGTTTTATTAACTGCTCTACTGATGCAAACTACTCTGTGGAGGAAGGGAGAAAAAAAAATTGCCGTTGTCTTATATTTTTTCAAAGTCACGATTTATTTAATGAGTTTGAAATAGGATCTTTCTCAGGAAATGATCTTGACAAACATATGCTTATCTCTTTTTGGCAGCAACAATAAACAGAGAGTCAAGAAAGCAAGAATTAGAAAGAAAAGATATTTGTGAGTTAGGTGTACATGTGTCTGTGCAAGCCTGGGTCTACCAGCTTCAGCCCATGAACTAGAAATGACTTGGCTGGGGAAAGTCAGATGTATCACTGCTGAAGAAATCACAGGCCTCTCTCTTTTGTGAGTTCTATTTGCCTTCTGGAGGGCATATGACTCAAGAAGACAGCATTTATTGGATTAGTGGGAAAGAAAACAGACAGTGTTTGAAAACCTGGCACCCGACGTTGTGCGAGCTAGCTCTTCTCCCAGAGGCCGACAAGGCAGGGGTCGGAAACATGTCTCCCTCCAGTAAAGAGAGATCATGACACAGGAAGAACACAATAAAATTTCAGAGCAACAGTTTAGGTGTTTCACTTCCTGATGGTTGGTCGTTTCTTCTCTTTTAAAATTGAGAACAAAACACCAAGGAAAAGAAAAAAAATTCGAAGCAGATTGTTCTGCTCATTCAGAATATCATGAATTCAGAAGAATTTAGTATAATGTCTTTTGAGAGTCATTTTTTTAAATGTTTTATTTTATTTTTGAGAGGGAAAGAGAGAGAGAGAATGAGCAGAAGAGGGTGAAAGCCAGGGGGACAGAGGATCCAAAGTGGGCTCCTTGCTGACAGCAGAGAGCCCCATGCAGGACTCAAACTCACAAAAGATGAGATCATGACCTGAACCTAAGTTCGGTGATGCTTAATTAACTGAAATGCCCAGGCGCTCCGAGAGTCATTTTTAAAAATCACCATAATCTTTTTGTTTGGCAAAGCCAGTTCAGTAGCAATAAGGAAAAATGGCATTCCCTACCAGTCTTACTTATTTTTTAATGTGGTCAATCCGCTGTATATTTTCAAAGCCTGTTAATGACAAGGATCTGTTTTCCAAACAGAATATTTTACTTTAATGTGAATGTCTATCAAAAACCAATAACAGAAGTACTCTTTAAGATGATAGTATTTACACACATGTATATAAAATCTCATTATCCAAATACTTATTTTTATGTTATCAAACAGAAGTGAAACTTTTTGAATCTTGATTATAATCTGTTGGTGGACTCAATTCATTGCAATAACATAATAGCAGTGATTCAGTTCTCTCTCTTTGCACACATAGCATCCATTAATGCAGGGATTAGATTCAGGTAAGAATAAGAGAATTCAGGATGTATCTTTAGGATCACTACAATGACTGAAGATGTTTACTTAGAAATTATTGTCAGGGTGCCTGGATGGTTCAGTCAATTTAGTGTTCAACTCTTGATCTCAGCTGAGGTCATGATCTTACAGTTCATCACATCAAGCTTCTTTGAGTTCTACCCTGATGGTGTGAATCTTACTTGAGATTCTCTCTCTCGGCCTCTCCCCTGTGCATGCACACTCTCTTCCTCTCTTTTCTCCCAAAATAAGTAAATAAACATTGAAGAAAAAGAAATTATTGTCATAATTCCTATGAAACATATTGGTGGGGGGTAGTGACTTTCCAATTATCCTCAAGGAGGAGTTCCAAAGTCCTCAAGTCCAGCAAACAAGGGTCCACACCCCTCTCTTTGTAGAAAGCAGAAACCAAAGCATTCTTATCATTCATAAAAGGTTTTCCCTCAGTGACTGTTTTTCAAAAGCAGTTAGATACCCTAAGCAAATCTTGCCCCACCTTCTAACAGAAACTGGTTATGCCTCCTCTTCTGCTTCATTAGAACTTAAGGTGATTGGATTAGGTCTTCTGTTGACCTCCTAAGTTATGGATTTTTGATGTTTTATGTGTATCCTTAATTTACAGTGTCAGTTTATCTTTTTTTAAGTATTTATTTATTTATTTATTTATTTAATGTTTTATTTATTTCTGAGAGAGAGAGGCAGCGTGAGCAGGGGAGGGTCAGAGAGAGAGAGAGACACAGAATCTGAAGCAGGCTCCAGACGCTGAGCTAGCTGTCAGCAAGAGCCCGACGCAGGGCTTGAACCCACGAACTGTGAGAACATGACCTGAGCTGAAGTCGGATGCTTAACCAACTGAGCCACCCAGACACCCCTCTTTTTAAGTATTTAAATCCTAAATTTGAACCAGTGTCATCCACGCTACATAGTTTAAACTAATATTCCAGAATAAATAACCAGTTAGGTATCTGAAAATATAACAGAAAATCAGTGAAGAGTGTTGCTTAAAATCATGTAAGTATCTTGTAAAATGTCCAGGTAATAAATGCAATGCAAGATAATGCAAACTATGTGAAATCTTTTTTTTTTTTAAATCTTTATATATTTTTGAGAGAGTGAGAGACAGAGTGTAAGTGGGGGAGGAACAGAGAGCAAGGGAGACACAGAATCCAAAGCAGGCTCCAGGCTCTGAGCTGTCAGCACAGAGCCTGATGCGGGGTTTGAAATCATGAACCACAAGATCATGACCTGAGCTGAAGTCAGACACTCAACCGACTGAGCCACCCAGATGCACCAAGCTATGTGTATCTTGAAGAAATGTATCCTAGGTGGTGAATAAGAAATAATTCCATTTTACTACAATAGTTGGAAAACTTTTCTTCTATATGCTTGACTTTAAAAAAAAAAATACATCAGGGGTGCCCGGGTGGCTTAGTCGGTTGAGCGTCTGACTTTCGCTTGGGTCATGATCTTGCCGTTCGTGGGTTCGAGCCCCGCGTCGGGCTCTGTGCTGACTGCCAGCTCAGAGCCTGGAGCCTGTTTCAGTCTGTGACTCCCTCTCTCTCTGACCCTCCCCTGCTCACGCTGTCTCTCTCTCTCTCCTAGAAATAAATAAAACATTAAAAAAAATTAAAAAAAAATACATCATACTAATATCATATCTCTCAGAGGTGCCTGAGTGGCTCAGTCAGTTGAACATCTGACTCATGATATCAGCTCAGGCCATAATCTCATGGTTTGTGGGATCTAGCTGGGATCAAGTCTTACATCAGGCTCAGCTTTAAGCATGAAACCTGCTTGAGATTCTCCCTTTCTCTCTCTCCCATCTGCCTCCCTCATTCTCGCTCTCTCTCTCAAATAAAAATGAAAAGAAATAAAATTAAAATTAAAAAGATAAAATACTATCTCAGAACATGAACTTTTTGAAAAACTTAACAAAGTAAGTTTTACTGAGAAAACAATATTCCTATAAAAATAAGGATACAACAAAGAAAAAATTGAGGCCAGAATAAAAAGGAATGCAGTTTTCTAGAATATCCAGATCCTAGAGGTAGGGATAGTTAAATCTTGGTATAGAGCTTCTGGAAAAGGAAACAAATAGCTGGTGTGTGGCATGTTACCTGAGGGTCATGGCCCCCTTCTGCTCTGAGCAAACAGCTCCCAAAGTCCTGGCCAGAATCCGAGCCATGCTCCAGGCTAACTCAAATAGCACTTTCAGAATTTTGATATATCTGCCAGAGTAAGCTGTCAGTTAGCATTTATGGGAGTCACACCAGTGTTTCTACTACTGTATCCCATTCCCCTAAAACGTGTTAATTCATTCAGACCACTGGGTAGGACAATTCATATACTGTCTGGGAAGAGAAATTAATCTTTTAATCCTTTCTAAATGATTCACCAACTTGGCTCTGGTAATTCTAGTTTAATAGACATAACTGTCTTAATTTTCATTTGTATTAAGGGCACTCTAGAACATAGGCCTCAAACACGACTGTATAGCCACCTCCTTATCCCTGGATGAGTGTGGGAGATGCAGTAAGACCCAGAGGCACGTGGATAGGGAGGATGGAGTGAGCAAAAGACATCTCTCAGTGGTTCTTAATATTCACTCTGACTCAGAATCACTCAAGGGTGCTTAAAATTGAAGAATCTGGTGTCTCACACCCAGTCATTCTGATTCAGAAGGTCAAGGGTAGCACTGGGTTTAGAGATCTGAATATCTAAGAAGGACTTTTGGTAATTTTGGTACCAGGGGTCAGGGAGCCATCCCTGGAAGAGTTCAGCTTTAAGTAAATGAAGGCTTTGCTCTCTTGCCTAACCCTGGCTTCTGTTTAAGAATAACCTTTGAGTTAGAGAAGCTATAAGGTGATCATGAAGTTCTAGAAAACAGTAGGTAGTTGACTCATCTTCCGTCCCATGGGCACTAATTGACATTTATCTTCAGCACAGTCACACCGTGGCACATATATTTAATGACAGCACAAGCCTGTGGTTATAAGCTTCATAAATGGAACTATACACAGCAGTGGTGGCCTTTTATTTATATACTCATTTCAAAGGAAGTCAGAGCAGTTAGCTGTGTGCAGTCTATTTACTAAATAGAGTTTAAACAAGGGGCGTAGACAGACATTCTTTCAGCTTAATGTCTATCAGATGATTAAAAAAGTTTCCAGTTAAGTTCCTGCTCACAACCTACTGAGCAAAACGGTAATACCTGTAAAATAATGAGGGTATAGCATGTGCTTAATTTATTCCAAACATTGCAAGATTTTCACATTAGCATTAATGACTTGCTTATAGTGGAACCCTAGAGTCCACATAAAATAATAGGAGGCTCAAAAGTTGTAGCTAAAAAGGAAGTGTTAAAAGAACTGTGCATACTGTTTGCGGTGTGTTCCACCAAAAGATTGTGGTTCAATGTTCACATTGTTCTCTCCAGACAGTACTGATTTGTTTCCAATTAAAAGAAAATGGATTGCAAATGATTTCACGGAGCAGCTCAGTCAAAGAAATAAGGCCCGGTTTATAATGATGCCTCAGGATCAGGGCTCCTGCTGCAGCCCACAAATCTCGGTCTCATTGAACAGGGTAGCTGTGTCTGAAGACTGTGAGTTACTCTGGTCCTGGAATTTATTGTGCTGTTTGAGCTAATTAGTATTCTTGGTTTAGGTAGTTTGCAGAAGCTTACAGCTCTTGGTGGAGAGTAGAGATTAATAAACTTGCATTGCAGTTTATTTTGAGTAATTGTTGATGTTTACCCTCATTTTTTTAATAGTACAAAGGTTTTAATCCCTTGTCATGGGATGGTAATTGTTTCCTTATGATCTTCAGCTCTTTGATATCTGGACAATGAGCTATGAAGCAAGCATCTGATGAAGAAAGAGAGACAGGGAGAAAGGAAGTGTTCTCATTGATAAAAGACATTGAAGACTTGTGACCCCTTCCAACCCCTGACAAGTAAAAGATGGAAAATGTTTCTCATTCTTGTGTTTGCATTTAAGTCCAGGAAGCAAAAGACATATGGATATTACCAAAAGGAAAAGGAAATTCTCTTACAATTCACAAATTAAGACACATATACAAAAGCATAGCCCACATACATTCTCTTCACATTCCTTATACAGTTGGGAAGAACTGGGGAATTGATAATTGTTAATTAGCACTGGGGAATTGATAATTGTTAATTAGATACACAGAATTCTTATGCTCATTCTCTAGGGAAAATATGGATCTCCAAAGTATGATGTGTCTATGTGGACTGAATTATCCCTATGCATTAGAAACTACTGGTCAAAGTAATGTCTTTGAAATAAGAAGTGAATTGTTTCTTACTGGTCAAAGTAATGTCTTTGAAATAAGAAGTGAATTGTTTCTAATAAGAACAATCCATTGAACTGGGTCAAATATTGGAATGTAATGAACTCAAATAGTTATTCCCATTGTGTTCTGATTTGCTATCAGTGAGGATTGTGCTCATATATAAAGAAACAAATTCCAGCTCAAATTTATTTAAACAGAGAGAAAGATTGTTGAAATAAAAGGGTTTATTGAAAGAGAAAGATCATACTACTTGGCTCATATAAGTTTCAATGAATAAGGCTCTTCATCTTCTGAATCTTTAAAGATGGTTAAAACCAGTGTATACTGAACATCTACACATACATCCCAATATTGTTTTAAAATCAGTTTTCTAAAAGTTCTATCTATTTAGAAAAATATTTAAAGCTTGGAAATAAGGCAAAATGTAAGTGGCATATCTTTTCAATGTTATACAGGAGGATGGACCTGCCCAAGGCCCTGATTCCTATTGATTAGAATTTCTATTTAAGGAGATTATATATTTACATACAGATTTTTATCCAAGAGAGATGCAAAAAAATTTTTTTGTTTGTTAAAAAGTTAGTCCCAAAGTTATGGCTTATTGCCTTATAGGACAATAACCAATTTTGTACCTAATTGAATAATCTTATCCTAATGTTTCTCTATTAGATTGACTATAAACGCCTAGATCCAAAAGAACTCTTTAAGCTGATCTTTATATCTTATTGGGTCCCTTACTAACTAAAGGGTTGAATAAATCTTCCACAAGGGTGCACAATTTATTTTACACTTGGGTGAGAGTCATGATTTTACATTGTTGTCTGTATTGGTTTCCAGGTAAAATTTATATTATTTGGCACTACATGGGCACACAGCCAGTAGGAAGTCTGATAAAAAGACTTTATTGGCAACACAAGGAAAGCAGATATATAATGAATTTAAAATAAAATGAACAAGAGTAATAAAGTTTTTGGAGCACTCACTATATGTCTGGCGGCATTCTAAGTGAGTACTGTGTAAGGCTCACACCTTATATGTCCACAAACTCAACTGGAGGATACAGATATCGTCCCTGACTCTAGAAATATTTTGTCAGCAGCATCAAAATAAACAGTGATCAACTTCAATGAGCATACTAGGTCTCAGGAATTAAGACTATCTCTCCTGATTTGGGAAGCAGGCCACTTGTGGTGTTTGAACTAGGATTTAGAGCTCAGAAGTCCATTCCTGTGTCTCCTATATCCTCTATCTGCTGGTAACACAAGGAAAGGGAGTGTGCTGGTCCTCATTGACCAAGTATGACAGCAATTTAAAATGTCACCCTCTCACCTTCTACATTTTTCCTGGTCTCAGTCAGTCCATAACTGAATCAATTTATTTAATAATTTTATGTGTGGAAGAGAGAAATATAGTCATTGCAGTTTTAAAATAGGAATGTCAAAGTGAAATGACTTCCCCAGGGCTGCCTTTTCCACAGTAAAAGCCAAATCAAGATTAGGCCTGAAACTTTCTCAGTTTTAAACCTCTTTTCTGTAGAGAAATTACCGTGACAGTGCTTTAAACCCAGAAGGCTATGAGCAGTCTAGCAAAAGGTTTAGCATTAGTGGAGCTGTTATTTTCAAAACTTGTGTGAGGAACACAATTTTCTGAGGTAACAGACAGTTCTTGCAACAGGTAGCACTGGGGATAGATAGACAGACAAAACTGAGAGGAGAAAGTCAAGGGCATATTCAAAAAGTGTTGTAAAGAATAATGCTCGATTAGAATTGCTGGCCTGTTGGCTGAGATCAAGTGAAGAATAATGCTGGAGTAGAGACATTTAAAAATGTCCAATGTATACAGCTGAGACTGAAATCAGAAAGAGACATTCGAAAAGATCCTTATTATTAATAGTAGTAGTAGTATTTTAAACTCCCAGTGTTAGGTTTTGCTCACTGATTATCCCTGGGTAACGTGTGGGAAGACTGGCAGAATAATCAGCGTTGGGATTTCTGGGTTAAAGAAGAAAACAAAAAACAAAAAACCTTCAAGACATCTGATGGATCATCTGGTTTATTTTTTCTTCCCCTTTTTTTGGTGCTTCTTTACCCAGACCCTGCACAGTGAGGGGTCAAAATGAAGCCAATGGAGAGGAAACGAACAATCTTAGTCCCCTTTGAATTCTTAAGGAAGAGCTAATTTACAAATGTGGACCTGAAGATAGTTGTGTTTTCTTAGGTTGCTTTTGAAAGCTCAATATGAGCACATTGTAATATTTTGAACTTTTATAAAAAAAAAACATTTCCATCAAAGAATGCCTCATTTGTCAGTTTGAGAAACAGCATTCACACTGAGGTCAGAATTGAATGCAAGCTTTTCATTTGAGAGAGAAATGGACAGCTTCTATTCTCTCCTTCTTTGAATTGAACAGGAGATTGAGATCCAGAAATGTTCACAACTGAATGGATTCCATTGCCTTCTTAGTGGTGGAGAGAATGTTAAAAATGAGATCTTTCTCTTTTCACCATCCTACAGCACCTGAATTTTTCATTGCGTGGTTGAAAATAAACAGACTAACAGGCAGGTACCTCAGAATGGAAATATAGACATTTAGGAAGCTCTCTCTCTCTTCATTATGGTAAAATATGCTTCTACTCTTTGCATTCTAATGGATACATCTTCAGAACTTTATGTGAATGTGGCTTGTGATAAAGATACATCTTAAATATTGTCAAGGATAAGTTGAACAGGTTGCTTTTCACAAGTGATAATATAAATGAGTGTCCTAGAGTCCCTGAACCTCCATGTGTTTAATTCTCCAGGTGATAAAATGAACCACTTTTCCTCCAGGTTCTTTTTTTTCCACAAAGAAAGTTCTAGAAAATGTTTGAGAATCTTTTATATTGCTAGGCAAAACTATTTGGGTCAAAAGAAATAGACAGAACTCTTCCGTGGGTTCAATGAGTAACTATTCAGCTTTGAAGAAATTGTGCAAGAAATGAGCAAAGCCATTCTGTTATATAGATTTTGATGGGTGAGAAAACAAACAAACAAACAAAACAAATACAAAAAAAACAACAACTAGAATGTAAAGAAAGGCACAAAGGAAAAAGTCTGGAAAATGGGGGAAGGTTGTGCCATATTAGAGCAGCTAAAAATAGAAAAACAAGGAAGAATTGTGTCCTGGGTTAAATGTGACCTTCTCTTCTCCAAAAGACAGGTCCATATTCTAAATCTCTGGAACCTAGGAGTGTTAACTTATGTAACAAAAGGTGGGATTAAGTTAAAGATCTTGAGAGAAAGAGCTTTATCCTAGATTATCTGGGTGGCCTCAAATGGAATCAGATGTGTCCTTACAAGAAAGACTTACAGAAGAGAAGACAAAGAAGAGGAAAAGGCACTGTGGCCACAAGCCAAAGAATGCCTGGAGCCACCAGAAGCTGAAAGAGGCAAGGGAAGTTTCTCCTCTTAGAGCCTCCTGAGAGACTGTGGTCCTGCCTACGCTTTGATGTCAGAACTGTGAGAGAATGAATGAATTTCTGTATTTTTAAGCCATGCAGTTTTATCATTTAACAGTCACAGGAAACTAATACAGACTGGAAGAAATTTAAGTCTACATTCTGCTCCTCTTTGGTCTCAATGTTTTCTTCAAAAAAAAAAAAAAATATGGAGTACCTCAGTATGGGTATAACTATGGAAAGGGGTCAGAAATTGTCAGGCCAAAATATGCCTCTTTGGAGTAAAGATTATTTTAGGCTAATTAATTTTAAGAAACAGCAGAGGGATAAGAATTTCTGAAGGTTACCCCTTTGTAAGAGGCATTTATATTTATAAGGGAAAACCCCAGGTATAAAGGTATCTCCCTCTCCCTCCATATAAGGATGACGAAATCTCTAGAAACTTTTATCAATGGATGAGTCTACTACTGAGATCTGTATCACAACAACCAAGTTTACTGAGCTTTATCTGAAAACCTACCATAAAGTCCCCAGCCCCAACATCTTCCTTTCTCTTTAGCCAGAGATGGTATTTAAGGCGGTGGCTTGGGCCACTGGAAAATGTACTTAGTTTTTCTCCTTATCTCTCACATATACAGGAGAGGAGGTACACATGTTATTAAACCTGTTTGTTTTTGTCCTGTTAATCTGTGTTTTACTACAGGTGGGTCTCAGCCAAGAACCTAGAATAGTAAAGGGAATATTATTTTTTTCTCCCTTACACCATGTTCTGAATTTATGTCTTCTGGTAATGATATCAACAATCTGGTATGATTATCGTTTGCACGTGGGTTGAACGAGTTGGTAAGAAGAGTATAAATAACAGCCGAAGTAGCAACAATAATAATATTAACTGAATGCCTCTCTATCAGTCTCCTAGCAAGGAACAGAATTTATGCCAAATGGTTCAAACTAAGAAAATTTAAGGCCCACGCTACCACCAGAGGCATGGTCAGAGCTAGAGAAATGAAAAGGCAAACAAATGAGAGATGATGATATGTCCTGGAACAACAAATTACAGACAGTAATTGCCATCCAGAAAGTCGGAAGGACACAGAGAGGAAAGAGTGTTGAAAGAGCCCAGGATAACAGGAACCATGGAGGAAAGACTTTCTGTAAGGGGCTAATGTAAGAAGAAAATCACACTACAGTGGGTCTCTTCTACTTTCATTATTTCTCTATAACACTACTTCGTTCCTGACCCCATATTGTGGGTTTTCCACACAACAAGGATTCTGTGACACCAGCTGGCCACTATACAGTTTAAGTCAATTGTGACACAGTTTACCTGGAGATAACATCAGCTCTCACAGGCTAAGGGCTCAGCCCCACAAGACTGCCTCTTTCCTCCCATTTCAGATGCCAATCTCTGGGTTGTTACCTGTGCTCCTGGCTAATTGCCTATAAATCAGAAACCCCCACAATCCTCTCTTCAGGTTCTATTAATTTGCTAGAGTGACTCACAGTTCAGGAAAACAGTTTATGTACTAGGTTACCAGTTTATTATAAAAGAATGTAACCTAGGAAGAGCCAGATGGAAGAAATAAATAGGGCAAGTAGGAAAATGCGGAGGAGGCTTCCTCACTATCTCCGGGTATGCTGCTACTCTCCCAGTCTTCACATATTCACCAACCCGGAAGATCTCTGAACCCCATCCTTTTGAATTTTTATGGAGGCTTCATTATATAGGCACAAGTGATTGAATCATTGGCCATTGGAGATTTGTTCAGTCTCCAGGGTCTTACCCTCTCAGAGGTCAGGGGGTTAGGAAGGCATATTCTAACTCTCCAACCAATCACCTGCTTGGTTCTCCAGGTAACTAGCCGTCTATCCTTGGGAGACCTAAGGGCTTTCCAAAAGTCACCTAATTAACATAAAGTCAGGTATGGTTACCTTTATGGTTGCCATAAAATCAGGGATAACTTTATCTCTCTCATCACTTAGAAAATTCCAATTTTAGGAGTTCTGACCCAGGAATAGGGGTGAAAACCAAATATATATTTCTTATAAATCACAATATCAGGGGTGCTTGGGTGGCTCAGTCAGTTGAGCGTCTGACTTCAGCTCAGGTCATGATCTTGCAGTTAGTGGGTTTGAGCCCTGGGCTGGGCTCTGTGCTGATAGCTCAGGGCCTAGAGCCTGCTTCGTATTCTGTGTCTCTGTCTCTCTCTCTCTCTCTCTCTCTCTCTCTCTGCTCCTCCCCTACTCACGGTCTCTCCTTCAAAAATAAATAAACGTTAAATTTTTGAAAAATAAATCACAATGTCAATCAATCAAACCATCAGTAAATAAATCATAATGTCACAAAGCTATAGTCTTGGGGAAATGTAGCTAGCTATTGAAAGAAATGTAGCACCAAGGCAGGAAGTAAGTTGGAAAGAAATATTTCATCCTCTCTCTTCCTGGCCTCTGATCAGGCGCACCAAGGAGACAGGTAGTATAGCTCATAGTGGTTGAGTTCCCAGGGCACAGAGCCAGGCACAGAGGGGCAGAGAGGGAGGGTATGACAATGGATATTGGCTAGGTCTCTACTTTGGACCCGATATGTAATAAACCCCTTGGAAAATTTGGCCCTAGCCCTTGTAATAACCCTAAAGATATACATTATTTATCACATATTTAGTTAAATGCTAAAACTTTGAGATCATGTATCAAAGTGACTTAATCTCCTGCACATTCCTCCTGGCTCCATCTCCTCGTCTGTACTGGCTCTTTGACTCTTCAGGTGGACGCTCCCATTCCTGGCCCCTGATCTTACTGTTTGCTCTGCACAGTGTGCCCTTCCCTTCCCTCAGAAGTCTGTATGGCTTGCTCCTTCTCTTCAAGTTCTGTTCAAGTGTCCTTTTATCAACCAATCTTCCCCATCGCCCTGCACTCCAGTTGCCTTTTCTTTATGGCCCTTGACTCCACTCTACATCTCAGGTTACGTTCACTCAGGGCTCCTCTGTTATCCTCATTATCTCATAAGTGCCTTGAGTGAGACTTGCACACCTGGGTATTTCAGCGTCTGACACATAGGTGCTCAGTATGTGTTGCCCGAATGAATGATAATGGGGCAGCCTTGGAATCTGAGCCTGTGAGCGCGTGTAATTCTGACGCCCTCCTCTTTCCACGCCAGTAGAATCTAACTAATCTAACCCTGTGCCCCATGTAACAATGAGTGGAAACCTCAGGAACAGCAATCCTAGGGAAGTTTCATCTTTAAATAGATGAGAGGTATCCACACTTGAGATAATATAGTAAGCAAGAGCAAGAGCATTTGGATACAAATGAAACAAATCCAAAGAAACTGACTAGAATTTTGTTTCATTAGCTCCCCTCCAACACACCTATCATCACTCCCCACAGGCTCTCCTTCCTTTTCCAGAGGAAAAGCTGACATGTGCGTACCAGATTCCACACGTTTGTATCCGGACCAGGCAGAGAAGCCGATGATGTATCCACACTGTGTACCCAGATGGGGGCTTTGACACCATTCTGAGCTGTGTGTGCAGATCTTCCAGCAGCACCGAGGTGCCTGTGAGGCCTCTCCCTGAAGCACTTCTCACTTTTAGTTCCACAGAAAGAGACACCGCCTGGGGACCTCAACTGAAGTGCTGCTATAAATAACTGGATTGAGACAGAGGGGGTTCATGAGGCACCAGAATCATTCTTGATGGATCCCTTGCCTTTGGAGGGTGCACTTCCCCCTCCTCAGCCCTTTCTGGGGGTACTTGTCACATAGAATGTCACATAGCATGCCATAGAACTAAAAACATTTGCCAAGAGGCACTCCTAGCTTCAAGGGGAAGGGACCTGTTTTCCCTTTTACTCTTTAAGCAAGCTAAGGATTATTAGCTTTCAGAATGATCAATGTGGCCGCTCTGGAGATGTGGACGTCGGTTATCCCACGTTACAGCTGACCATACAGCTAATTTATAGAGGGAAGGAAGGGTTTTCAAGGTTAAGTAGCAAAGACTTCAACTTTCTGCAAACATTTCTCAGTCTTTGAATAGCTTAATAATTATATTTAATAACTGCTAAGTAGTAAGCACCCTTGTCACAGGAGTTAGGGTGGGAAGGAGGAAGGATTTTGCTTTCCTCATTGATCTTCCGGAGGTGGGGCTCTAGTTCCTCGTCTTCCCTCACGTGGCGTCCGTGGCCGGACCACGATGGCCGGCCCTGGGTGTGAGGCTCGCAGATGCTTGCCCTTCTGGTGCTGCATTTCTTCTGAAATCTCTTTTATTACTTTTTGCTTAAAATTTCCGTAGGAGGCAGGTCGGCCCCCTCCTTAGGGTCCGGGTGGTGCAGAATGGGACTCACCTAACTGCCTCACTGGTGTGTCATCCCTGAGCGCCCTGCAGTTGACTCTGCCTCAACATTGGCAGCATCGGTGACCTTCTCAATAATCCTAAATTTGCAACTGTAGCGCTTTGGGCACCAGGAGAAGAAACTCATGCCCAGGCTAATTCAGAATATAGCTTTTTTTGTTTGTTTGTTTTGCTTTTTTACACAAAGCTATGTGCACGCCAGAGCCAACCCTTATTTTGTTGTTTTTTTTTTTTAAATATTTATTTATTTTTGGGAGAGAGAGTGCAAGCCAGGGCGGGATACAGAGACAGGGGGACAGAGGATCCAAAGCAGACTCTGTGCTGACAGTAGAAAGCCCAGTATGGGTCTCGAACTCATGAACTGTGACATCATGACCTGAGCTGAAGGTGGAAGTTCAACTGACTGAGCCACCCAGATGCCCCCATGCCAGAGTCAATCTTGGTGTTGGTGGTGGCCGTCCCTTCTCTTACTTCCTCTCTTTGGATAGGGTAGGGCTTTCTCCTGTCCCTGGTTGTGGCTCTGGAGTCCCATGCCTGCCAGGATCCCTATTGTTCTGTATGGCCTCCAGGACTCATTTGTTGTGTGCTCTCTATACTATTTCCACTTGGACGCTCTGCTACCAGGACTCTGGGGATGATTTCGCTGGCAAAGGTTATGCCCATGCTCTTGTCTGCTGTCCCTTTTGTGCCATCTAGCTCTGAAGCTTCCTCTTCCAAATGCAACACTCAACCTTCTTCTGCCCATTTTCCTTTTTATGCATTAAACATTTACTTTATTTTTTTAATTTTTTTTTGTTTTATTTATTTTTGAGACAGAGAGAGACAGATCATGAGTGGGGGAGGGGCATAGACAGAGAGGGAGGCACAGAATCTGAAACCAGCTCCAGGCTCTGAGCTGTCAGCACAGAACCCAATATGAGGCTCGAACTCACAAGCCATGTGATCGTGACCTGAGCCAAAGTTGGACGCTTAACCACCTGAGCCACCCAGGAACCCCTAGTTTTTTTTTTTTTTTTTTTTTTTTTTAATGCTGGAAACCAAAACGTTTCTTTTCTAAGGGAGTTTTAAGAATCAGGTTACAGGCAACGTCATAACGTGTCTTGCGGAGAAAACAAAAAAGCTCTATCAAGTAGTGAGAACGATTTTGTTTATTATTTTAGAAGCAAAGAAATTCTGGGGTTGAAACAAAATGGTCAGTCTGGGAAAACAGCATTGTTCAGATGGGGTGATTTCAAGCGTGTATTCTGCATTTAGAGAGCCTGAGTTTGAACCACGGATCACCGCTTAACTAGCTGTTTAACTTTGAGTCGTTTACCTCCCTTAGGCTTGGTATCTTATGGAACAAACAGACTGCTAACAATGGTTTTTAAGGCCATAAAGTTATTAGCAAGAAGTCCATGAGTACTTAGCAGGGTGCTTCCCATGTGGTAAGTACTCACTGAGCGTTAGCAGCACTCACTGAGCGTTAGCAGCACTCACTGAGCGTTAGCAGCTATTACTAAGAATTTGGGGTTTGCATTATAATTGAAATATGAACTTCAAAATAAGAATTTATAGTCACTTCATTGATAGTTTGCAGACCATGGTATCAAGAAGGGGTTTCATCTCTGTCTTTGAATATAGAAAGCACATTTAGTGTTCAAAAATTCTGAACCTCACTCTGAACATTATCATTGTATTATTTCCATCTAAAATGCAAGCATGCTGACAAGAATCCTATCAGTTTAAGATGCAGGCTGTGGCCCAAACATTTCTAACACTTCCTGATGCCACTGTACCCGCATTAAGGCTGTGAATCATGTAACTGCATTTACCCTGGGCAGATTCTGCTAAGGATAGGGCGTAAATGGAAATAAAGTACAATTTTTCATTCCCTATTCATTCTTAAATCCTACTAATGTCAGTGAGACTTATGTATTATAGGAAAGAAAGAAAAAATAGATTATTTCAGTCTACTGCTCTGTAAGTTTTTGTGCCCTGCAGTAATAGAGTTCTTCCCTTTTAATATTCTTCTCTAAGCACACAGTAGGTGTAGGTGTTCAATGCATGCCTGTTAGATAAATGAGAATTGATTCTCTAAATGAATGCTGGCCGTGTGTCCCTTAGCTTGTGACCATCACTGTCAATTATATGGAGGTGGGGATTAAAGAAACTGTCTTTCACATCTCCTGCATTCTGTTTTTATTTCTGGCCCAATCTGTAGTACATTAACCCCCTCTCCTGCTGCCCCCTCCCCACCCGCCACTCACTCACACACACACACATTAATATAGCAGAAACATAACCTTGGCACGTGGAAATGATCACAAACTTTAATCTTGAAAAAACAATTCTAAATTGATATTACTAGGTCTGTCCTATATCCATTGTATTAACTTTAGCATGAATCATATGTGACGAGGATATAATGCATGATATTGATTTTGATATCTTTTCCCCTCTAGGCTGTGTCTTAGTTCCTGCCTTGATCTTAAAAGTAAGATAGATGTTAGGCATTATTATCTAGCAGAAGGAGCAAAAAATCAATTTTATCTCCTGGCACTTCATTCCCTTTCCCTGCAATGGCCAGGCAGTAATGTAGGAACAGCTATAAGCTCATGTTTACTTATTAAAAGGTGTGATGCTGATCTTTGCTGGGAATCCACTCGTCTAGGCTTTTGTTATTGTATCTGTTGCATGTTTTCAGATGATAAATATATAATGAGTCTGGGAGCCAATTCACTTGCTTATTCATAGCAATAATAATTTCAAAAGAGCATCTCTATAAGGGTGAACGAACATTTCAAAAAAAGTTTTTATTTTAAAAGAATTTTAGATTTATGTAATATTGCAAAGATAGTACAGAGAGTTACCACAGGCTCCTCACCCAGCTCCCCCAGTGTTAACATCTTGCATAGTCATGGTACCTTTCTTCAAACTAAGTTAACATTGGTATAATAGTGCTATCTAATGTAGAGACTTTATTCAGATTTCCAGTGCTGTCCATGAATACGCTTTCTCTGCCCCAGGCTCTAATCCAAGATACCACATCACATTAAAAGACCTGGCTTTTTTTGAGAAATATATATTTGCTAATAACAAGAACATAAATGTAACTGATCACTACATCATAGAGGTCTTTTTTACATTTTTTAAGCTTTCCAGGAAAGGAAAGATGATCAGTGAGCCTTTCAATAGTCTAACGAAATGATTTCCAAATTTACTGTCAAGACACACAGGTGCGTGTTGATCAGTGGAGAGCTAGATTCATAAGCAAAGCGGTGCTAATAAAGTACTGAAGTTTGTGAATAGTGTATGTATTCATAAGCTGAACTGAATGAAAGGTTATTCTAATTGTAACTCCTCTCTCATTTGCATTGTAGAATGCTTTTTGGAGTGAGGAAAGGAGGCAGTGTTACAACTATGAGCTCAAAATTGCTCATGAAGTTACTTCTTAATTGCTTTGTCCTCATTTTCTTCACCTTTGGAATGGGGCTTAAAGCCCCACACTTTCTCTAATTTAATAGAAACCAAGATCTTCAGAATAAGAATAATGGCTGCATCAGTGTCCAATATGTTAAAGAACTAGCTTAAAAACTATTACCAGCTCTTTTAATCATCTTGTTGCTTCAAGTTTGACTGTCACTCACTTAGATTTTCTCTAGAGCCTTTGAACTCTGGTAACACATAAGAAAACATGCTCTATAGGAAACCCGCTATAAAATCCCACCTTTTCTTTACTTGCTTTTTGTGTTAAGGACCACTTTTTGTGTCATTGTCCTCTTTGAAATATACAAATGTGTTTATGTTTGCTGTGGTGCTGCCCCCAAATTTCTTCATCACCACCGTCTAAAATGGCTCAGACACTGTGCTAGGCATTGGGGAAAAGAAAGTTAGTAAAACAAATTTTTTCTCTTAGTTGTCTTATAGCTGATAATATTAAATGAATAGGCGGTCCAAGACAGTTACATATAAAAGCCACTTTCTACACTATAAGTGCCTAATTCTGCTGAGTGAAACAAAAGAAGCCTTCACTAAGGAGGCAATGTTTTGTTGTTGCGGTTGTTGTTGTTGTTACTGCTACTGCTGCTATTGTTGTTTTGAAAGAGAGAGAGAAGGAAAGGAAGAGCAGCAGAGGGAGAGGGGGAGAGAGAGTCTTAAGCCGCCTGCAATCCCAGAGGGGAGCCAGATACTATGTGGGACTTTAACTCACAACCTCACGACCACTTGTGAGCTCATGACCTTAGCCAAAATCACGAGTTGGATACTTAAACAATTGAGGCACCCAGACCCCCCCATAACTAAGGTTTTAAGTGAGTCCAGAAGACAAACAAGTAATGTCCAGAGGACTAAGAAGTTGGGAGAGAGTGGCATGGTGATTCTAAGCAGAACCATGTGCTGAAGTATATGTTCTCATAGAACATGATCTTTTTAGAGAAATTCAAGTACTTTGGAAGGGTGAAGTGTGGAATACTGTGTGAGACAATAGCAAGGAGATCAGAAATTACACCTGTTAGGACTGGGGCATTAATATCTGTCTAATCAAAGCAACAGATGATGGGGCTTGAACTGAAAGCAGGGTCAAGGGTAGAAGAGAATATGAGATGGATTTCAGAAACAAATGGGAGGGAGGACTGCTTGGCGATGAGAGCAGAGTTAGAGGTGCAGAAGACACCCAGATTTCTGACGCGATGAACCTTACTTGTGGGTAACACAGGGACGCCGGTGGAGGAACAATTTAATGCCTTGTACACATATTGGAAGGACAAAGAAGGTAATGCACTCCATCTGAATATGATATTGAAGTTTCTATTTGCTATCCACTTTAAAATAAGTAGGAGAGTTAAATAAAATAAGGAGCCTGAGAGAGAGAAAGAGAGAGAGAGAGAGAAACAGAGGAGAGAGAGAGACAGAGAGAGAGAGAGACAGAGAGAGAGAGACAGAGAGGTGAATAGGAGAAATTGATTTGAAACCTGGCAACATTAGGTGGCCATTGAAGCCACTGCATGGACTCAAGGGAAGACCACAAAAAAGGGTAAATGCGGTAAAACTACATTTAATAAGTGGAAAGAGAAATAAGAGCTCAGGTAAGAGAATGAGATGGAAAAGACTAGAGTGGTAGGTATAAGGGACAGAAGCTGATATGAGCATGGCCGATAAGATGAGAGAAAATCTTGAGATGAACTGGGTTGATAGTATCTGCTGTGACCAAGAGGTCAAGAGTGATGAGGAGGAATTTTCTATCACATTAACAAGAGTGGTTTGAGTACAGCAGGGGTCAGTTTACAATAGGTGAAGGACTGAATGAAGAGGCAAGCAATCAGGTAGGGAGAGGATAGGTTACACCTTCCAGAAGCTTGGATGTGAAGAGAAGGCTGGAGCAAAATATAAAGCTAGAAATACACAAATCTCAAAAACTGATTTTCTTTATTCATTTACTTCTTTTTTCCCTCTTCTTCCTCCTCCTTTTCCTGGTCTTCCTTCTCCTCTTCCTCTTCTTCTTCTTTTGGTTTGTTTGCTAATAAAATAGGAAATGATTTTGTTTATAAGATAAAGGGGATCTTCCTGCAGAGAAGGGAAGAGTGGAGATACAGAAAAGAGAGAATCACTGATGGAGAGAATTCCTCGAAAGGTCTGAAGATGGTGTTAATCTCGATCAGAAGTGAAAAGATAAGGGAAAAAAGGTGATCTCCATCCTCAGATATTTGATAAGAGCGGGTAAAGAAAATAAATACTGTTATATTTGTGAGGGGTTCAGAGAAGAGAGAATGTAGTTCCGATGAATGATTTCCTTTTTCTCTATAATTTAGAAGGCACGTTTAAATGTAGAGCATAACATGGGGAAGTGTTGCACAGGTGTTAGATGAGCCTGATGAATGCTCAGGATACACGCTGGGGAGAAAGGGAGAAGAGGATTCCCAAGTGACATTGAAGATCCAGCAAAGTGGAGTCTGTATATGTATAGAGACCAGAGTCTAGATTCTATCTATCTATCTATCTATCTATCTATCTATCTACATATGCATTTATATCTATATTATAAATAATGTATTTATATAAATAAATGTTTATAACAATGTTTATATATATATTTTTTCACCAGTCAAGACATAGCAAGAAGGAACTGGATCAAAACTAAGGAATTTCTAAGGTGTGAACAGTGGAAAGTAGCCACAAAATTCAGTGCATTTTGTTAGTAAGGGCATAGAGTGTTGGCCCATGGGAACCTGAAGAACTAGAAAAAGTAATAAATCTGGGAGAAGGTAAATGGATTGTAATAAAAGGAAGAGAGTCAAGTGGGTGGACAATCAAGCTTGAATTAAATGATGGGATTGACTACGTAACTGAGAGATAACTGAGGCTAATTACTCTAATCTCCTACATGCTCTTGTGATTTCTCTTACAAAGTTGTCAGCCTTTTAACAATAGTACAGAAGTTTTACTTTACGTTACTCTCTCATGTGCTCTACTGTCTTAGGAGAAAGAAGCAAGAAGCAAGATTAATAATAAAAAAAATCTTCCTATTATTACTCTCCAGGAATAGTGTGAAGGAATGAGGTCAATGGCAGGAACCTGCTGAGAATGAGCATGTGACTATTTATTGCCTCTTTGGATGAAAACGCAATTTCATCTTCTATCAAAGATCAAGCTAGTGCTATTTTATGGTAAACATAGAAACAGCCTTAGAGAAAATTGAGATTTTAACAGGTGCAGTCTTATAGTCAACAGTAATTTAAAACTTGGCTTCATAACTAATAGTGTACTCCCAGTACCCATTTAAATAATTTCCTTGGATATACTCTCAGACATTAACATCATCAAAGGGTATGCTTACATTGTGTTTAATCACAAGGTATTCATAAAAACACCTCTGCCCAGATAAACTTTTACCACTTAATATACTTTGTCTTGTTTGTTTTTATTGCCGATCAAGTTATCATAGAGACAAATAATTTGAAATTTTCTACTTGGGAAAAAGAGCTACAGCAATGCTTTCTGAAGTTTGTTATTATTACTACTAGATGCTAAAGAACAGCTCTTCACTCATTTAAGAAATACTTATCCAACATCTGCCAAGTACAGCAGGGCTTTGTATTAGATCATGTGCAAAGTGTCTGTTTACAGTACAAAAAAAATTACTCTGCTATAACTAGTCCTTCAGTGATAGAAATAACAGCAAGAGTGATTCACTTATTCATGAGAAGTCAACACACACTAGAATGCATGTGTGTTCTGCAAAGGCAGGGACTCTGCCTATTTCACTCATCACTCTATCCTCAGAGCTTCAGATATGAGACAGGTAAAGCCTGACCCAGCATGAACACCTGAACAATATTTGCTGGATGCAGGAATGCAGAGTGTGAGTATGTATCCTGCAGATACAAGAGTTGAGTATATGCAGATTATACCTTCTACTGTAGAACACAGATTATCACATCTATAGAAGCAAGTCACACACCTAGAGCAGGCTGCTTCACCTGAGTCCTCAGACCTCAGGGGTTCATGAATTTAGATGGGAGACTTACATTTTTTTCTTTTTTTAATTTTTAAAAAAGTTTTTATTTATTATTGAGAGACAGAGAGAGACAGAGCATGAGCATGGGAGGGGCAGAGAGAGGGGGAGACACAGAATCTGAGGGAGGCTCCAGGCTCTGAGCTGTCAGCGCAGAGCCCAATGTGGGGCTCAAACTCACAAACTGAGTGATCATGACCCGAGCCAAAGTCTGACGCTTAACCGACTGAGTCACCCAGGTGCCCTGAGACTTACGTCTTTATTTCCTCTGACTTCTGATTGAAAGTGTACATTTCCTTCAATTATGAATGTAAGAAACAAACCAAGAAAGTGTAAGTTTGTCATTAATAGAAAATCATGGTTAAGAAAAAGACTGCATTACAGTCACTGCAAGTTCTCAAAATATCATAGTGCTCATTACTAATTTGAAAATGATGGTATTTATTAGACTTACTACTAGATATTGCATTCTTAATGGCAAAAATAAAGAACTCATATTACTACATCAACAATCTAGTTCAAAAATATGTAATTAGATTACTCTATAATTGGTTTTCTTTGTCATTCTGTATACTTTATTTTATGCTCTTAGAAACATTACTCCAAGAAGTGATATTGAGATACAGAGTTACCCAGATGGCTGCAATTCCTCCCATCCCTGTCGGCACATTCCTTTACTCTGTGACTTTATCTCTTCTTCCATCAAGAGGCAGATTTGAATCTGCCTGGACTTGGGACTTGCTTTGACCAAGAGAATGTTGCAGATATTCTGTGCTTTCTGAGTCTTGTCTTATGAAACTTTGCAACTTCTGTTTTCATTCCCTTGCCACCTGCTTCCCTCCATGTGTAGACACCATGGCTAATCTTATCTAGGATGGGAAACCATGTGGCCATGTTGGCCAGCACCAACACCAGACATTAAGTAAGGACGTCTCTTACCATCTCATGTCAATTGAAACTCTTGATGACTGCCCTTGCATAAGGAACCTCAGGAGAGGCCAGCAGGAGGCCTGCTGGCTGAACACAGAGCAGATTGCCAACCCACATCATCTTGAGCAAATGAATGAGTATTTGGAGGCCGCTACAGGTTGGAATGATTTGTGAGACTGCACTACTCAGCTGAAACATGGTGGCCTCCGTTGAACTGCAGAATGTGTCCATGGCTTCTCAAATTAAGAACCCACACCTTAAACAGATGCAATGTACCTAGTCCGCCTCTATGGTCAATGTGTCAGAACATAGATTGCTTGCTAGTTGAGTATCTCTGGTTCACATATATTTCCTTAAAAATATTTCCTTTGTTTTTTGTTTAGGAATTCACACACACACACACACACACACATACACACACACACACGTATTAAAGTGATTACAGTTAGCTGGGTATTAAGGTCTTGAGGTGATAGATTTTTTTAACTTTTTCAATGGTTTGAATTTTAATCAATAATTTAAGAGTCTATTTCCTTTGAAAATAGTTCTTTAATTTATGGAATAGGGATTTTATTTTAGATCTAAAAATGCAATATCCTATTAACTTTAGCTCTATAATAAAACTTATTTCACAGAGCTGTAAGTTATTAACATGGAAGTGAAATTTAAAAAAATGTATATTAAATAATATCTCCATGTCTGGTAAAAGACAGTGATGAGGATCAGCTAGAGTTAGGGATCATGGGGGACAAGGCAAGGAAATATGGATATATTTAACTAATTTATTCAAGGCTGCTGAGAAATCAAATTAAATGGAAACTGAAATGTACTCACTGAATCAAAGGAACTGAAGGTCATTGGCAATCTTAGGAAGAGCGTCTGTGGAGTGTTGTAATGGAGCAGACAGTGCAGTTCACTGAGGTGCAAAGGGGGTATAAGAGCATGGGGATGGCAAACGCACTCAGCTATTTCCAGAACTTTGGGTATAAATAACCATTGTAAGTAGTATTTAAAGCATTTGCCAGATTTCAGTGGGTCTGCATGGTGCTTTGTGTGCACTGACTTATTTAACCCCTGTAAGATCCCTATGAAGCAATAATTATGTGAATATTCTTTTGGAGATGAGAAAACTGAGGCTCAGAGAAGTTCAGTTTTTACTCATGGTCACCCATAAGGTAAATGGAAAAATCAGAGTTTGATCCCATGTCAATCTGGTTTCAGAATTTGTGTTTAAAGCACATAATTATCTCTGTTGTTTGTGAAGGTGGAGGTAGAGAATATGGTACAGAAGAAGACTGAAAGTTGAAGGGTTAGGGATAGTTTTTTCACTTTCTAAAGAAGCAAGAGATTTGCACTTCTCTTGTACCTGATAAGAAGTTATCTAGAATGCATGGGGCACCTGTATGGCTCAGTCAGTTAAGTGTCCCATTCTTGATTTCAGCTCTGGTCATGATCCCATGGTTCCTGGGATTGAGCCCTGCTTTGGGGTCTGTGCTGATAGTGTGAAGTCTGCTTAGGATCCTCTCCCTCCCTCTCTCTCTGTGCCCCTCCCCCCAAATAAATAAACTTAGAAAAAAAGTTGTCAACCACACAGAGGAAGTAATCATAAGTTTACTGTGGGGATAATCATTAGGAAGGGTGAGTCTCCTGAGCGGTGAAACAGACGTAAGCAAAGCACCCACAGGATGGGGCTGACCTTATAGAGTAAGAGGGAACTCTTCGCTGAAGGGCAGATGAAGATACAATGAGAGCAGATGCAAGCAGGTTTAGACATTTTAGTACAAAAGCCAAAGTAGTTGCCTTTTAAAAAAAATTCTTGCAAAGAAAGTTATAAAGTCACCTGCTAAAATTTGGGAGGTAGATGAGGTGTTTAAAGAGTGTGGAAAAAGTTTAAAGCCATTCTTGAAAGAGGAACAGCCAGCTGATGGGAAGCATGGTAGGATGCTAAGCAGATTGGAGTCATGTTTGACGTTGGACCCCGTTTTTATACAAGTATCAAAGTGTTTCCTTGTGAGCTTTCCTCTGCTTCAACTCCACAGTGTGGCATTGACTTCAAGAGGTCAAAGTTTAGTTCATCCAAGGTGGATGTTTTCCTGAACATGTACCATGAAGGGTCAAAGAGGCCAGAGGATTTAAGAAATTGGAATGAAGCTGGCTATGGAAAGAAGTGACTGGATGGGGCTGATGGACAGAATGTGGGGCAGTTTGCAGACCAAAGAACATGACCAGCAGAAATGAAGCATGGGCCAGAAGGTTGGGATTATGGAATTGGAGCTATTTCAAGGTGTGGTAAGTTTCAGTGGGAAACTGAGAAAGGAAGAGAGGCCATGGCACAGGAGAGTGTCTGAGGGGCAAGGTGTTGATATGTTTCTCGTGTTGATTCAAGAGCCAGAGTTGAGTCTATAGCCATACCATCCTGAACCACCGAATCTCGTCCACAAGCCAGAGTTGAAGATAGTCAGCCAGACAACAAAGATTACAATGCATGAGGCATAATTTACAAGAGCCAGAAGATGACAACAGTGAGGAGGGACAGAGGAGAGCATGTAGCAAGGGGTGAGCATTTCTCTATCAGGAGTAAGAATAAATGCCTAGAATAGAAAAAGATGACACTGACCTTCCATCCAGAATACATACAATTCCACTGGATAAAATACAGGAGAAGCCATGTGGATTCAAGGAGAGTCAGTTTTAGTTGAAGTGTGGAGATAGCAGATAGTGAGTTTTCTGGTAGACATTCCTAAGTCCCCATAAAAGGATTTGGAAGAAAAAGGAAGTGTGGGAGGGTGAATCAAAGCACGAATGCTCACTGCATCACAGGGCTAAGAGTCAGGTGAGTACAGATGTCTGGATGGGCTTACACATTTGGCAAGGACTGTGAGGAAGAATTTAGTCCAGTAGTCTCTAGAAACTGTAGTTTCTCTCATGGAATTCAGCTGTGATCTGAATGAGACGGAATCCTGATGGCTGTGTTGTCAGGCCGGGCGTTTAATTTCCTCTTGCTCTGTAAGAGGGGGTAGAAGCTGAGATACAGTGTGTGTGGTGGCCATGATGTCGGGGGACAGCAAGCAGTAGGCAAACTCGGGTCACCAATCCTTCCATGTAGGGTTAAGACTTCCGTGCCAGAGACTTATGTAGCATAAGTCAGGGCTTTGCCTAGTGTTGGTCGGTGCCCTGTTAGTATTCCAAGGAGCCTGGGTGGCCTACAGCTGTGTAACACTGGATTACCACAAACACCCTTCCTGTTCTCCACTTATGTACATCTATAATTAATTTACTTAGCATACATTTCCAGAAGTGAAATTTCAACGTCAAAGGAAATGAATAATTTTAGGGTTTTTGGTGTCTATTACAAACTGCCAAGCATGAGGTTTCTACTACTTTCCATCCCCACTTGCATTGAAAGAGAGCACTCTCTCCACTTTCTCTTCTTTACATGAAGTTTCAAAAGTTTAAAACCACTGCAGTGTAAGCAGTAAGCCTTGACATCCAGCTACTAATTTACTTTACCTTTTGTAAATTACTGAGACCCTGAAAAAGAACCATGTGTATTGCTTTTGTCTGTGTGAATTGCTCGGTTGCCTCATTTGACCATGCTCCTAGGGAGGCTTCAGTCTTTCTTCTAAGACCTTTTTATATAAATATTGACACTCTGCCTTCTATATTGCAAATGCATATCCAATACACTGTTTACCTATTTTTTTACAGTTTTGACCACCAGCTAGTTTACATCTTTAATACAAAACAACGAAAGCCGTTATATATTTGCTCACTCAACTTTATTCTCAGGCTCTGTTTGATCTGTGGGAGTGTAGAATCTTGCTTTAGAATTTGATTCATAAGAGGTAATGTCGATGTGTCCACTGGCTATCTGCACAGAATAGCATCTAACAGGGAGTAGGTGGTTTCTTTCTTAGCAACCAGCTGCTAGCACATCCTTGGATTTTCAGAATAAGGCCAGAATCTAGTTTGAGATCATTGTTATCTGCTTTGATTGTAATAGATATTAAGTAAAATGTGAATAGTTATTGACCTTGATGGAAGCCTTTTCAGTAGAGCAGACACAGAAGCCTATGTGAGCGGGAGATAGTGAAAGCAGCAAGCTCAGGTCACCTGACCTTACACGTAGGGTAAGGTTCCCATGCAGGGTAGGGCTTTCGTCCCAGAATGTGAAGACACAGGAAGAAAATATAGCTCTTAAGGAGTTTTCCTGTGAAGAGGAGCTAAGAAATAGCTAGAAGCTAGAGAAGGATGTGTGAACAGGGAGAGTCTAGATTTGGCCCATCCAGACTCTCACACCTACACTGGTACATGGTAGTCATCCCCAGCTATTTTTAAAAACATGGGTTAATAAGATCTGTCTAAATTAAACTATAGCACAAGTTTTTTAAAAGTTTATTTATTTTTGAGAGAGAGAGAGACAGAGAGAGACAGAGAGAGACAGAGACAGAGAGAGCATGAGCAAGGGAAGGGCAGAGAGCGAGGGAGAGAGAGAATCTGAAGCAGGTTCCAACTGTCAGCCTGAAGCCTGATGCGGGGCTTGAATACACAAACCGTGAGCTAATGACCTGACCTCAAGTCAGAGGCTTAATCGACCGAGCCACTGAACTATAGCACATGTTTTGCTCTACCATCAATTACTGGTTAAGTTAATCATTTTCAGATATTTTTACTAACTTAGTATCTTAAAGTCAAGCATTTTCAAGTTCTTTCATATTCTACTTTTTTTCAATGTGTCCCCAAAGATTAGTTGACAACAACGTTAATGATTCACTGCAAGTTTTTTTTTCTTTTGTTTTGTTTTTAATTTTTGCTACAGACCACTGTCTTAAAATTCTAATGAAATTTAGAAGGTGTGATATTCATTCTAAATGTCATGCAGAAGTTTTTTGGGGGTTCAGTTTGATCCCTGCCTTCAG
Organism: Hyaena hyaena; assembly: GCF_003009895.1. NCBI lineage: Eukaryota > Metazoa > Chordata > Mammalia > Carnivora > Hyaenidae > Hyaena > Hyaena hyaena. The sequence goes on from NW_024081515.1 coordinate 655,108, forward strand.
GACTTTTACTATAAGAGGAAAAATGTGTCAACCACTGACGGAAGACAGCATGGCTAATAACAGCTCTTCATTTCTCTGGCAACAATATTTGGTGGACATTAAATATCCGTTAAAAGAATGCAACTGGATCTTCTAAATCCATTTGAGACCTCTTCACCCCTTTGCAACTGCATTTCCCTGACTTTATCCTACACTATCCAGGTCACATTGCCTTATTATTGGCTCAGGATTTGTAAATCTCTTCCAGATGACCAGCTTGCTACAGTAAAAGCCACTTCAGCAAATCTGCTGTGTATTGTACTGATACTGCAGACAGAGAGGTAACATCCTGAGTGTACATTCTGACTGAAGTGTCAGATGAATGAGGAAAAAGAGAGAGACAAAGACAGAGACAGAGACAGAGAGAAAATAGATATTGAGATTATTACCTACCATGGTAGGGGAATATTCAAAGTTTGTGGGAAGACTATAGGTGAGAGGGCTTCAGGAAATGTGTTGATATTGAACCATCTGCTCTTTGTATGTCTTGCGTTCATGAATTGCACTTTGGGGAAGCCTGGAACCATTCTGATCTTCTATCCAGGCAGATTCCACAAAGCTCGATACAAGTGGCAACTGAATCAAATGACTCCAACGCTGGTCATGTCAAAAGTCCTATGCCCAGTCCATTTCTGCTTTTTAGGGCCTCACCTTCATTTTTGACCTCTTGGCTTGCTTTTTCTTTTCCTGGATTTACACAAGCCCCTTATACCTAAGGAAGATTTTGACTCAGCAGATTGATCCTTGCAATGCTTTAAAACGTGAAACAATTTGGTCCTCTCTTTCTCTTTGCTTATGACTTTTCCAAGTCCTTCCTACAAAGATCACCACTAACCCCCAAGCACAAGTCTGGGTTTAACCCTTTTGACTGGTTCTCCTAAAGGACTCTTATGCCCAAACTAAGAAGAAGATTCAACAGCTAGTTATGTGAACTTCTCTTGATAGTATTTAAAAATAGGGAGACACAAGTCAGATAAGATTTGATTAGTAGATGCAAATAAAAGGCATATTTCAAAACTGTATATATGCTCAGAAAGTGGTGTATGTGTGTGAGGAGGGTGAAGATGGCAGAATGTGGGTGACATAGAAAGGAATTGGGCTGCTGAGGATCTATGAATCGGTCTTCTGCTCAGAGTCTGGAATTCAGACAGGGTCAGACACTAAGCTCATCCAATGCCTGAGCTGAGAGATTAAACATTTGCAGCAAGTGCTTGAACTCTCTTTAGCTACCAACCTAACAAGTTCTTTTGCCTCATCTTTACTAGAACACAATGGGGGAATTGAGCCATTGATACGTTCAGTCAAATACTCCACTTCCTTTGGTGTGAAGGATATTGCAGAAACATGAAGTTGATAAGGCAATGTGCAAAATACAGTTGAGCTTTAGCAACACCGCTTCAGAGTGGAACTGAAAGAATGTAACGAAAGCGGAAATAATTTTTCATCTTCAAAAAGGAAAAGATTGCTTTCAGTGAAAGAGGGGGTAACATTTGTGAATGAAGTTCCATTCATGTTGGAGGTCTCCAAATCTAAAAAAAAGGTATTTTTCCTCAGAAAACTATATGCAACTGCTGCTTAGTAACTCTTGGTCTTTGCTAATAAGGATTCATTCCCAGAGTATATTATGGAAAATGAGACAAATCAATTTCTTTTCCAACAAGTGCACCCGCATGCATATTATTTTTGTGAACTAAGTCCCCTCCACTGAGGTTTAATGAATCAACAAGGAGAGAATCTGAGTTCCCAAAGTTGTGTACCCATCTTGTACTGATGAAAACAAATGGTTCTTTCTCCATGTTAGTGTCACCTGGCATTCTTCAATTCTTACAGAAATTGTGAAGTTTGAAAGAACTTGTATAAGGTAACTTTTGAAAGAATTTTGATAGGGTAACAACTTACAGTTTAACAGACTAAAACATATGTTAATCTCTTTGCATTTAACAAAATGCAAAGTACTGACTTGTTTAACAAAAAAGGCATTTGCCCGTTTAACAAAAAAAGGAGAAAGAAAAAATAGAAATAACTACTAATTTAACTCCTACCATGGTAAATTCAGGAGAAATGGATCTTCCAAATAAATAAGGTGAATCCTTTTGCACAGAAATGAACTAAATAACATCTTATGTGCCAGGCCAGGTACTAGGCACGTTTATAATTATTATCTTACTTACAACCTACCACAATCTCCTCTAGGTGGATATTATCACATGGATGTTACAGTTAAGGAAATCTGGCTCTGAAATGTTAAGCAGACGACTCTTATGCAGCTATTAAACACTATGCCTTCATTAGAAATATTAATTATTTTAATGGTATCATTCAACATTGCATTTTACACCTTAATTTCATTAAAAGAGAAGATAAATATAATTTAACTTGTTTTTGATGACTCAACCCATCACTGCAAGGAGCAGTTTTTATGGCACTCTTAAAGCACTGACGCACAGAGGTAAAGAGTGTGTTAGAGGTAAATGTCGGGTTTTGATTTGAAGTTTTTATACTTGATCTTAACGGCTCTCCCCTTTCTTCCTTTTCTATCAGAAGACTGGCTGCCACTTTACTTTGCTTTCAAAACATTGGCTGCTACCAATAAAATTTATCTTCCCTGAGAATTTTCCTTCTAATTTCCCGTACACTAGAACAGTAGAGAAATAAATGCATTGAATTGTGTATCAGTAGCAAAGGTCAAAAAAGATCCTGAGTAAGCAAGGAGACAGAAGTCTCCTTGGCCACCAATGCATGAATACCCTCAGAGAGCCCATTCTTTACTTCCTTGTTAAATTTTGCCAAGTGAGGTCTCTGTATAAATTAGGTTTTATAAACCAACTCAAATCACACCTCTTTCACTTGACCTTCCAATCTCATTCTCTCTCCCTCTTTCCTTCCCTTCTCTCCTCCTTCTACAGTTTTTCCCCTTTATCCTTTATATTTTGCACACACATCTCAGTGAGCACCACATCTTACTTTGTCTTTGAGCCCCAGTATGGTATATTGTTTTGTTCACCTCGTATTTGCCATGTAGCTAAAACTCAAGAAATGTGAATTCTACTAGGTTTTCAGTGTCCTTTCATCTCTGAGCTTTAGTGAGGGCATCATTGATGTCAAAAAAGGCAACTGTAACTCTCTCAACAAAATGGTAATGCCTGCTATCTATTAGGTTTCTGCATCAACCAGCAAACTACATACATCTCATTTAATCTGCGCAGTAAAATGGCATTACCATTTTAGAAGTGAGGAGGGTAGGCTCAAAGAGGTTAATTAAGTTGCAAGATATTTTTACAGCTTGTAGGAGCTGGGATGGGATTCAGACAGGCTATTGACTCCAGAACTTATTGTTGTTTTTTTTATATCAGACTATACACATACATATATACATACCCATGCACACAAATGTGCATGCACATACGCTTTTAGTACATGAGCATGCATACATATGATGAAATATTATATATGTAATAATGTATATTATGCATTTATACTATGTCTATGTTTCTGAATAGAAATAGATACATATATGTATTTATGATTTTAAAAAGAAAGAGAAGAAGAAAAGAAAATATAAGAAAAGAAAAGAAAAAAGGAAAAGAAAAGAAAATGATTATAGCCCTACACATTGTCTTGAAGACAGGTTAGAGACATAACTTCTCTTATAGTAGATTCAGTTTCCAGGATGGCAGAGGATCGACTACTGGGCATATCTGTGTTTTGAAAGGCTGATGAATCTTTGAAACTTACTCTCTCTGAAAAGAGCAAGTCAGCCCAGCCTGAAAAGGTGTTCTAGACATCATCCTTGAAAAACAAATGACTGAAGAAGAGGTGAGAGGAAATGAGGAAGAGGATGACATTTCAAATTGGACTTTGACCTTATTAACGGAGGTGCTCTTTTAGAAGACAGTCTTTCTCCTCTCCCCCTCCCCTTACTGGACCTTCCCCTCCTACTCTTCCTTCTCCTCTCCCACTGCTCTTTCTTCTTCTTCATTTCCTGATAAATTTTTGTGTCTTCAAATCCAGTAACCACTGTGGAGTTAGAGGGAGGATAATGTATAGAAAAACCTCAGGTTTGCTATAACCTTGCAGAAAAATGTGTTGTCCCAACCCAATCCCAAAAGTTAAATGAAATGTAGAGACAACAAAATTTTCTAAGATTTTTCTGGATACATACAATCAAGTCTGCTATGTGTGGGTAATAAATTAGATGCAAGTTCAATGTCTGCTGGAGAGAAAGGTCTACCTGATGAATGTCAACTAAGTCAGCCTCTTCTCCCCACCCCCATTGCTTCTGCTTTGATGGAGACTCTCTTTGCCGTCCTTCATCAGAATTAATGTCTCACCTACTTCCTTCTTCTGTCTTTATGCTTCCTTCAAACCATTCTCAAACTTACTGGTTTCCACTTTTTTTCTGAGCACTCAATTCATCAATTAAAAATGCATGTATAGGGTTACCTAGGTGGCCTTGAGCATCCAACTCCTGATTTCAGCTCAGGTCATTATCCCAAGGTCATGGGACTGAGACCCACATTGGGCTCTGCACTGAGCATAGAGCTTCTTAAGATTCTCTCTATCTCCCCCAGCCTCTCTATAATCCCCTTTCTGTAAATTAAAAGATAAATGCATGTACAGTCAGAAATGTGTGTCAATTTAAAATTGATTATGTGCTCTGTATTTATTATAGAATGCTTGAAAAATAGACATTTAAAAAAGACCAATGTAAATAAATATAGATTGAAGTTCTAAAATTTTCTTCCCATACTCCAAGAACATGCCCCACTTTGAGACTCTCTTATCTACATTCTTCCAAATGGTTTTTCTTGTGTGTTAAAAATCCTTTCCTGGCAACTTAAGTCTTTTGAATAATATCTCAATCCTTAATATGCTTAATGTGTCCTTTCATGATATGACATTTAGTATCCGTCAGGCCTCATCTTGGGTTATTCTCTCCTATACTTATGCCTTACTAATACACAATTATTTGTGATTTTTTAAAAACAAATCATAAAATTACATGTTTCTATATACTTAAAACCATTTTCGAGTGCATTGAATATTCTTCCCTCCACTTCTTCATTAAATAATAATAAAAAGAAGAAGATATGCAAAATTTAATCTCAGATAACAATTCAGTCTCTTCAGGAAGTCTTCCCTTAGCAGCTCTGCTTCTCTGTGTTAGCCTTGTCCTCTCTGACATTGGTTCCCATAATGAGGAAGACTCTTACCAGGTGAGGAAGATAATCAATATGGATGTGGATAACAATAGAAATTTATGTTGATTGCTATCTCATCTTTTAAATTTTGTAATGCATTTCATTAGAGAAGTAAATATATGTATATTTACATATGTGCTAGATATACTTCAAATATAAATATTATAATATACACAAGACATCATTCATTTTAAATATATTAAGGATATACTTGGCTTAAAGACGTTTATTGCTGCTCTTAACATACAGAAAAATAACTTATAGAGTTACAAGTGTACCTTCTCTAGTTTTTATTTTTAAATTTTTGTGGTCCCATAAGACAAAGCACTGATTGGCAGAGTATATATTTAATATCTATGTGTTGACTTGAATAAAGAAGTCATAATTTAACATGTCGTGTCTCTTCATTATTCTCTACCGCATACCTATTGTGCCAACAACTTTAGCCTAACAAATATAATACCTTTGAGGGTCGGTTGAAGTAGAATACTAACAATATATGACTTCCCCCCTAAAATCACTACAGAATTGGAAATACATGTAAATTAATGATACATCTATGTTGCTATGGAGTGACTCAGATAATAAGGTAAATATGTACTAATCTCTAAAATATTATTTACATTTTTTGTGTTCCTTTATTCATCTCATATTTTTGTATCCTGTTAAAGAATCAGATAAATGTTAGGAATGCATTTATACCAAAGGACCCATCTGGCCTGTTGGAAATGAAAGTTTAAAAGCAGCTTTTTCTGGAACTTTAATTTGGTTAAAAAAATCAATATGATAATACAAGACATGACTGCTTTAGGAACTGAGGTTTTAAAACTTTTATCTATTCTCTCACATTTCTTCTCATTCTCAAATTAGTGGAGGGAGGCTCGTGATTGAATTTCACTCATAAGGATTATAATGGAACACTTGAAAATTTGTCAAGGTTGAGCCTTTAACATCTTAGGAAATAAAATAAAATATTGTTTTATTCTTGTTAATTCTAGAGAGAATCCACTGTAGTATAATGCAATTTAGAACTGGGGTCGCAGGTATTCCTCAACAACTCCCTTCTTTGCTTCTTTGACTTTGAGTTAAAGTATTCCATGCTCTTTTCATTTGGCATTTGTAAAAGAGATCTAGTCAAGTGAGGAATAAAATGAGCAAGTTAAAGAAATCCAGTACTATGGATTAATTATGCTTCTTTTAAAAAATTTATTCATTGAAGAGCACAGACCTTTTAAAATATATATACCAATCCTTCTCTAATGCTGTAAGAATAAAGGTTTTGAAGCTCCAGTATTCTTAATTTGACAGGAATAAGTTCCCTTGTTTCTAATTCTAGAACATTTGTTCACCTGCATAAAGATTTGCTCCTTCCATTCCACACATCATGAATATAAGGACTAAGCATTATTTACACCGACAGACTGACATCACATTTTTCCAAGCTCAAGTTGTAAGAACAATCATTTTTCTCTCTTCTCGGACAAGATAGCTGGCTTACTAAGTATCTTCTTATGCTTCCATTTTGGTCTTTCATATAGAAAAAAATGCATGATTTGAACTACTAATTCACTGATTTCAATAATCATTTGCCCTTCATTGCTGGTATTTTCCAGTATAAGAAAAAAATTAAGAAACATTTATAATACATTCTTGAATAGGATTTAATTTTCTCAGATATGTCATAAAAGTCATCAAATCCATAGATAAAATATAATAAATTGGTTTGTAAAACATAGTTTGGGTGGCTTTCTTTCAGGGAAATAATTGTATCACTAAAACACCTCAATATATCATGACAGTGGAAATTGGTATTTTACTGGTATTATGAGGTATGAGGTATGGGAAACTTGAAGTTTATCTGGAAAATTTTATTTCTGAGGTTCCATCAGGATTCCAGATTAGGGTAGCAAAATGTAGAAAGAAAATGTAGGACCTCTACTTAAATTTGAATGTCAGATAAACATAAACAAATACTTTTTTTTAGTTTAAATATGTCTCATGCAATATTTGGAAAATATATATATTTAAAAATATTTACTCTTTTCTGCTCTTTCAAATATTCCTTTTTTGTAGGCCCACATCTTCATTTGTTATTGTTTTCCTCCCTCATTTGCTAAAAAACCTACTCTTGATATTTCCTATGAAAAAGAACACTGAAAATTAAATATTTTTACTTTTTCCATGTCTGAATGTGCCATTAGTCTATTTAATTAGTCGCACTTGTTTCATAATTTGATTAGGTTGAGATTTCTAGGTTGAAAGTCATTCTCCTAGACTTTAAAGGCATTACTTATTGTCTTCTTAATCTCAAAGTTGCTGCTGTCCAAAGTTATTATTATTTTGTCATCTGCATTAGAACATCTGCATATGAATATACTAGTCCTTAATTTTGAAAAAAGTTGTACATACAAATTTTATAGTCATCCATTTGAAAAGATAGTTAAAACCATGAAAATATGAAGCTACTAAGGTGTTAAGTTGAGAATGAACTTTGATGGGATTCATATAGATATGGTCAGGGATAATGAGGAAGAAAGAAGAAAGAGAAGAGCAATAAAAGAGGCAGATTATTGGCTGTGAAACAAAGAAGGGAAAGTTTCAAAGAGATAAGTGTTGTCAGTAGTACTACTAGACGACCATTTACTGTATTTACCACCAGTAAGATGTTAATAACGCCATTGATAGTAACTAAAGAAATGTTGTGAATGGAAGATCTATGGGAAGAATCTGTTAGGGCTTCTGGGTGGCTCAGTAGGTTAAGGGTCTGACTCTGAACTTAGGCTCAAGTCATTATCTTGCACTTCATGAGTTTGAGCCTCACATCCAGCTCCATGCTGGCAGTGTGAAGCTTGCTTGGGATTCTCTCTCTCTCTCTCTCTCTCTCTCTCTCTTCCCACCCCAACTGTCTCTCTCTCTCTCAAAGTAAATAAATTAAAACTTTAAAAAAATCTGAAATATCCCTGGGCTGAAAGTCAAAAGAATTGAATTCTAGCTACTAAATTTCTGGATGCCCTTGGGGAAATCTTAAATCTCCAATCTCCTGCTGCTTGTCTATAATCTGAGAAGACCAGACTCCATGACTTTAGATGTCCCTTAGGCTTGTATTTTGTGCATGCTGATGTGCACATGCAGGAGCACTTTTGAGTCTTTAAACATCCCTATGCAGACAGGATGACGGGAATTTCTTTCCTGTCTTATAGTGTCCATCCTTCCTTTTCCTAATCATTATAATAGATAACAAAGCAAACAAACTGAGTCCAGTAGATGGTTTTGAAACAGAGCCATATTTAGAACCCAGGGGTCTCATCTAGGCAAGTCATAGGTTTTATCTACTATATGACATGCAGTATATGATACACAATATCAATCTTCCTTTGAAGCAAATTCATGAATGTTTCTTCCAAAGCCTAAACCTGTGTACATTGATTCTCAAAGTGTTGATTTCATGAGACCAGGAAAAACTTAATAAAACAATGTGAACTGTTAAAGCGCTATCATCTGGGTTTATAGTCAAATGATGACCAAGATTAACAGAGTGCTTAACTGAAAAGTACATCATGTCTAAAGCTGCTCATTCTCCATTTGTTGTTCCTCCTTTTTAGTTAGAAATTACCAGGTTAACTTTAGCATTATCAGATTAGTTTGCTGTGGCTTTGTGAACTTCAGAGAACACAATAATGTATATACTCTTTGCATCCAAAGCATTTCTACCCATAATCTTCTAATATCTAAATGTTATGATGTGTATACACAGTGGCTCAAATGTGAATCTTACATAGGATTGTTGCGAAAGCAGATAGATAGAAAGCATGTTGTCCATTTGTTGTCTTTTTAGATATTACAGTAACCAATCATTTTTATCACTGAACTGCGTTCCACCATATTCTACTTTGAATATTTTTTGGATGATGCAAAACACAAATCAAAACGTTTTATCCTTTGTGGAACACAGAACTCTTAAGAATTGCATTTGGCCTTAGCTTTTACTTATAAGTCAATACAGATATGCAGTGGGGAATAAAATGTGAAACAACAGTGAGTTGCTACAGTACTTTAGATGCAAGGCAATCTTAGGCTTTTTGTTTTGTTTTGTTTTGTTTGTTTTATTTTGATTTTTAATGTATTTTATTATTTTTTTTTTAGAGAGAGAGAGAGAGCATGTGAGCAAGGGAGAGAAGCAGAGGGAGAGGGGGAGTATCTTAAGCAGGCTCCGCACTCAGCATGGAAACTGACACGTGGCTCAACCCCATGACCTGAGCCAAAATCCAGAGCCTGACCCTCAACTGATTGAGCCACCCAGGCACCTCTTTCTGTTTGTTTTAGTTAGATTAAGCCAGTGTACTGAAAATAATGAAAATCTGATAAATGACCATTGGCATATCGACTCATTCAAATATTATACATTTTTATTTAGAGTTTTGATCTACTAGTGTCTAATGTAAGCTTATAAAACAAGCAACGCATGATAGTAGCAGGCAGTGGTGTGGAATCTGTTTCTCTGGGCAGCTGTCTTGATTGTTATGTCCCAGTGTTCATGACACCAATGTAAAGTGTCAGCAACCAATCTCTGCATATGTTTTAGTAGGCAAATTTTCTCTGGCCCAAAGCAGACAACTCCATTTGTCTTTAGACTCAGCTGACCAATTGTAATTTATTGGATTCTTCCAAATCTAGATTACTGGGAAATAGCAGAAATTGAGCCTTTCACTAGGGCACTATTCAGCATTATGGAGAGAGAAAACTGAAAAACCAACAGTTCTCTATGTCTCAAGAGGATACAGCAATGCGTTTGTCCTACACTGAGAACAGTTTGCTGTAATTAACAACTTATCCTCCTCACTGCATTCCAACTTCCAAAATAAAAATAAAACATAGAGACTCTCTAGTTTTAATATAATCCTACTTTGTTAGACTGATATATTATAAGAGTTTATGGGAAAATGAGTTTTTCATTTTTCTGTAACCAGACATTTAGTTTACTCTATTCCAGTAAGCAGACTGTGGACTAGATGTTCACTGACCATCAACCATGACATTGACCTCTAGATCAGAGAGAAAATCAACATGCAGAGAAGTTCCAAATCTTCTATGCATCATCTTACGTGTATTGAGCAAATAAGGAACTTATTCATCGTCTCAGAGTCCATAGCTACAACGTTTTCCCATACCTTTTAGTGGGTTCACCTGAAATAAAAAGCCCTTTGTAGTTAACATGTTTTTTTATTTTGTTTAAATTTATCAGGGCCTTTGTTTGGAACTCAAGAACCATGGCATTTCATTTCTCTGCTTACTTCTAAGAATGTAGTGAATACATTGACTTCACAGTTCTTCATTTCCTGAGAAAGGAACTCTTACACATAATAAGAGATAATTGTATAAATAAATAAACTGCATAAATTGTGAGTTTATTCTTTCTGATCATTTTTCTTTCTGGCTTCTTTTGAACACACCCCACATTTTATTTAAGATAATTAGTAGGATTGTGTTGGATGTCTGTGATAGATTGTTATTAGTATTGATGCTTCATTACATAACAGTTTCTACTAAGGATATTTATTATAAACTGCCATTCAGTTTCAAGACTCTAAAATAACTCACTTATGTGCTTTTATTGATTAAATGAAGTATATGTAGCATATTTCAACATCAGTAATGCTTTATGTTTTGTGAAAGTTTTACAGTGTATAAAGCATTTTTATGTGCATTAACTCATCAGATTGATGCTGACGTATCTCCCATCTTTAGCAGATATGGAATCCTGCTAAAGGTTGAAAATAGGGTGTGAAGTTGAATTCAGAAACGAGGATGGGAAAAGCTGGCAGGAGATATTCCAGAAAAGATGCAGAGTCAGCTACAGATAAAGAGCAGACAAAGCAGAAGGACCAAATCCAAATAAGAACTAACGTGGGAATCAGAAATCAAGGCGTGATCTGAGGGCCAAGTTGACAATGTTCAAAGATGAAGCAAGGCTGACTCTCCCAGTCATTAAGCATATGTCTCTGTGGACTTCTGGTTTACACTACTGAGACCTGTTTCCTTATCTGCAAAATGTCAATGACAACAATTATGTTTATCTCATAGTATTCCTGTCAGTGTGTTTGGGCAGAGAGTAATTAAAACAACAACAACAACAGCAACAAAACACTGGCATTAAAGTTTCTCTATGGAAAGTCTGACCTGGTTGTAGAGAAAGTCCTTAAGTGGCTGCTTCCATACTAGCTGATGGAGTCCTCAGGGAATGATCTAGAATCAGATGAACAAACAAGAGAAGCTGCATGGCTTTGAAAAGGACTTTAACAGTCTTTGAGGATAAAGATTAGAGATAAGGAAGAAGAGCAGAGGTTAGAGAGGAGAGAGAGGACGGATGAAGACCCGAGTGAGGCTAAGCTGAAACAAAAAAGCAGCCTCAAGATACTTGGTGGTAATATCACTGAAGGATTTTTAGAAAATGATGTAAAATATTAGATTTTAAACTTTTTATGGTCCAGCAATTTAAAGCTCTTATGTTGTCCTGATCTCAGGAGCCTGATATACACATTTCTGTTTATAGAGGTGTTCTATTTGGGACATAAAGGAGTCAGGAGAACTTTCAATATGGGCTTATGCATACAAACACTGGAATAATATATTAGCAAAGTAGTTTTCAGTCAGACAGGAGTTTGAGAGAGCAAAGCTCCTCCAAGAATTTTGTAGTGATTACCAAAGATGCTGTGTCATCTACTAGATGGAGAATGAATTTTAACATAAGATTTATTTTGACTCAGGATAACCTCAGTGAGCATGTTGGTTAATTAATATAAAAGATAAAAAATTTTTTCACTACCTCTGGTATATAATAAATGACAGCAATCATTAATGATTTTATAATTAAGAAGTGATTTATGTATATTGAAAACATTTTGTTTTGCAGAAAATTAAGGTTGTAACTATTCTGAAAAGTCATGTTCCTAAAACTAATATTTGATACTCACAATAGCTCTGCAATATAGGCGTATTTTATTTTTGCCTTGTTTTATAAAGCAAAGTGATTCTCCAGATTCCCATATCTTAGGTAGCAGAACCAAACCAGAGTGAGGTTTCCTAATTCTTACTTCTTCTTGGACATAAGGGATATCCTCAAAAACTGCTTCTAATACATACGATGTCATAGTCATTTCTAGTCATAACAGTGTAGGAATTTAGAGACTTAACTGTTACGAAGATAAGTATGCCAGAGTTTTATTTGTGCCAATACAGAAATATAAAATGAAGCCAATGTTAACAATCAGACAGTAGCTTTCACAGGATTAATTAACTATAGGTTAATCAAAGTAATGAAGCCAGTTAGGTGATATCCATGACCCAGACTGACAGTGATGTTTGTATTGGTGAGGGACTTCTGAGAATATTCGCTTGTGCCATCTTGTGTCTTAGGGAAAGAAGGATTCTCTGTGGGTTTTTATTGGACCTTCCTCTTTAAAAAACATTAGATTTTCTCAAATTGGTTGAGGTTGTCTCATTAAAGTATTAGAACCTCAGATTCTCTAAGGATCATTCAGTCATAACAATATATCATTATTTTATTAAAGTAATATATCCAAGAGAACGTTAGATAGCTTTTCAGTCACTTAATTTTTGAAAATGGAAACCATTAAATTCAGACATTAATTCAAATGTTTATTTTCAAAACAATTACCTTAAAATAATCATGTTTGAGGACCAAAAAAAACCAAAAATAACTTAATTAGAGAGCAGCATGGAATGCTATTTAAGCGGCTTTCATTTATGTAGTTGCATTACATAAAACTACCTTTAACTCCAGCCATCATTTTGTTTGTCTAACTTTATTTTTTTTTTTGTTTGTTCATAGAATTCGTTCATTTGATCTTTTCCCCAACTGTGAGTTAGGGCCTCTCTGTTAAACTCATTGTCTCAGCTCACAATAAGAATGAAATCCCCCTTGTTATTTTGCATTCGAGACAGTTGCAGAAACTAGATTCTGTTAAAAAGTGCATAGCAATGTAAAACTGAGGCATATTAATTATGCCTCTAATAATGGTGCATGCACTAATAATATCAATGGTATATGCGTGGTAGCATTTGTAAGCAACATTCCAGATGTGAAAAAGCAGATAGCATGACCCTCTCACCTTGCAACGCGTAGCAAGTGAGAGGACAAAAATCTTTCACAAGCTGCCAGCTCTGATCTTTAAATGGAGGGCCATTTATGTGGCATCAGCAGCAATGACTGTGGTTTTTGCTTTTTGCTGGGAAGGATGAAAGTGTTGTGCTTAGCTTGTTGATTAACTCAACAAAGGAACCTGACTCTTAGAATTCAAAACACTTAAATACGAGCAATCATACACTTTTCTCTAAATATCCAGAATCACTTCTTTAGGGAGGAAGAAAAGATTGTAGGGTTGTTTTTTTAAAACACAGTAATGATTAAGTGAAATAGGGAAGCATTGTTTTGACAGATAATAGACTAGATGCTTAATTTTGATGCTTTTTGCAATAAGCCACATTCACATTATAATTTTTGTTTCCACATTCTCTGTTATGCTGGCTTCTAGTGTGTTTAAATGAGGCTGATATAGACTAATTTCCCTGCGGGGGTTTGTGGCTTTGGCTAAATTCCCAATGGGACATACTTTATCTGATTGCATGTATTTCTTTTGCATTTAAAGAAAGTATGGAATCTTTCACTTCCTGTTTTGTTGTACTCTGAAGAGGCATAACAGGTCTACTTAGAGATGGCTGTTTTTAATGCATGTGAATTAATACCCATAATCACAGGTATTCTGAGACTCTTTAGCACACGATGCAATTATTGAGGTTGATTTGAAATGAAAAATATTTTAAACACTCTACATGATTTCTCAGAATTGAGAATAAAGCTAGTTCATAAGTTTTAAAAACTTAATAAAAAAAAGATAATTGACCTTTTAAATATTACCCTATAATAATTCTAATGGCAACTACAAAAATTACAAAGCCTCAGTTCTCAGTACTTCTTGGGTATGACATAAAGGAATCACTTTTCCGATGAGCTTGGAGTTGTTTTTTTTTTTTTACTTTGTAGACAAAAAAAAGGAGATAAAAGAAAAAAAAGTTTACATATTTGAAATTTTCTAAAATGATTTATATATTCTTCTTCTTTCTTTTTTTTAAAAATTTTTAAAGTTTATTTTTGAGAGAGAGAGACAGAGACAGAGCATGAGCAGGGGAGAGACAGAAAGAGAAGGAGACACAGGATCCAAAGCAGGCTCCAGGATCTGAGCTGTCAGTGCAGAGCCCAAAGCTCGGCTTGAACTCATGAACCGTGAGATCATGAACTAAGCCGAAGTTGGCCCTTAATCGAATGAGCCACCCATGCGTCCCTCTTCTTTCTTAATTTATATTTGTTAACACTGCATTCTGTTATAACACCAATGCCAATTAAGGCCTGCAGCCTGTTTTTATCCCTGGGCTCAGTCATTCAAAATGTGTATGTTATTTAGTTCGATGTATTGCCCTAAACACTGGGGTTATAATGTTGACCCAGGTAACATGGTCACACCCTCTTAATCATACAGTCTAGCAGGAGTTTGGATACTAATCATATAAATTTAGTCATCACATATCTTTAATAATCACAAATATGATTAATAAGAAAGAAATAAAAATATGTGATTTCTCTGCTTTTGAAATAGCTTGTCCATTATTCGTATTTTTCTGCATTTTTTCCTCCTGCCTATAGTGTTTTTTATCCTCTAAATTTTAAGACCTAATTCCTCTATGCTTAGACATTGAAAAGTAGACAAAGGTGCTCTGCAGGCTTTGTGAGGCAATAAAAGTAAAACACAAACCTGATCATGGTACTATCATATATAACATCCCTCAATAGTTTTCCATTATCCTCAGTATATATTCAAAATTTTTAATGTAGCTCAAAAGACCCTTCATGGTGTGGGTCCAGCTTCTTTTTCCAGGTTCAGTTTTCAACATTTCTTGTGTTTTGTGCTTCCATTTTCCTGACTCTCTTTCATCCACTAGTGTGCTTTGCTCTCTTATCGCTTAATGATCTTTGACCATAATCGTCTTTTGCTGAAATTCTCCATTGTTCCACATCTATACCCTCTCCTAACCTTGCAAGTTCCCTCTTCTCTTTCCTAACTGTCTATTTCCTTTATCCTTCATATCCTCAGATCACGATCTTAATGTCACATTTTCTGTACAGTCTTTTGACTCATCCCCCATTGGTCATGTCCAGTTAGTCGGTCCTCCTGTGTATTTCCTTGCACCCTATTACTGAGCTCACATGGTCTTTTTAACTTATACAGCACTCTTTCCACCGTTACATTGAAAGTTATATGGAGAGAAGTACTAACTCTTGTTCAAAGACCTACCTCCATCCCTTGCTATGTGCTTAGCCCATAACGGCACTCGACAACGCTTCTAGAATTGAAATGTCAGAAAACCTAGAGTGATATTATCATATTTGTAATGATATTTTCCAATGCCAATCCTGGAGTGGGTACTCAATTAGTAATTATTGAATGCAAGAATATGCAAGCCAATCAGGAGTAAGGATCTTTGATGGGGTGCCTGGGTGGCTCAGCTGGTTAAGCATCCGACTTCAGCTCAGGTCATGATCTCATGGTTCCTGGGTTCGAGGCTGCATCAGGCTCTGTGCTGACAGCTAGCTCAGAGTCTGGAGACTGTTTCGGATACTGTGTCTCCCTCTCTCTCTGACCTTCCCCTGTTCGCACTGTCTCTCTCTCTCTCAGAAATAAATAAAACATTTAAAAAAAAGTTTTTAAAAAAAGAGTAAGGATCTTTGGGAGTTCTCTTTGAATAATTTATAGGAAATATGATGCCTGTCATTTCGTGGTGACCAGAAACTTGGGTACATTTCTTAAATATGTCTGCATTCCTGCCTCTGTTATATTATAGGTGAAGAAGAAAACGGCGATAGGAAGAAAACTTAAATTCTCATGCTTACAAATGACACATATTTGAGGTATGATTTTTGCAGATGTTTGCTCTTGTAATCTTAAGAATAACCTTATAAGTTAGGAACTTGGTTATGTGGATGAACACATTAGTGCCCAGTTAGATTAAGTGGCATAGTTGGGATTCTCATCCATCCTCTCACCAAAAGTGCAGAACCTCTTTCTACTATGTCTATCTGCTGGTTGACTATGTTCCTGAAGACAAAGCCATTGTAGAACATTGGCAAGAGTGGGGATTATTTTCCATAAAGAAGATTGGTGATCAGAAAATAGTCTTAAGAATACAAATTAATGACATATTTTAGTGTTCCCTGGTTGTTTTAGTCTGTTCACACTTCTATAATAAAATACCATAGACCAGGTGGCTCATAAACAAAAATATGTCTCACACTTCTGGTGACTGTGTAGTCCAAGATCGAGGTGCCAACAGACTCGGTACCTGGGGTGGGCCTACTTCCTGATTCACAGAAGACTGCCTTCTCATTATAACCTCATATGACAGAAGGAGCAAGAGAGTTCTCTGAGGTATCTTTATGAGGGTAATAATACCATTCATTAGGGCCCTGCCCTCATGACCTAATCATCCAGCAAAGTTCTCACTCCTAAATATCATATTAGGAGTCAGTATTTAATACATGGATTTTGAGGGGACCCCAACACTCAGTCTATGACAGTGGTCATTTGCAAGGCCATGATGAAGATTGATTCATGATGCATATGCATCACAGGTCCAGGGTATTATCCTGACCTATTACAATATGACAAGAGCAATGGATTTAGAGTTGGAAAATCTACATACCAAATTTCAGCTATACATGTCATAATAACTTCCATAAGCTCTTTTCTGCAGTTTCTTCAACAATTATTATTAATGCTCTTCGGTGTTTCTGTGTGTGCATCCAAAGTGAACTCCTGGTGGGTAAGAGCTGAAGGGAGCTCATCTGAGTATCCCCAGGGCCTCACACATAGCCTGACCTCTACATCAGGCCTATTGACATTTATTGAATTAAATACAATTCCAAAAGTCTAATCTTCACAGAAGCTCTTCTTCATATCCTGATTATATAGGCAGGTGCTCTGACCCCAGGAGAAGCAGAAAAACTAAGTTGAGTAACTTTGTTAAGGCCCAGAACTTCTGCCCAGGCAATTTGCATTCCCCAATAAATATTACATACTTTCCCAAAATTTCCCTGCTGTACTTTAAAAAAAAATGTTTTCTAGACTGATAAAATTAAGAAAACAGAGGTTCCTGTGTGGCTCAGTAGGTTAAGCATCTGACTTTGTCTCAGGTCATGATCTTGTGGCTTGTGAGTTCAAGCCCCGCATCAGGCTCTGTGCTGACAGCTCAGAGCCTGTAGCCTGTTTTGGATTCTGTGTTTCCCTCTCTCTCTACCCCTTTCACTCATGCTCTGCCTCTCTCTCTGTCTCAGAAATAAATATTGTGGAGGCAGGGAGGGAGGAAGGAAGGAAGGAAGGAAGGAAGGAAGGAAGGAAGGAAGGGAGAGAGAGAGAAAGAAAGAGAGAAAGAGAGGAAAGAAAGAAAGAAAGAAAGAAAGAAAGGGAAGAAGGAAGGAAGGAAGGAAGGAAGGAAGGAAGGAAGGAAGGAAGGAAGGAAGGAAGGAAAGAAGAAGGAAGGAAAGAAGGAATGATGGAAAAAAGAAAGAGAGAAAGAAACAAACATTGCATTCAAACAAGCAACTACAGTTGGTTGCTTCACAAAAGCCGTTTTAGAGGTAGAATTGCCTTTCATTGGCATCTTGAAAACAGCTAGCCACCAAATTTCACAGGTACTCCTCATATATTCTGAGTCTTCTCTGGGCATTATAATATCATTAGATAGCAATAAAACTGATAAATCAAAAAGAAAGTTACCTTTCTAGATAAAAGGGCCTCACAATCATATCTCAACCCTTTTGATGCAGCGTATAGTGAAGGAAAGTCATGCTGTACTTGAGCATCTTAAAAACCACTATGGAATTCCAGCACACCTTTTATGGCTGCTGAGCATGGAGGCCAACATAAAAATAACCACTGACCTGAAAACTCAGAAAGCCCTTTTTACTAGATTTTGAACACGCTCGCAGTAGTTTCAGAATGCCGGGCCTGAGTGAGCAGAGGGCATGTCTCACTCCTTCTGTGCAACATGCTTGGTTTTATTTCATTCAGTGTAAGAAATGAAATGACAGAATCTTGGGCAACACACGTCTCCCAACGGCTTATTTCATCCGAGAGCAGTCGGTCCATTAGCAGTCAGAAAACGTGGATAGGAGGCGCGTGGGTGGCTTAGTCGGTTAAGCGTCCGACTTTCGCTTAGGTCATGATCTCGCGGTTCGTGGGTTCGAGCCCCGCGTCGGGCTCTGTGCTGACTGCCAGCTCAGAGCCTGGAGCCTGTTTCGGTCTGTGACTCCCTCTCTCTCTGACCCTCCCCTGCTCACGCTGTCTCTCTCTCTCTCCTAGAAATAAATAAAGCATTTAAAAAAAAAAAGAAAGAAAGAAAGAAAACGTGGATACTTTGCCTGCTGGAAATGTCGTGGCTCAAGGCTAGCGCTCTGGACACCTCATTGCCAGAGTCTACAGGCTAGAGCAAAGTGGAAGGAGAAAAGAGTCCCCAAGGAGTGTGGTAGCAAAATAGGGCTCTCTTTTCAGTGGCCCCTTATTTCTTACCTGATTTTACTGCCACCCAATACCTAATAATAAGGTTTTTAAAGCTACTAGAATATTAATACTTAGACTTGCCTGCCATACTCAAGATCTTTCTGTGTCTAAGCTGGCAAAATATGCCATTGGGATTTTGGAAGCTTTTTCCCCCCACCATTCTGCCACCCTCTCACAAAGGTTTTCAGTCTTATCCAAAGTGAGCTGTTATTTTGGGTACCAAGCCTTTCTTTCTAAAGTAACTTTTCAAAGATTTTAAATGTAAATGAATCACATAGGTTGGTATAAGCATATAGGTTACATTTTTCTTTCTCCAAGATAAATAACACAAATGAGATTAGTGGATAAAAGTGTTTGGTTTACATTGATTGTGGATGACATCTGGTCCAAAATGCTTAAAACTAATCCCAGCCACCAGCCATCTGACAAATTCTCACAAGTTCTTCTCTTCTAATTCAAAAATTCCTTTTATTGGCAGAAACTTTGGAAACAACTCCTTGGAATGAATTTCTATGAACGGCTTGGCATGTTTGTGAATGGTGTCTAGTGAATGGGGAAAGTATATGAGTATAATACACTGCACCTGTTATGAACAGGCATAAAAATATCACCAAGAGCAACATGTGATATAAAAAAACAATTTTACCGAATAGGATTGAATCTTGATAAGAGATATTCATATTTACAATAAGGAAAACCTGAATCATGCAGGTGTTAGTATATTAAATGGAGATAATTCATACATGCCTAGCAATAGATCATCTTCGAATGTAACACTTCAGATTAAATGGACTCCTTCCCTAAGGCCAGAAACCAATTAATATATTATAGTTGGATTTTAGGTCTAATATTGCCAAATAATTCTGATAGTGTCTATAAATAAAGGAGAATAGTTAGGTTTTCCTTCAATTGAGTATGGGTGACTAATGTTATTCCACAGAAAATGAAGAAATTCGTGGGATTATGCCCCATAGCTATGTCACATGGTGTCTTCCATGTTGTTCTAAATTAAAGATGCATTTTTATCACAAGGTTAAAAACCTTTTATACAACACAGCATTTTATCTCTTGCAGATATGGCTATGTAGCTCCAAAAGAAGAAATGATTACTTGTGGACAATTTCACTGTGTCCTAATTGATCCCCATTTCTAAATGTTCTTCAGATCACTGCTCTCCTCTCAATCTTCACTTCTACTCTATAGGCTCAGACTTTATGTCATTTCAAAAGGATTACACCAACAGCTTTCCTCTTCAGGCCTGCCAAAGTACTCCTTCTAAATTCAAATTTTTTTCCCTCCCTGTTTTATACCCTTCAATGGCTCCTTCAATATCTCCAGAGTAATATCTGGACTTTTTACCATGTGGTTTTTTGAATAATAACTTTCCCTCAAAGATGCCTATGTTTTCATTCCCGAAACGTGTGAATATGTTACTTTCCATTGCATAACAGAATTTGCTGCTGTGATTAAGATTCTTGAGATGATAACATTATCCTGAATTATCCAGGAGGATCCAATGTAAACACAAAGAGCCATATAAGAAAGAGGCAATAAGAACAACAATCAGACCAAAAAAATATATATATATGATGTTACAATGAAGCCAGAGTTCAGAATGATACACTTTCAAGATGGAGGAAAGAGATAGAAGCCAAGGAATGCAAGGGGCTTCTGGAAGCTAGAGAAAACAAGGAAATAAATTCTTTTTTGAAGCTTTCAGAAGGAATGAAGCCCTGTTTATACTTTGATTTTAGATTTCTGACCTCCAGAACTGTATGAGCATAAATTCATTTAAGCCACTAATTTGGGGGTAATTTGTTAACAGCAGCAACAGGAAACTAATACAAGTCTAACTAAGGACTGGCATGTAATAAGTGCTTGATAAATAATTAATACAGAAATAAATGAGAAAATGAATTAATAGTTATAAAGTCTTGTTTCTTTATGTTTTTGCATCTATCTTTGTGTATTGTGTATTGGATGGTAATCCTGTGACTAGGATTACAATGATATATAGAGACTTCCCTCATCAGAAAAATGTGTTTCCAAACTGCAATGTGAATATTTCATATGGAAATTCGAGCTTATTTATTTACCACAGAAGTGTACCAAGCTGACCAATGCAGTGTTCCTGTTAAGAAGGCACCCTCTGCACTCAGTCGGGCACATTCAAACCCCGGCCCCATTGCCCACTGGCTGTATGACACTATACAAGTCTTTTAACCAAATTGTGTGCTAGCTTCCTCTTCTACTTAACTCCTACTTAAGCATTTTGTAAAGACTAAATGAAATGAAATATATAAAGAAGACGGTCATGTATCTGCCTATATTAAGGGCTTAATACATTTTAACTGTTATCATTAGTGTTGTTATTAGGGTTTATTCTATAGAACTCTCATCACAGATATAAATATTGAAACAGTTTGGTTGTGAAAAGTGTTAAGAGCTCAATTGGATTTATTCAGCAAAAATTTCAGCTGGGTTTACCTTCATGGAATGTCTTGACACTTGCTCGTATGTAACTCCTATTCTGATACGTTATTCAGTAATAAAAGTTATATGATTTTAGCTTTTACAATGTACCAGTTGCATGCAGCAAAACATAAAATATTTCCCAGTAATGTATGTATGTATAATTTTTATGATTTAAATTATTCAAAGAAAAAAAGTTGGTTAGATACCGAAACTAGTGTTCATATCTAGGCTTATTATCTCTGAACATACATATTGACAATGCAGGATTTTTAAATAAGTAACTGACTGTTTAAGTGGAAAATGAAATGCTTGATAATTACAAAGATTTCAAGCAAGGAATTTTCTACAGACAGCTTCTCATTTTAGAATACTGTGAGACAATATTTTTATTATTGTTTTGACCTAGTGTTTATGAGTTTGGAGCTTGGCAGGTTTCCTGACTATTGTTCAAGTTCTGATTGAAAACCTGGAATTCATCTGCTTTACATGAATTGTTCTATTCAAATACAACAGACTCTAAAATGTTTGATCTTACTCGCTTAGGTCATTCACAGTGCTGCTGGTGGTGCTGTATATGGTGACAAAATGGACACATGATTAACTTTTACTAAGTTACAAACATTGGGAATGAAATGGAAGCCATCATATATATTTCTCAGGTTCAATGGGTTAAAGAAGACCTCATAAGAACAGCTTGAGGTTGTTCTGTTTCATTTTTCTTTCAAAAAATATTTTTAAGAGGGGTACCTAGGTGGTTCAGTCGGTTGGGTGTCCAACTTCAGCTCAGGTCATAGTCTCACTGCAGTGAGTTTGAGGCCCGTGTTGGGCTCTGTGCTGACAGCTCAGAGCCTGGAGGCTGCTTCCGATTCTGTGTCTGTGTCGGTCTCTGATCCTTCCCCATTTGCTCTCTCGTGCTCTCTTTCTCTCTCAAAAATAAACATTAAATTAAAAATATACATATTTTTAAGAAATATATCATAAGCCTTAATATATTACATGCAAACTGATATTCTTGTAAAAAAAAAAAAAAGAGTGATTGTTCTCTTGCCCACATTGTTAAATAAGAGATAGCTATATCTAAAGTTTCCATGTCTTTCTAGGCAATAAATCATTTTTTAAGCTTCATACATGGAGGAGTTAAGTACTTCTGACATTTGATGCCATATCATACTTGCAATGGTTACTATACCTTTATGTATATCTGTTAATTAGTAGCTTATCATTACCAAATATTTTTTATCAACAATTTACTTATTTTTCATTCAATCAGGCATTCAACTGTTGATTGAATAATTCTTAGGCACTTCACACCAGATATTAGCTATATGCTGACAGTGATATACAACCCGGAACTCAAAGATTAAGATATAATATGTAGTTCCCTTTTTACTTCATTATTAAAACAACTGCCATTGCCATGTCAATTCTACTTTTGTTGCACTGAGTCAATATGGGTACAAGAGAAATCATTTAGAAAAACTTGAATTAGAATAATTTTGGGTTTTGTGATCTATTGGAGACCAAACTATGAAAATATTTAACTCTATGTATTCTGCATATTGTGAGAATATATTTATCAACAAACACTAAGATGGTTAAAGAAGCAAATGTTGTTTCAGTTGCTATATTAACCAGCTTGAAATATATTTTGTTCATAGTCTTCTCAGCATAAAAATATTCAGTGCCTCCTTATTTCATAGAAGATAAAATAAATTCAATTCAATAAACATTTATAACATACACTGTGTGCAAGGCATTGTGCTAAGTGTTACATGCCGTAGCTCATGAATCATAGCAGAATTTGCAATGTACACACAAAGATTTGAGAGAAGCAGCATAAAAATGCTTTGTGTTTTCAAATTATTTTTGCCTGGGAGAATCTGAAAAAGCATGTTAGTAACATGGCCACTATGGGTAATTAGCATTTTGATGTTGGAGATAGTAAAGTGTAGTAGATGGTATTATAGTAGAATGCATTCACTGCCTCTCCCTGATGGGCTGGCCTTGGATAATAATTATAATTCTAAGCCAATTGGTCAGATTTCCTCAAATAATCTGCTCTGGTTAATAAAATGTGCACCATTTCCAAGGAAAAGCTTTAAGAGTCAACACATGGTTCCACTATCTCTATTTTCCTTCTGCTAAGACACTATTGTGTTCTAGATAATAGTTTGTCCATTTGCCTTGTTCTGAGGATGAAGGGGACATGAAGCAAAACCACAAGCCAAGCATGATAAGCATGAATGTGAGTGGGGAATAAACCTTTATTGTTTTAAACCATTGAGGTTTGGAGCTATTTGTTACTAGAGAAAAAATGTACTATAAACTGACTGATAACAGAGACAAGACATTCAGGATGATGACACCAGAAGCACAAAAGGCACAAAGACAAAAAATTAAGCAGGATTTGTGAGTGGTTACAGAAATAAGACATTTGATTTGAGGACAAAGTGAAGAAGGAAAGATGTACATAGAAGTGGAATTTCTATCAGTACTGTAGACTTCCTTATGATCTTGGAGGCTGGAATTCGTAGTAGCTAACACCTAACTTAATAGGCAGTAGGTAAACTACCAGATGTTTAAAGGAACATTCTGGGGTGCCTGGGTTGCTCAGTCAGTTAAGCGTCTGACTTCCGCTCAGGTCATGATCCAGCAGGTTGAGAGTCCAAGAACCGCTTTGAGCTCTAAGCTGACAGCTCAGGTTCTGGATTTCCCTCTTTCACTTCCCCTTCCCCACTCACACTCTGTCTCGGTCTCTCTCAAAAATAAATAAACATTAAAAAATTTTAAAAAAGGAATGTTCCTTCGGGTAACCTGGATGGCTCAATCAGATAAGTGTCTGACTCAGTTTCAGCGCAGGTCATGATCTCATGGCTTTTTAAGTTCAAACCCCACATTGGGCTCTGCACCTAGAGAGGGTTCTCTCTCTCCCTCTCTCTCTGCCCCTTCCCTTCTCATGCTTTCTCTGTCTCTCAAAATTAATCAATAAACTTAAAAAATAACAAAAAAATAAGTAAAGGAACATTCCTTCAACAGCTAAAAATAGAAGTCATTGGAGTAGAAAGGGGTGAGAAGTAGAGAAAGGGGTGGGAAGTAGAAGACCATTCTTTGGCTGTATTTATTGATCACCAATAAAATAAAAAAGAGAAAGAAGATGCCAAGTTGATTGATTCGGGGGGCCGGATTACTGGGAGCTTGGTGGATCCTGTGGTGGAAATCACTAAACTGGAGAAGAAAGAGTTTCCAAGAGGAGTGCCAATTATTGTGAACTTAAAATAGAAATATGTTTAAGAGATGGAAATGTCCAATGTCCAATTGGAAATCTAAGTTTGGAAGTGAGGAGAGATCTTGCGGCTAAAGATAGTGACTTGAAAGTTAAAACACTGGTTAACTATGAAATGCCTAACATAGATATTTGAGGTAGAGATTTGCAGTTGAAAATTTGAGAGGTTAGGGGAGCCTGGGTGGCTCAGTTAAACGTCTGACTTTGGCTCAGGTCATGATCTCATGGTTTGTGGGTTTGAGCCCCTCCTTGGGCTCTGTGCTGACAGCTCAGAGCTGGGAGCCTGCTTTAGATTCTGTGTCTCCCTCTCTCTCTCTGCTCCTCCCCCACTTGTACTCTGTCTCTCTGTCTCTCTCAAATACAAATAAACATTAAGAAAAGGACAAGAAAATTTGATGGGTTCGAGTGGGATGGGGAAGAGGTGCATCTACAAAGTTGTCATAGTAGCAAATGGGAAAACCTGGACAATAGAAAATAGAACTCATTTTTGTTAATCCCTCATTTGGGAAACCAAGTGATAGATCTTAAAGAACATGGCTTGCTACCATTTGGGTTATGACATTCTCAACCTTTGTGATCTGAACAACACATTTTACTTCTCTGTCAGTTTCATCATCAGTAAAATGGAGAAAATAAATTGCACCTTGGTTGGGAGAATTTGGAGATAATTAAATGGCATGACTTAACTGAAGCATATCTCACTGTGCTTGACACATAGAAGGGACCCACTGCTAGTTCTTATTTCTAACATTTTTATCCAGGACTTCTCTGTGTCAACCCATTGTACCAACAGTGATCTAGCTATCTTGCCCATATATCTGAATCTTCTTGAAGTCCCTTTAAAAGACTCAGTTCAAATCTCATCTGCCTTACAAAATATTTCCTGACATCCTAGCCTCCCCCAAATTGCTGTATCATCTATTATCTCAGGCATGAGGCTCACAATTTACCTTTTGTGTCCTTATTTCTTTCCAGACTACAAGTCACTTGAGAACAAATATTGTCTCACATATTTTAATTTCCAGCACCTTTTGCAGTGTTCCACTTAGAGTGGAAACATAAAAGAAATATCTGTATTGATATTTTTAATACAATGGCAGTTCTCTCATCTAACCCAAAGGGGATCTGTAGTTAAAGAATTTTAAAAGATTGTTACAGGTGAAACTTACATAACATATATGCCTTACAATTTATGTCAACTTTAAAGAACACATGCAGAGGACATGGAAAAGATAACCCTATGCAAATAACCCCTAGCATGGGTAGTATTCATGTCCCCAGTGTGCCTATGAGTGCCGGTTGTCTTTGAGCATCTAGGACTGAAGTATATGGAGATGACCTCTTCCATGTCACATGGGCTCATGAATTCAGCATGCCTGTTGACACTTCACTTTTTCCTAATCCCTGCCTATTTCCAATCATCACACACTTGTTTATTTTCCAAGTCAGCATTCCTTATCCTAAAATAGACACATGATAACCTAGCTTTAAGACCATCACCATTGCAAAGTGATGGGTCTCCCCAATTCCAGCCTCTCCTTTTTCATTCTGAACACTGAGGCTTTTGAACTCTTTAAGTATTAGAGTTGATACATCTCCCTTACTCTTCATCATTTTTCCTGCTTTGAGAACTGGCCTGATACGCTAACGTGTTCCTACTGTATATTTTTGGAGTTGGAACCAGAGAGGGTTAGTTGTTCAAGTATGGACTCCTCACCCAAATTGAGGCTACCAAGTAACCCACCCAACATATGCAAAATTGGAAAAAATGACATTGTAATAGTGACCACTGGTGGTTGTTATTTTAACCAATGAACACCATCAGCAGAGATGACCAAATCTGTCTAGTTCTTATTCATTTCTAAGCTTAGTTTTTCAAATCTTTTTTTCCCTCCTAAGGTAGCTAGAGAGTGTCTGTTATTTCTGACCCAAAGAATACTAAGCGTTTGTTTATACTAAATAATATTCATGTGATTTTGGTTATGTTATTATCAACCAAAGGGTTAAATAACTTTATTGTTATCTATTTTCAAAATTTCAAATCCTTAGCCTGAATGTTGAGAGCTTCCATCATCTTTTTAAAACTGTGTTGTGACTTTATTCCCTTCACTCTCTTTCACACATTTCCTATAATTATTACCATGTGTGAGTCTGATCTACCCTATAAAGATGTTGCTAAGAGTGTAAGTTTTGGCATCACATTGTTAAATCCAAACCTTGGTTTTCCAAATTAGTGAGTGACCTTTACAAGCAACTTAAATCTCTTGTGTTTCACTTTCTTAATATCTAAAACAGGGATAATAATGATGGTATATATTCATCGAGTCATTATAAGTATCGAGTAGTTAATATTCACAAAGAGCTTAGATTAATCCCAGTACAACATTCAAGATTAAATAAATGTTACTAGGATTATTATTTGTTGTTCCTGAATTATACTTGGTATTTTACCATCTCTGAATTACCTCCTACTGTTCTCTATTTCCACAAAACTTACTGATATCTATTGATCAAACCCAGCTCAAAGGACACCTCCTCCAGAGAATCTCCCTAAGGCCCTGAAGCTAAGTCAGTTTCCTTCTAAGGTATTGCCATAGCATGTCATCATAGTACATCCTCATTTCCAGCTCTAGAACAATGCCCACATTCTACCTTGATTTACTGATACATATGTATATGCCTTATTTTTCTCTAATATAGACTCAGAGGAAACCATCTGTATGAGTGAAATGTTTTATGTTCTGCACACTTAGCATAGTGCACAAACTTAGCCTCGAAAGAAATGTTTGTTAACAGAATAGCAGGAAAGAAATATTTTGTATCTTACCCTCATTCTCACCATGTAAAATAAAGTATATAAATAGGACACACTTTTAACAAAGAAAGGAAATGGTTTGTTCGAATATACCCAGAGATTTAGTAACAGA
This sequence comes from Hyaena hyaena, assembly GCF_003009895.1. Lineage (NCBI taxonomy): Eukaryota > Metazoa > Chordata > Mammalia > Carnivora > Hyaenidae > Hyaena > Hyaena hyaena. The sequence continues at coordinate 682,661 of NW_024081515.1, forward strand.
TTGGGGGTTAGAGATATGGTGTTGATATCAACTTCCAGTCCATTTTTCTCTAACTCATCCCATGTCAGAGCTTGGCCTTCTAGCCAACTAACAGCACACACATTTAAATGGTAAGGAATCGAGGAAGCGGCAGTTATTGTGATTGGTTTTGATCCTTGAGTATAAATTTACAATTTTAAGTGTGAATTAGAATACACTCTTTAGAAGCCTGTGGAGAATAATGTGTCCTGAAAAGAAAAATTGAACATAAGTTTGCTTTTTTTTTCATGTGGAAAGCTCAAGTAACTGTACCTCTTTAACTCTGCTTTCTACTGTGCCCCAAGTTTGGGCATGTGGTAAAAGGCATGGTCAAGTCAATGGGAGATCAACAGAAGCTGTGCTGATCCGTATAGATGTGCCCATTAATTTAGTTGCTTAGTAACTCAGACGTGAAGAGATTCATTGGTCAAAACTGAAACTCAAGAACAAGATGATAATGGGGAAGCATAGTCTGTACCCACTCTACATGCAAATTGCTACAATAATTTCCTTTGATGTGCACTCAAATCAGTCCACCTTAATAAGAAAATCACAAAATTTAAGATCTCTTTGGCTCCTCAGCTGATGTTTCTACTAATAAATCTTCTCACTGTTTATTTTGGGCAAAACACAAGTCTAAAAGGGGTACTCCATTCTCCTTTATTACATTTGATTTAAATGTTATTGAGGATACATTTGGAAATAAGAGGAAACATGATACATCTATATCTCACTGTTCCCAGATGCAGGCATGGATAAGAAATGAAGAAATCAAAACCACAAACTAGGGTCTGAATTAAAATTTATAATTTCATTAAATATAAATAGACTACAGTGTTGAACTTTGCCCTTGACTGGCGCATTTCAACAGGAAATTGACTGTATCTTTAGTGTCTATTAATGTTTTCTTATGATTAAGTTGCTAGAAATCTTTCCTTTTAGAGTTCCACTCACTTTATGTAAGAATAGGGCTTAAAAATCATTCTTATTGTTTCCTTCCTTTTTCATAATCCCTCATTTATTTGGACTACGTTATCATCATACTGGGGGATGTCTATGCTGATGGCATTTTATAGGTCACATTTCTGTTATGAATTCAAGAATGTTAGCTGTGCAATTGTGGAAGCAAGGGGGAGGTTGAGATCATTTTGTTATGACAGAGCCATGACTTGCTCCTTAAATTATGATTGAACACTTTTATATTGCACAGATATCATTACTGTGTGACAGTCATTTCTAATTGATACAGATGAAAACTGGAATTCCCTCAATTCTTGGGCAGAGGGACTCTTGCTGAGAGGAAAGAGGAGATCCCCTACTAGAGCAGGTGCAGAGGAGGGAGATATTAAGGATATTAAGGTTCTACCTCTGTAACCCCCCCAGATTTCTCTTTCCTAGGTCACCATAAGTTAAAATCAATCATCTCCATTGTATGTAACACTGGAATGAATAGAATTGAATTTCTATTCAGTTCCTATCTTGCAACAGTGCTTTATGAGGATGATCACTGAATAAACAACTTTATGACAACCTCCTTTAACTGCAACCCTAAAGTCTAGATACAACATATAGATAAGGAAAAATATATCACAAAGGTCGTAAGCCTAAGAGGTGTCAAGCAGAAACAATGTATGTCATTCAGTAAATTTCATAAAAGAGTTGTGTGTGTCACAATCACAGTTATTTCCATTTCCCTTGGAGAATTATTTGGTGCTTAATTACAGATATGGTTTGACATGTGGTCTATGGCAAGTTAAGGAGTAACACAGAGTGATATGGATAAATATGGACAAAGCCAATGCAGGTCTCTCGGGCCAAATGACATAATTATTGGCCAAATTAGTTTGGAAAACTTTTTGCAAGGCGAGATTCATAAGGTTTTAAACTTTTGGATCTCTAAGCCAGGAGATCATTTCAGAAGACTCTGTGAAGCCAGCAGCATATGCTTTTTAATTCTTTCTTTAAAAAAGACCGCTCTATCTATGCTTCTCAGAAACACACACCCACACATTCAACAAATAGGTCTTGGATTTATTCTGTTAATACTGACAGAAGAATGGTATTGCATAAATAAACCAAAGCATCCTGATCCCAGACAGCATAAACTAATCATGGATGCTGCCAGATCCAGTATATAAATAAATAAAAACCATCGGAACAGCAAGCTAATGTTCAGTGAGATATAATCAAACTTTGGAATTAAAGTTTAAAAAAATTACATTGCCATCAGGCAGATTTATGAGCAAAAATAGATTTCCTTCAGGCAAGTTTATAGAGAGAAAAAAGAAGACTCTTTTTAGGACTGAATGGTGGGAATCACCACATTTAGGAATTTTTTACAACCATGGTCTTAAACTATGGGGAATTTTTAAAAATCCAGATTCCTTGGGTACTCCCAAGATTAACTGTGCTCGGTCCTGAACTCCAGGTTCCTCTATAAATAGTCTATTTGACAGTTCCATGTACAAATCCAATAAACCTCTCAGCCTTAGCGTCTCTAAAAGGGAACTCTTACTCATCCTTTAGTCCCTATTACCAAATACACCTCCCAAACCTGTTTATTACTCAGGGTGCCTGTCTTGGTTAAAAAGCACGAGCATTCACCTTGTCGTTTATTCTGATAACTGGAAATTACCTTCTCTATGTTTCTCAAACCTCACACCCAATACACCACCTAAATTTGTACCTCTACCTTCAAAACCTATCCAAACACAACCATTTCTCACCATCTCCACTGCCACCAGCCTAGTTGAAGTCACCACTTGACCTTTCCCGGAATGCTAAACTCCTAACTGGTCTCTCTCCTCCCAGGATCCAGCACAAAAGGTCCCAGAGGATCTATCTGCCCACTCCTCCAATCTCACTTCCTATAGAGCTCCACTTCACTCTTGAGATTCCAGGAAAAAAAAAAAAAAAAAAAGGACCAGCTTGTCCATCCCCAAACATGCCAAGAAGATGCCTTTGCAGTGGCTCCTTTCTTCTCTTGGAATGTCTTTCCCAGAGGTCCACATGGCTTGCTCCTTGGCTTCATTTAGCTCTCTGTTCAAACATCACTCAGACGCTTTGTCTTACTGTCTCTCACCATTTTCTACCTCTTAGTCTGATCTATTTACACTCTATCAGTTATCACTACATGAAATGGTTTTATGTGTTTTTCTGTTTGGCTGGTTGTTTTGGTCTCATTAAAATTTAAGCACGATGAGGTCTGGGACTTTGTCTGATTCACTATAGTATTCAAAGAATAAGGAATAGTGCTTCACTTATAGCTGAAACATAAAAATTACTCGTATTTAAAAAAAATTCCCCAAGTTATTTGCATTCAGTCAGGTTGCAAAGCATTGATATATAGTCACTAAATAATTATTCTGTGTTTTCAAGAGTGATCTAGAAAGCATAGGCTGATATTTTGTATGAAATTCTTAATACATGTATTGCTTAAGACTATCTTAGAAGAGGGGTGACTGGGTGGCTCAGTCACTGATCCAACCAGCTTTGGCTCAGGTCATGATCCCACGGTCCATGGGTTCAAGCCCTACATTGGGCTCTGTGCTGACAACTCAGAGCCTAGAGCTGCTTCAGATTCTCTGTGTCTCCCTCTCTTTCTCTGCCTATTCCCTGCTCATGCTCTATCTCTCTCAAAACAAATAAACATTAAAAAAAAGACTATCTTAGAAGAAGATGTTGGTTTTTATTTCATTGTTTATGATTCAAAGATATCCTCCCACAAAGAGTATAAATATTTTATTTCCTCTTATTGGAATATTAATTGTTGGGAAGAAGAGACGCAGACCTGAATTGAGTCACTGTTGGCCAAATGTCTCTTCTTTTCAGATAATTGACAATGTAACTCACTTGAGTACTTTGGAGACATAATAGGTGGAGGGATAAAGTGGGCTCAGGCCACTAGTGGTTTAAATCTTGATTTTCTTGTGATCTCTGCCATGTGGTCTTGTTTCTCTAACTCTCAGTTTATTCATCTATAAAGTAGGACTATTAAACTGAGCTCTCAGGGTCATTTGGATGATCAAAATATATATGTAAATATTCATTGATTTCAGTAAAAACTCCTGGGTCACATTCCTGACCCCACTTACACACACACACACACATACAGCCTCAACTGATACCTGACACTTGAAAGGCATGCCATATGCTGGGTCCCCCTCATTTCTCTACTAAAAATACAATTTTGAAAGTAATTTAATATCGAACAAGGTAGGTATAAACCCCTTTACCTCTTTCGCCTTACTTTCTTTCACTTTCTTGTTGTTGTAAAAGCCTCCGGTTTCCCAGGGCTTTTCAAAGACCTTGGCTAGTAGAGTGGTGGTTATTTTCCACAAAATATTTAAATATGAACGTTAACTCGGAGAGGCGCTTGATGGATTTCTTGGCAAGATGAGTCTGTAATACTGCCTTTCTTTGGGAGATATTATTGGCTTTTTCTTCCGATTTGTCTGGTACCATTCTATAAAGGGAAACCTCCAATGGGCAGTTGCAATGCAGATTGAGATCTGGCATTGCGTGACTTTTCACAGGTCGCTAGTGCTGAGGTGTTTCCCTGCAGGCATCCAATGAAGGATAGACAGTCGCAGATGTCACCTTCAGAGTGAAGGATGGCACCCAGTTTTGTTGTTAACAGGAGTCCTATTGTAATAGCTTCATACCTCAGTTGGAATGGTGAGGCCACATACAACTGTGGAATATTTTAGCTAAGCAGATGTGCCTCTTCAGTAGAAAGATCAGTCAATTATTTGAAAGCTCAAGAGCAGAAATGACTTTCTTATAATGTTAGACTTGGGAAATCAAGGCAATACATCAGCAGTTTTGTCCTGAAAACTTTATGCCAGCTTGTTAGTCTGCATTGGGAGAAATATTCAAAACTCGTGGTAGTGCTATTCCTCAAAGAGAAGAAAATGGTCTGGAAAATGGGCAGAATGATTGGGGAGGGCCATCTCTGTCTGGAATATGCCTCCAGAGGGATAGCATATGAACTACCCACAGGGGCACCATAGCCTGTGATCCGAAGCACAGGATTTGGGGAGAGAACTATTTCTGCAAATGTAATATAGAATAAGGAGAGTGTTGTTTCTCAGTGCTAGAGTCTAATGCCTTTTCTGAAATGCAGGATTTCCACAGGAGTCTGATACTGAAACTTTGCTAAGGACCTTAGAGATAGCCTACTATGTACCCCTTTCTTTTGTGTGTGGATGAAAGAACAACTGTGGCTTACCCAGCATTTGACAATTAGCACCAAAGCCTATGCTTCCTGTCTGTGTCCATATAAAAAAGAAGCACATTGACTGACATATTTCTCCCCCAAAGACAATGGACTGCTGGATGCAGATTCTATTTGGTGAGCTTTTGTTTTGAAGCCAGAACACACCGTTTCTGACTTAATTTATGTTTAAACACACAGTGATCCCCCATGCATTTTGCTTAGGTGTGTTTCAAGCCCTGAATGGATAATTATTATGGGATTGCAGTTATCTGCTTAGAAATTAATGGCTTTCTCACAAGGATGGGTAAATGTTTTCAAACTAATTTTGTTCCTTCATCATCACTGTTTAGTAGAAATGCTTCTGAAGTACTTGGCCTGCTAGTTCAGAATAAATTAAGAATATTTTTGTCTCTAAAACTTGGCAAAAATGATACTAAAGCAGAGTTATTTGAGATAAGAGAATAAATTCCCAGGAATTAGTCTCTATTTTTATTTTCAATAACCCTTTTCTTTAACTCGATGTTCATGAATTTTAGCAACTACTGTGACAGTCAAACTTGGTGAAGAGTCAATGAACAGTTACCAAAGAGAACTGTTTGAACACAGATGTATTTGTTCATTGATACATTTATTCATTCAAAAATAAATAAATGCATCAGCGCCTGCTATGGGCAATGTTCTAGGCATCAGGGAAATAATGGGTAAAATAGTCAAATTTTTACAGTCTGGTGGAATTTACATCCTACCAGATCTGTTCAAGAGCTGTCTGGACCCATGTTCATTGGGACCCCAAAGTTTCAGTTTTTCCACTAGAAAAGTTAAACTAGAGACAGACTTTTTCTTTTTGTTGAAAGTTTAGACTCCAGGAAACTGAGACCTGGAAAGGGTGTTGTAGATTATTTATATGAAGCCCTTCAGTCACTTTGCAGGTGAGTACAAGAAGGCTCCAGAAAATGACAGGTCTTTCCCAAGGTCCCAATGTTGCTCACTATCAGGTATTTTAGTAGCAGCTAGAGCTCTATACCGTTTATTTCCTAGGGCTTCCATAACAAAATACCACAAACAGAGTGGCTTAAAACAACATAATTTTATTCTTTCACATTTCTGGTAGCTAGAAGTCTAAGATCAAAGAGTCAGTACAGTTGATTCCTTCCAGAGGTTCTAAGAAAGAATCTCTCCCATGCCTCTCTCCTCGCTTCTGTAGCTGGCCAGCAATCCTTGGCTTACAAATACATCATTGTAATTCTGCTCTGTCATTCCCATCTTGTGGCATTCTCTTTGTCTCTCCTATGTCTTCACATGGCATTCTTATAAGGACTTATGTCATTAGTCAGGACCCATCCCAACCCAGTAGGACCTCATCTTAACTTGATTACATCTGCAAAGGCTATTTCTAATAAGATCACATTCACAGGTTAGAATTTCAACATATCTTTTTGGAGACACAATTCCACAACATATATCTAGTCTTGTGTTCTTTATATAACACCAAGCTGTTTCCATCCCTGAACAAGTGTCTGCTATTATCATTGCAAATACTTTGTTGTTAATAGTAGAAAGAACCTTTGGACTTAGAGGAAGTAAAATAGATTTTTTTAATTACTTATTTTAGTTCATCATGATTTTGAGCAGAGCATGTACAAAGTGTTTAAAATGCAGACAAGTAAAATCACAGCATAATTCTTCCATACTGCATTTTGCTTACTTACATACGTAAGCCCAATTCTTTCTCGTGTCTTAAATGACTGATATCTGCAGATTAGAAAAAAGAACGAAAAAAAAAATCCACAATGCTAATTGAGATGTGGTGTTCACTTCCATACCCCAAGAGTAAATGCATCTTGATTACCAGTTCCCCAGTACTTTCTCATGTGTATAAATTTTAGGACAGCTAACTTCCTGTCCTGGGAAGATAGAACTTACTCTTGAAATCCTAGCTCATTTGTAAGGTATTTCCAGAATGGAGTAAAAGCTGTGCCAAATGTTGCAAATTTTGTATGATCTGTGCCATGAGACCCTCAAATGATTTCATTTACAAGCACATAAAACTTACTATAATGTGAACCACAGTTCTGTAAAGGAGCGGATAAGGATGCCATTCACCCTGCTATGGATGCTGCCCTAGCATGGCTTCCTCAAGTTTGGCTGGCTGCATTTGCCAAAGTTTTGTACTTTTTTCTCTTCTTACTTAAAAAAAAGTCATTTGGAGTGTTTAATCAAGATGACAAAACTGACTATAATATTATCTTTCGATTGCCATGGAAAATAGGCTTTAAATGTTTCTTTCATAATTTGATTTACCATAAACTAGGCAAAAGAATGAGAAAAAGGGTTCATATGAATTGAAGAAAGGCATAAATAAATTATTAATATATTATGGATTAAGGATTTGACTGTCCTGGAGGGAATAAAACAAGAAAGGTAGATATTAATAAAACAAGACAATTGTATTAAAATAAGACTATTTTATTCAATGGTTGAATCAATTTTCTGAGAGAAATTAAAATACCATTTCAGACATCTTTTATGTGTCACTTTATAGCATTCTAGCCTCCCAATCTTTGTACTAGCTGCCACGGAGATGACAAGATCTCTGATTAACTGCACACAAACACAACCTTTCAGTGCCTCTATTCAAATACCTCTCCTCTCACACCTGGATAGCGTGACCAACTTGTCCTGGTTTGCTCTGGACTTTCCTCCTTTTAGGGCTGTACACTTCTCATTCTGGGAAGCCCCCTGATCCCGGGCACACCAGATCAGCTGGAACTGGCAAAGCTTGGGACACCGTCTAAGTCAATTTGATGCTCATGCATATGCAACCTACAAGTGTGGGGGAATTCAGGTTCTATGGGGTAAATTGTTGTCCAGTGGAAGTTGGGAGCTGATGGATAAATCATTCCTTCTCTTTTTGGAGCTGACTCATCTAAGGTGCTGTGTATATAGCTTTTCAGAAGGCTATCCCATTGGATTAAGCAATTATAAGCATATAACAGCAGCTACCTGATATTGACTCTCCCTCCTTACTCACTTGACTATCTTGTTTCTTACTCCCATTTCTTGGGCTTTCATAATAGGATAAAGTACTAGCACAAAAGCCTTTTCCCTCAACCTTCTCTTTTAGTGAACCCAGTGCCTACAAAAGTAGGCACTCAAAGAGAATCCAGAAAATATACCTTCAGGATCTGATTTGGTGGCTAGATTACTCATTTCTGGTAGTAATAGGGTATCTATAACCCCAAACATGAATCACAGTTACTCAGGTTTTTATCTTTGGTCAGTTAGGATAAGGCGCAGTAGAAAGGTGAGCATTGGAGAAGTGGCAGCAGTGGTACTTGGAATACATGAAGACAGTAATAATAGTAAAGATTACAGAGTGAGCTGGTGTCTATTAACTGCATTCGTAATAACTACAGGCTCAGAGAAGTCAGTTGTCAACCCATGCTGTGCTGTAAAAGCCAATATTCCTCCATGACAGCTTTTAAGGACATTTTTTATCTCCTGCAGTTGCTGTGTACACTATGTTAGAAATCAAGATCTGGATGTAATTCTAAGAGAGGCAGACTTACAAAAGAAACAGAATGCCCATACTTGACAGGTCTTCTGTGCCAAAGTCAGGAATCATAAGAGTGGTTTGATACCGAAAATCTCAAAACCTGGATTTTCCTAAATCCTCTGGGCTGACATAATCAGTTCCTTTCCCATGACAGAGGAGAACATCCTGCCCTTACTTTGAAGCTTTCCTCAAAGCAAATTACTTGCAGGATTATGTTTGTCTACCTCAAGATGTACCTGTGTTGTTCTGTCCCTGATAGCCAGTATTAGGTCTTAGCACAGCACAGGTAAGGGAATATATTTTCTGCTCCAGAAGAAAATTACTTACATGCTAAAGAAATTATAGGTTCTGGCTAATATGTGCCAGCCACAACCAAAACAGGTATAATAGTGGATGTTGAAAACACTGGAGATGGGAGGTGGAAAATAAGGCTGTTTAGGGGAGAATGTATTATTATTGAGAAACTGGAGAGTCAATGGCTAGAGAGTCAATATTCTGGCAAATAGACTTAATAGTCTGTTCAAGTGGCTACTCAAAGCTTGGACCTGATAATGAATGCCCAAATAAATAAGGTGGACAGACAGAAACATTCTTGGTGTAAGATTGAAAAAGTAGTCAGGGACTGAGAAGGGTAGAGATGTTAGAATGGATTTGCCATTGAAGACTTGAGAACATTCTACTCAATTGTACTCTACAGAGGCTAGTCCCTTCACTAAGGCCATAGGTAATGTATTGATGGGGTGTATCCTCGTGAAGTTCAGTGTTGGCTTTTCTCTGTAAGCTAAAGTGAAATTAGGAGATGCCACCATAGAACTAGACTGGTCATTATTAGCATCCTCTCCAAGACCCACCTCTGGAATTTGTGTTTCCCATGAAGCTTATCTAGGATGGGGGTTCTCATTTCTAGTTAACTCCTGCTTCAACCAGGGAACATGGTAAAGCTTCTACTGAACTGGAAACTGGGACTTCCACATGGCCACTTGATGATCCTTATGTCAGTGGCCTCTCGTCAGGTAAAGAACATTGTAACCTTGCTCTCATTGGTGATCAGTTCTGATTGCCATGAGGGTCTATACTGGCTGTCATACAATGGGCACGTGTACCACACACAGAGATCCCTGTAGTATCTCTTGGTGTTTCTGTGCCCAATGATAAGGATAAAGGGGTACTGTAGCAACCATCACATGGCAAAGGCAAGGCATCTAAGGAATTATAACCCTCAGCGATGAATCAGTGGATAACACTATCAGGTAAGAAACTCAGACAAGACAAAGTGCTGGCTGAGTGTAAGATCATCTAGAATGGGTGGCAGAGAAAGAAAAAAAAAAAAAACACTAATTAATGCCTGTGGACCAGCTTTGAAAGTAGAGATTTCAGGTTGTTACTTCTCTTGACTAAGTTTTTTTTCAGAGATAGCTATTATTTATTATTATTTTTATTTGAGAGAGAGAATGTGAGTGGGGGAGAGGGGCAGAGGCAGAGAGAGAGAGAGAGAGAAAGAGAGAGAGAGAGGGAGAGAATTTTAAGCAGGTTCCATGCTCAATGCTGAGCCCAACACAGGGTTCGATCCAACAACCATGAGATCATGACCTGAGCTGAAATCAAGAGTCAGATGCTCAACTGACAGAGTTACCAGGGAACCCTCAAAGGTTACTCTTTGCCACTGCCTTGTAGAAGACTGGGGTAGATTGGACTTATTAGTCACCCCTTAGAGAAGTGAGGACACATTGTTTTCACAAAAACAATTTTTATTGTTTTATTATGGGAGGGTTATGTACTCTGACTGGCATGAATAGCTAGAGTGGAGATGGGGAGGATTCCTTCAGACACCTGATAAATACCTGTCCAGATTTTCATCTCACCTGTGTCATGTTCTAGATGTCACCGTGCCAGTCAGTTCTGTATGGCCACTGATCAGCTTCCACATAAGTGCCACCTGATAAGACCTTGCCTCATGCCCACATGAGCACCTCTCACCTCCATTCTCTGAATTTATTTGCTGATTTTGAGACATGAACACTATGGGACTCTACCTTACCCTGCATGTGCAATTCAGAAAGGTATAGGGAAGGCATAGAGGATCCCTGTGTTAGGAACATTGGATCAACTTCATCAGTAGGAATGGAAGCCCATAAAATTCTTACTTTCTTTCTCCATAGTTAGATGATACTTAGAGTGAGTACAGCTTCTCAGAGGACCGTCTCTTGGGGAGTGGAAACAGCCATGCTCAGAGCCAGCTGACTGGACAATTCCTTTTTGTGTATGTCCTTTTGTGTGTTTGTATCACCCCACTTACTCTTGCAACCTGGAATTACACATAAACCCCTTCCCTCCAGTTCTGCTTCCCAGAAAACTCAGTTCAAGATAATACAGTGTATTTACAATGTAATCAATGGCAAGATTTAAGAGAGTGCACAATGCCCTTTGTGGATGTGACCAAAGGGAACATGACAAGAACATAGAAAGAAATATGAAACAAAGACAGAAGGAGAGATGCTGGATGGATGGGAAGAAAAGACAATTCAACATGGGAAGTTTGTGTGTTAGTGAATAGGTGGCAGTGGAGAGAATGTAGCTTAAAAGACCCAGATTTACATCCACCTTCCAACACTTCACAAGTAAGCAACAATGGACAAAAATCCATTCATTTATTTGCCGCTTCATTCATTCTTAACCATCCTTCTGCTAGCTCTTTTGAAGCTACAAGGGGGCAAGTGCCACAAGCCTCCATTCTTAATGAATTCCAACTTCAGTGGGAGAAGGATACACAAAAGAAGATAGTTATTTTTTTAATATGCAGAAAGCATACCGATAGAGATGTGTCAAGGAGGACTTGAGAGAGAATGCGGGGCTCTAGAATTCCTACCAAGCTGACAGAGCACAGTTCTCTGAGGCGGGGGTCACAGGGTGGAGCCGACCTTGTTGATGCCTTACAGCCATGTCCTCCGAGCCCACCTCCGTTCACCTTCCACTGTAGATAGTTCTGGCATGTCGACAGATTCCCAATTCCAGGCTGGCTGCTCTGTTTTCCATCAAATGACCTTCTCTAGCGCTGATGGAGCTGTGCACAGACGTAACAAGAAGGGCAAGGTACTTTGAATCTAGAGGACAACTCTACTATGGGAGTTTAAAGTTGGTACATGAGCTAGCCAGCATCCTCTCCCTCAACCACACCTGTTCCACGTGGCTTTCCCAAGCATGCCCAAGTGCAATGGTGCCCAGGTGCCCACAGTGCTGGCTCAGTCACAGAGGCACACTTGACCTGCACCTCTCCCTCCTCCGATTTATAACATTTCATTAAGGTTTGTTTTTGGAGCAACCCAAATTAAGACAGGTGCGGGTCACCCAAACTCAAATCCACCATAGTAGGTACTCTGTTCCTGATGATAATAATGGTCACTAATATTTATTTGACAATTTGATGTGTGCCAGAAACAATGAGATGCTCTGCATAGAATTCCCATGACAACATGATAGGCTAGATTCTATTTACGATTCTAGTTTCAGAAATGGAGTAGCTAAGCTTAAAGAATTTGTCTTTGTAGCTCTATTAAAACATTATATGAGAGTAAAATAGTGTGATATCTCTCACACTAATACCTTCAACAACTAGTGGTTTGATTTATCTTCAGGGTCCAAAAGAAATAGGTATTTTTCATCATGTTTATATTGCAGGAAAGGACACATGAGCTCAGAGAGTCTTAGCAAATTACTGAGGGTCACACTTCAGTATTAAAGATATTGAAGGCACTAGGACTTGGAGACCATAGTTGTGATCTTGCCTTTGCCCCATGCCGTGGTCTTGGCCATCTTACCCACTCACAAGGCCAGCCTTACTACTACATTTTTACTGTTTTTTCCCCCTCAATATATGTGCACAATAAAAAAAATTCAAACTATGAAACAGTATGAAATTAAAAAAGAAGAAGAATGTAAATTCTCACTCTAATCTCAGCCTCTTCTTAGAGGTCACAATAGTTAACTTGTGTTGGATCCTTCCAGAAAATTTCCATGTTCACATATATGTGTATCCTTACATATTATGCATACCTTTTTTTTTAAACTACCAATCTTGGAGATCATTGTTAGCAGCACCTGTGGCTCTTATATCTGCCTGTTTTAATGGCTTCATAATACTCCACTCTACAGAGGTGTTATATTTTAATTAAGCCTCCTGCTGATGGTCATTTCTTTTGCTTTCCAGCCTTTTGCTATTGCAAACAATGCTGCAATAAACATCCTGAACATATTCTTTTGAGCATGTGCATGAGCATATCAGTGGGATCATTTCCTGGGAAGTAATATAAGAGGATCAAAGGGTATTTCTATTTTTTTTCAATTAATTACCAGTTGATGTATTAAACACACTGACTCCCAGGGAACATTTCTGTGACTAATAGGTTGTGACAGCATTTCCTTCTTCAAAGAGGACAGGGGGACATTTTGAGGTGGCAGCGGTTTGCAGGGTGTTTGTGGATAAGCACTGCTTCTGGGGATGGTGGCTCCTTGACCTTGGCTTAGTTCCTGTTAGTCTCCTGCTCATTGTTCCTAGTTGAGCTCCCCCTGAGCCATCCCAGGTGCAGGAGGCCATCGTGTAAACAGACATTCCGAATACCACACCATCCCAATGGGGTGCAGGAGACCACTGCCGAGGACCAAATTAGTCCAGGAACTGGACACATTCTTGCCAGAAGAACACATGACCTTAAATCCACAGCTTAACACGGGGTGAAAAATTCAAATAACTGATTTGTGTTGAGAGAGGGCTCCTGAGAGCAGGCTGGGAGAATTTCTTCTCCCTGCACACCCTTTAATTAAACAAATAAATCAAACAAAATTTGGCAAGTTTCAGTGGATTTCTTGGAATGTTCAGAATGGATTGCTAAAAATAAATAAATACATTCAAAGCGTTTTGACAATTAAAAATAGAGGAGTACAGTTTTTTGACTTTGGATTTATGTTCAGGACAGGAATCGGTGAATTTGGCACCCTTGTATTCTCTCTCACTGTTTCTGTCACTATCTCTGTCAGTTTCTCTGTCTCTCTCATCTCCTTAAATTCAGTGCCTTCATGCCCAAATAGGTCTGAAATCCCAAGACTTCTTTACTTGACAATTTCCTCTCTGATCTTTTACCACAGGCTGCAGGGGAAACCGTTTCCAACCATGCGCCACTCCTTTCCTCCCCTAGGACCACCTTTGTGAGTTCTTCAAAAATGCAAAATGAGGGGCGCCTGGGTGGCTTAGTCGGTTAAGCGTCCGACTTTCGCTTGGGTCATGATCTCACGGTTCGTGGGTTCGAGCCCCGCGTTGGTCTCTGTGCTGACTGCCAGCTCAGAGCCTGGAGCCTGTTTCAGTCTGTGACTCCCTCTCTCTCTGACCCTCCCCTGCTCACGCTGTCTCTCTCTCTCCTAGAAATAAATAAAAAACATTAAAAAAAAAAAAAGCCGGGCACTCCGAAGTCATCTGACTCCTCTCCCCTGTCACACCTCACATCCGATCCATTATCAAGCCCTGTCACCTGGACCTTCAATGTACATACATAGTCCAGCCACATTTCCGACCCCTCCTGGGGTCACCCATCTTTTCTCACTTGGATTTAACACATTAACCCCTGGTTTCCACTTGTCTTCTTTAATTCTAGTCTCTGCTAGGGTCCATGGGAGGCTTTTAAAACAGCACATCACTGGGGCGCCTGGGTGGCTTAGTCGGTTAAGCGTCCAACTTTCTCTTAGGTCATGATCTCACGGTTCGTGGGTTCGAGCCCCGCGTCGGGCTCTGTGCTGACTGCCAGCTCAGAGCCTGGAGCCTGTTTCAGTCTGTGACTCCCTCTCTCTCTGACCCTCCCCTGCTCACGCTCTCTCTCTCTCTCTCTCTCTCTCTCTCTGCTAGAAATAAATAAAAAACATTAAAAAAAAACAAAAAATGCAAAGTGAAATCTTCTTTTAAGAATTGTAAATCTCTCCTCCACATTCTCTCTTTCAATCACTAGCTCCTACCCACAACCATCCCAGAGGCCACCAGACAGTCCACTTGTACCACTACCAACGAGCTGGCCGTTTAGTGTGCTAAATTCTTCTCTTGTTGGGGTACCTGGGTCGCTCAATCAGTTAAGTATCTGACTTCGGCTTAGGTCATGATCTCAAGGTTTGTGGGTTTGAGCCCCATGTGGGGCTCTGTGATGACAGCTCAGAGCCTGGAGCCTATTTCAGATTCTGTGTCTCCCTCTCTTTCTGACCCTCCTCTGCTCACGCTATCTCTCTCTCTTAGAGATAAATAAAAAAACATTTTAAAAAAATCTTTAAATTCTTCTCTTGTTTAAGTGAAGTTTTCCTAATTGCCTTTATTGGGTTTGAGATCCTTTGTTACTGTTGCTGTTGCTTCCTCTCCTCTCAACACAGACTCATTTGATTTCCTGCTGCTCATGGATCCATCCATCTCCACAAGGATCAAGTGTGAACTGAGCAGCAGGACAAGTACTAAGCAAGGTTACCCCACACCCAGCTGCCAGTGCACCTCGGACACTCTTGCCTCTGCAGCTGTGGCCAAAGTTTTGCCAAAATATCTCTGGGCTGAAATATAGCCCTGGGCAGGCACTGCCAGTTCTGAAACACCTTAGACACTCTGAGGATTGTCTGTGACATCAGCAAAGCTGTCATTCCTTCGAGGGGTCTGGATGATTTGAACTTGGCAAAAACATCTGCATACTGACGTGTCTCTCTTAGGATTCCAACCCTCAGGTGACAGCTTTTAAAGTTGATTTATTTTTTTTGAGAGAGAGACAGCGTGAGCAGGGGAGGGGCAGAGAGAGGGAGAGAGAGAATCCGAAGGAGGCTCTGCCCTGCCAGCACAGAACCCTACTGGGGGCTCACACTCAAGAAACTCTGAGATCACGACCTGAGCCCAAAACAAGAGTCCCACGCTTAACCAAATGAGCCACCCAGCACCCCCGCCCCCGCAACAATTTTAAATCCTTAGATTTAGATGGAATATCATAGATAGGGAATTATAACACCAAAGTATGCTCTTATAGAGGCTTACCACTTAGATCCATTCCTTGTCCATTATTTAGTTATTCACTAAATATTTCTTATATTCTTCAAGTCATGCGGCGAACATCCAAGGTGCAAAGGGGTTTGTACCCTTCAGCACTTAGTGGACTTAACCTGGAACTGAAAATTCAATCTGGTGCTTGAAGTTCTTTGGTAGGAAATTTGGGAACAAACTTTAAAAAAAGATACACCATGGTAAGAGTGATTATAAATACCAAATTATATGTGGCATTATGCCATCTTAATCCTTAACGCATTTTGTAAACTTGTAATTGAGAAAACACGGGTCATGCGTGCATTAACATAGCTTGGATGTCTTAAAATTCTTCCAGTTTGATGTCATATCAGGGTGCTAAACAAGTCGCCTCAAATCTCTGTGGTTGTTGCTATAATTGATCAAGTTGTCAAGGTGGAAAATGAAATAACTCAGAGTCGCTGAGAGGAAGATGCTCTCAAGATACGTTTCAAGCTTGTGACGGGCTGTCCCCTGATTTGATGAGGACTAGGCTGGTGGGACTGTGCAGACAGCAGCTGTGTCTGCACATTTGTCATTAGGCTTCACTTGTTAAAATCTACCTGGTCCAGAAGTCATTAATAACTTCAACTTTCCAGTTTGTTATCACAGGTCTTCAAAAATAGGATCACTGTTCCTAAACAAAAGAAAATAATGCAAAAACAAAATAATACAAAAACAAGAAATTTCCCCATTGGTGCCTTCAAAGAAAATGAGACCAGGAAAAGAGAAGAGAAATGTACAGCTGTAGCATGCATCTTAAAACATTGTTCACCTTTGGGGCGCCTGGGTGGCTTAGTCGGTTAAGCGTCCGACTTTCGCTTAGGTCATGATCTCGCGGTTCGTGGGTTCGAGCCCCGCGTCGGGCTCTGTGCTGACTGCCAGCTCAGAGCCTGGAGCCTGTTTCAGAGTCTGTAACTCCCTCTCTCTCTGACCCTCCCCTGCTCACGCTGTCTCTCTCTCTCCCTCCTAGAAATAAATAAAAAAAACAAAACAAAACATTGTTCACCTTTTTTTTCCCCTCCCTCATCTTCAAAAGTAGCCCATGGCACTCTACAAGACAGTGATATAAAAGGGAGAGGGGACGCTGTGTCTAAAAATAATAAAATAAATTACCAAAGTAGTTGAGAAAAAGTATGGAATTCTAAAATATGAATGAACAAAGATTAGGTAATAGCCTTCCACTCACACCCCAAATTTACAAGCCTGTGGGTAATACTTCAGAGCTTTGGGTCCTGCTAATTTCTTTGTGTGGAATTGGGTAGACTTTTGCCATTGGAGACCTACTGTCAGCCAATCACGGCGAGTGATCCGGGCTGCTTTGATGTAACATAAGCTGGAGAGTAGCAGGTGGCCTTCCCTGCTGTTTATAATGCAGCTTGGGGAGTTGTGTCAGATGTAGCAGCTCCTCTTTATCTGCATGGAATCTGTGTAAATCACAAAAGAACAGATGGAAAAATAGTCACATAGCCTTGTTCACCTCTTAGAAGCAGCTCATAAGCCTGCGCACACCACCCGTCCCATTTCGAAAAACATCCATGGGTGGGTTGGTCACCCAAATGCTACAGGGTAATCATTTTGTTTGTGAAAACATCTAAATACATGAGTTAGGCAAAGAAAACAAAAACAGCAAAAGGTTTAAATGATCACAGCTGCTATATATGTGTATTTTACCATTATATTTAGAGTTAGGTTAAGTAAACACAGAGACATTGGAAATTATCTCTCATCTACCAGTTCTAAATATCTGTAGAACTTCTTAGTGATGTCAGATGATGCCAGGGGTTTACCACGTATGTTTCTGTGTTGTTTAAATATAATTATGAAATTACCTGTCAATATTTTTCCCTGAAAAGTCTAAATGACTTTCTCAGAATCAACAGCATTTAATTTCATATTGGAAAACATCAGAGAAAAAAAAGGCCGAAAAATTTATTGGGAAAGCATTTCACTTGAATTTTAGGTAACTGAAGGAAATATTTTTGATCTATACTAATATTTTACGACTTACATTTGTGTTGTTTGTTTAAAACACAATGTGTTTTCATGTATGTGTTAAGAATTTAGCCAGGAAATGAAAGAGGATAAAAAAATTAGTTCCAGAATAGACAATGGCAGGTACAAAGGCACCGAAGTACGAGGAAGAATAGGGTATGATGTGAACTGCACCGCAATGTTTTAGAATGTGATTTGTGAGACAAGGCATTAAGAGTGCTGAAGCTATAGGTTAACTAGGTCTTCACCACAATGGACCTAAAAACTCTTATGATAAAATGTGGGCTTTGACCTGGATGGGATCAGAAGTGACTACTAAATATGGACTTTAATCTATTTAAAACTTTAAAATCTGTGCAAATAATACATTTCAAAACATAAATTGTTCAATGACACAGAAGGCACAGAGGTTGTCCATTACAGTGCATTGTTATTCAAAAATGAAACAATTTCCATTTTCTTGCAGAACACTATAAAGTGCAGGTATGTTGTTAGAGAAAATCCTTATGGTGCACTGATGACCTTATAAAACAGGGACTACAGTCTTGAAAACAATACCATAGTGAAGTTCAATTTGGATAGAAGTCAATACCCTTTCAAGTGTGTTCCAAGGATCTTCTTTTCTATAAATGACAAGAGGGCAGAAAGCACATAGGAATTGTTTCTAGACTTATAAATTCATGTTTAGGGAGACATAAGCATATTAGACCAGTGGTTCTCAACCTTGGGCAATGTTTCCTTCCAGGGGACACTTGGGAATGTTTAGAGACATTGTTGTTGTCACAATGGGTGGGAGAGCATGGTATTGACATCTAGTGGGTAGAGGCCAAAGATGCAGCTAAACACAGGACATCCTCCAACAACAAATGATATCTGGCCTAGAATGTCAATAGCTTTGTGACACCTGGATGACTCATTCAGTTAAGCATCTGACTCTTGATTTTGTCTCAGGTAATTCTCTAATGGTTGTGAGATGGAGCTCTGCCTTGGGCAGAGTCTCTCACCCTCTCCTTCAACCCCTCCCCAGCTCACCCTCTCTATCTAAATAACTAAATAAACAGACAAACAAGCAAATAAATAAATATCAACAGCTTTAAATTTGAGAAACATGTTTTATTTATTTTTTAACTGATTTAAAAAAAATTTTTTTAATGTTTATTTATTTTTGAGACAGAGATAGTGCACGAGCAGAGGAGGGGCAGAAAGAGAGGGAGACCCAGAATCTGAAACAGACTCCAGGCTCTGAGCTGTCAGCAC
This sequence comes from Hyaena hyaena, assembly GCF_003009895.1. Lineage (NCBI taxonomy): Eukaryota > Metazoa > Chordata > Mammalia > Carnivora > Hyaenidae > Hyaena > Hyaena hyaena. The sequence continues at coordinate 701,768 of NW_024081515.1, forward strand.
AGAGCCTGATGCGGGACTTGTACCCACAAACTGTTAGATCATGACCTGAGCCGAAGTCAGACGCTTAACCGACTAAGCCACCCAGGCGCCCCAAAAACCATGTTTTAGATAATTCAAACATTTAATCATATTCCCTATTTTTAAGAGAATGAGATTCCAAAGTTTTGTCATGTTCAATATGTAAACTTGGACATATGAGGGAGCAGTCAAGAGGTTGTCCTTAAGTTCAACAAATGCATGAGTTTCTCATGAAATAAATACTTCAAATAGAATCTACAAAATCCTATTTTTTTTGTTTTCGGTATTTATTTCTTCCAGAAAGTTGCTAATGCAAAAGAACTGCTTTATTAAACTAAAATAGGCTTGAAGTAAAAGTATTATTTTTCACAAAATTCCAACAAAGCTCTCTACTTTTAAATCTTTGCTTTGAGTTCAAGAATGGTCAAATCATTTAACCAAGGTTTGTCTGAAGCAAGTAAACATTGTATTCCCAGATATTCATATAAAAATACCTTTTATATCAAAACAGCAATGGGGATTGGACTCTCATTTTTGAGATTAAGATTCTCTAATTAATTCATGGGGTTTTTTTGTTTTGTTTCTTTTTCTTTCTTTCTTTTTCTTTTTTTTTTTTTTTTTTTTGGTAGTCAGATGTGTTTTCCTCAGGTAACATTAGGGATACTTAGTTTGTTAGTTCTCTCAGGTGCAAAGTTAGAAGAAAAAATTAAAAGTGAAAATTTCTTTCTTTTAGACATTCATTCACTTTTGATAATGTCTGTTGATTAAAACTTTATCTTTTCACAAAGAAGATTACTACAAAGAAACCTGGCCATTCCCTATTTCTATTGGAAGATTTTACTTAAGATTGCTTTTATTTTTGTTCATTATGTCAAAAAATTAAAAGAAAAAGAATCTGTATTTTCTGTTTATATACTGAAACCTCAGGAAGGACCAATATCAATTATTAAAATTTATTATCAAAGATCATGTGAGCTAAAATAACATAGCAATGGCATTTTGGATTTTTTTTTTTTTTTTTTTTACTTTTACTGTTGATAAATGGGATTGGTGAACTTGTGATGTCCACTCTACTTTTGCACTTAGACTTCTAATCACAACTGTCTGATTTAATCCCAAATTTTGATCTTGTAAAAATGCCTCATTGAAGCAATATTGAATACCTAATAAGGAAAGAACATTTCTTGTATTTTTTTGCTGAGGGTTTACAAATGTATCTGTCTTTAAATATGTACCTATCAAAATAGGATGATGACCCTAGAATCCTTAAAAGTTTATCATCCTTAAAACTTGAGTAGGTTGTCAATCCTTGAAACTTGGCTCATTAGTTTCGCAAGGTGGTCACAGGGTCCAGGAATAGAGTCTATGGACATATAACATTTGGGAAACCAGCCCAGTTTATCATTCTCTTGGAGAATCTCAATACACATTGTAAAAAGGAACCAACAAAGACCAGCTTGATTTTATTTATCCCAGCATGTCTCAAAGCTATTAGCATCTAGTGAATTTAATGTTCCAAGCAGCAAATTTTAGAAAAAAGGTAGTTCACAGTATCTGTTCTTACTCTTTTATTTGATTTTTATTTTGGTCCAATTGCACCTTAAATCTTCTTCACTAACCACTAGCTACTTGCTTTTTAGCACTTCCTTCAGTGGTGTGAACAGGACGATTACAGATAGATATTTCTCCACTATTTTCTATAAATGGCTTGGTGAGACTAAGTCACTGTTGAATTATTCTTACCACCCCAGAATCCATATCCTGAAACAAAAATAATGAGGAATAAAAAAAATAATGAGGAATAAAAAAAAAAATAATGAGGAATAGGAACGAATAAGAACAATATCAGCATCCAATGCAACATTTTAACTACCCTTGTTCGAAAATATCATACCACATTTAAAATCTGAGTTGCAGTTCTCTTTAGAGAACTCAGCTCACCTTCCACCAAATATTTCGCCACATATATTGGAACATTTATTGGCCACATTTGTGACCAAATGAAATGCTCACGTATAGTCACGTCATTGCTGTCCTTGCTGGATGCTGCTGCTGCTTGTCCATTTTGTTCAAATTTCATTGTCAAATTTAGAACTTCGTATGTAGTCTTTCTTATACTTTGCTCTGAAGACCGCATTTTAGGGCTCTGCTTCTTTGTCTAAACAAGCACTGTGGTAATTGAGTTTCAGGGGCAAAATCAAGAATAGGAATTGTTTTAAATCTAAACCCTATAATCCTGAAATCTACTTTCCTGCCATTGGAAATGGATGAACATGTTCAGATCAGAGTGTAAATTGGCATGAACCTTCATCTAAAATGCAATAAAGTTGGGGAAGACTGGATGATTTTAAAAAATGTATCATTATTCATATTCAATGCTTCCTCTGCACTTCTGTGTACCATCTGGTCCTGATGGTTGAAGTGCCAAAATACCATAAGGAAAGTTGTTTTTTGTGGTATTTCCAGTCCAACCAGAATCAGAAAGTACCAGAAATCTCTTGAGAAAAGCTGTTGTCATAGGACACAAAGCCTAGTTTGTCAAACCAAAGAATTTAAGAAGAAAAGTAGCTAAATTCAAACTACCATCCAAATTTAAACACCGAACAAAGAGAGGATGTTTTGGTTTTGGGTTTACCAGATATCTTGCAGAATAATAATGAAAAATAACTCTACCAATTCTTCATAAATGTATCCCATGTCTTTATAAGCTACAATTCCCTCTTTACTCCTTAATTTGTTCATCTGTATTCTGCATATACATTAATTTTTAAGGAGAATATTTATGGACAAATGAAGTCATGAAATTCCCAGTGAGAAATGATCCAGCAGAGGATGAATTGAATGGATAACACCAAATTTAAAAACATTTTTAGATTACATGTAATGTGTGCAAAAATACCTGATCTGATCCTGTTTATGAGCCCTCTGATGTCCAAAGAATTCTTTTACATGACTTTCTACTTCTATATAGGACATCACAGCTTGTCAAATACAAGGAATCTTGAATCTTAAAAATCTCAATCTGTGCTGTAAACTTACTGCCCAGAAGGTTTAGAGTGGGCTGTTAAACTTGGCAAGATTTCTACTTCCATTCAATCCCCAAACCTTCTGAGATTTATTTGACACTGAGTTTTATTCAGCTTAATTTAGTTCTGTTAAAAAAAAAAATCTAAGTAAGAGAAGAGTTTCAGTGATGATACTATCTATCGTATGACAATTAGTATGTTAAGGAGTGGAATTTAGCATACATATATTCTACTAAGGAAGTGTCTTATAATGCATAAAACATAGCATTTATGTCAAATATAGATTCCAATCATGATTCTATACCTGTTAGTTGTGACCTAAGGATAGTTACTAACTGCTCTGTTCCTAAGTTTCCTCATCTAAAAATAGAAAATCAATTATTTTACCAGTTTGGAAGGGTCAATGAACTATTGAATATATAGTCTTAGAGCATAGCAGGTGCTCAGTCTTCTCTTCACCAATGCTAGCTGTATGAGAGGATCATAAAATAATAGACAGCTGCAGAGCAGATGCTTAAAAGTCTGGCTATTATAAAGGCACATTGAGATTTCTACTGAAGTTCTTGTTTGTCTATTGAAAGAAGGGATGACTCCGGGGATGTAACTCATATAAGCTTAGGAGGTAATGGTGATATATTTCCATTAGGAATATTACCTGCACAGTTCCCATAGGCAGTGTTCTGAATTTCTTTTTATCTCATGAAATAGTAATGCTTCAAGAAAGACATGGTCTGACCTGAGATATAGCTGAATCCATGTAAAAGTACAACTCCTCTATGGGTATTATTGGATCGCCAGCTATATGCCTGACCCAGTCCCAAAGAGAATCTTCTCCCAAAGACTACTAAGGAAAGTCAAAAGAATTCAAGCCAATATTTAAATGAAAATAAAATCTCTTTCTTTGAATTTTACATCTGCATTATATGTGTCTGGTATGTGCACTGTATAACACAATTTGCTAGAAGATGATGTCTGCTTCTAAGACAAGTAGTCCAACTAGTTATTTTTTTCTTGAGACATTCACTTTCTGTTTTCATATTTTAGTCCCAATGGAAGTATGACAAAAGCATGAACAACATTGACATAGCCAGGGTGTCTGGTCCTTAAACCCAAAGCCTTTGGATTCCAAAGCAGTGGGATCTAATCTCTAGGTTGTTACTGCCTTGGTTCTGATTCCTTTCATTTGCATAATTTAAGTTTTCTGGTTTCTTACTCCCTTGAATCGCTTGAATTGAATTGAAACACTTAAATCACCCACACTCCCTCAAAACTGTTTTTTCTTTATATCATTCCCACATAACCCACTTAGAAAAGCAATTAAGGTGTCATTCTATGAAGCTCCAAGGGAGTAAAAAAGCTTGCCTTTTGGAGAACTTTGCCTGAACCTTTCCCCTTCAGCTCTGTGCAGTGCGGCAGCTGACAGTTGCTTGCCTGACTCTTGTACCCAACACTGGGGGTCATTGCCCAAGCAAAGCTAATAGGAGTGGGTTTTTTTTGTTTGTTTGTTTTTTAATGATAAAACATATATACTGTTCTGCCTTAAGCCCTGAGACACTTTCCTATTTGGAATGTGATCTGTCAAGAAAAGTAAAGTGCATCCAAAGAGAATTCCATTGTCTCTGTGTTATGTTACAATACTTTTATTAGATGGTGACATTCTCGAGACAGCACCTGCTGCATGGCTTTGGGCGGCTGGCCAGAAATGAAAGGGAAAAGCAATGTGTGGTTTAAATTCAAACCGTGCAGCCTTGCATTGCTGTAACAAATATCAGGGACTGAACAGTTGGGAGAGTTGGGGCAATCTCAGTCTGTAGATCTTGAATTCAGAGTGTATGTGAATGTCCATCATTGTCAGAAATTTATGGAGAGGCAAACAGAAGAAATTCTTCTTCTTCTTCTTCTTTTTTTTTTTTTTTACTAGAGTACATATATTTGACATAACTGTGTCTGTTTTGTCCCCTCTGCTTTTGGGGTGGTGGTCCTTTAGAAATTTGGAAAAGTACTTATAGCCAGTGGCTTCAAGTATAAACACTTACTAGTACAAGATGAATATTAAAATGTTGGAATTTTGAAACTTCACCATGAATAAACACATTTTAAAGCAAAAAAATTAAATATAAAAGTAATTCTAATTGGTGGGTTAGCCTGGATTTTTTTCCCCTAGAGAAGTATCTTGTTTTTTTTTAATGCTCCCTTTCATCAGATTTTGTTGCAAATATTGTAGAATATACATAAGTTAATTCCTCTTGAATTTTGAGTTGTTTTTGAGATGACCAGATGGTCAAATTCCATAAATTTAATTCAATGTTTGCTTCAGACTCCTCAATGCTACATGGTGAGGAAAAAAGAAAAAAAAGGTAAGTTAAAAAACCAATCCAATGATGATGGCAGTGGGTAAAACTGTAAACTGCTATTTCTTGATAATTAATTAAACTTCAGAGAAATGCTACCTATTTGGGAAAATCAATGGCATCTATTAAAAGAGAAAACTACAAATCCAATTAAGCAGCACTCTCTTTTCATTAAAGCAAGGCTTAATTCAGTGGAAACCATTGTTCAGAAATTAGACATTAAGTCGTTGTTTTTTTCTATCTAAATTGATGGTGTGTTGCTGTTGACTTTCTGATTAAAGGCTTCAGTGAAAAGGCTTCTTGGCCTTTTCTCCATATATCTGATGACCTTAGAGAGTGATGACTTTATAGGAAGTGACCACATGGCTCACACTACTGTGAGGTAAGTACAGAACTCCCAGAAGTCTCAGTGGGGAAGCAGAAATCACCATCATTCAGAAAGAATAACAGGATCCCATTGAACATGATCCCATGATATTTCTTTTCAGACTCCAATGAAAATTTCACTTGTTTTATGCAAATTATTGAATATATTGCAGTCTCTACACAGTTGTTTCTTGGTCTGTGTTTCTCTGTGTATATATGTTTGTTTGTGATTTTATGGAAGAATAGAGACTTTATGTCATTTGAACATGCAAACTTTATTAAATTCTGTTTTGCATAACTTATGCTTTCTCCTCAATAGGTCAGGACTGAGGTTATAAAAAAAAGCAGGATCTCATGTCATGAAAGGAGAATTCTGAGCACACTAATGCTGTGTTTCATTTCTTCTGGGAATTCTTATCAATCTGATGGGTTTGTTTATGGAGCTGAGTTAGAATCTTAAAAGCTTCTATATGCTTTACTGAAACGTGGAGTGCTTCTGAACTTTAAAATCAATTGTATCGATTCAATTATAGTACATAAGTGAAGACTAATGGTTTTTATGTTCATTAACTTCTGATTTACATAAGATAGAAGATGTTAATATGGTCCTAGAGTCTTTGTGGGGAACTGTTTTAGTTGAGCAAAGGAAAATGGAACTTCCATTTTCATTTACAATCAATCAATATTCCAAAAATTAAAACATATGATCTGTAGCTTAAATTCCACAATTTTCCCATCTTCTTTGCTGTCTAAGAAAAGCTGTGGGTCAAATCAGTGTGACCTCCTTAGTAGTTACTCAATTCCATATATATATATATATATATATACACATTCCATATATATGTAATATATATATGGAATGCCATGTCTCTATTATATATAGATATATAATATACATACATCAAACATATATATATGTATATATGTTTTCTCTTAAGCTTTACCAGGAGTTTGGGGCACCTGAGTGGCTCAGTCGGTTAAGCATCCAACTTCGGCTCAGGTCTTGATCTCACGGTTTGTGGGCTTGAGACCTGCATCAGGCTTTATGCTGGCAGCCAGCTCAGAGCCTGGAGCCTGTTTTGAATGCTGTGCTTCCTTCCCTCTCTGACCCTTCCCTGCTCATGCTGTCTGTCTCTCTCTCAGAAATAAATAAAAAACATTTTTAAAAGAAGCTTTATCAGGAGTTAAAAAATTTTGGCATCAAGTTTTGACTTTTTTGAAGTGCTAAAAGTCAAACAAACAAAAACCAAAATCAGGACTTAAGATAAAGGCAATTTTTGAAATATTTCAACTGTAGCTGTAAATCAGCTAGTTCAATGACTGATATAGGAGATTCTTAATAAATAATGGGATCTCATTTCTTTCACTACTTGCACTGACTTTTGTCTTGACCTCTGGTGTTCCCTACCCTAGACATTTTCCCTTACATTGGAAGAAAGTTACTCTCTCTTATTTTCTATTTGGTTTCACTCTATGATCTTCTGTAATGATTTAGGATCAGGTTTGGCTACATAAGATACAATGTTATTCACTGGAATTGTAACATATAGTGAGGTATAAAATAATGAGCTAGAATGAACCCATCTGTAAAATGGAGGTTATTCATGAGAGAGAGATAAACATTCACTAGAAGGCTTCAGTTATAGGAAGAAAAAAAAAGCAAAAAAGTGAAACAAAATTTGCTGTTTAAATCCCATTTATTATATCTGACTTTAAAATAGAGAGGAAATTAAAATTTTAAATATCCCATGATAAATAGAGTAACTCAGTTCTTTACTTGTCCAAAACCATCTCATCCATTATAATATTAATATACAGAAAGCCATATACTTTCATAGTTTTAAACGTTTATGTAATTCTTCTTTGCCAACTTTCACACAGTTCCTTTGATAGATTATAATCAAGTTACTTAAAAGCATTTGAGCTCATTACTTACAGACACAACGTTGCTGTCTGAAAATAAACCTTAATGTCAAATAATACAAAAATATTAACTTCATGCACTTTGTTTTTGATATGCATGATCAGAGTCAAGCTGAGAAAGGTCACATTTTCAAGTCTCCATTCCATTTTGCACATAAGAATATTCTGATTACAGAGGTTTCTGGAGAAAGGAGAGACATCCCTGGGACTGAGGAAATTAAGGAAGAAGATTCAAGAAAGGATTATGGGCTTAGGCACATAAAATAGTAATGGAGACTGCCAAAATTGACAAAGAAGGGGAAGCAAAAAAACAAAACAAAACAAAACAAGAACAGAGAAAATTAAACTGAGATGAACATATATATATATGGCATATTCATTAAGGGTATATGTAAGTAAAGAGGTAAGGAGGGTTGTTGAATTGTGCGATAGTAAATGATGGCAGTCGAAGAAAGAAGTTACCCTATTGTTAGTGTTGTTCCTGTGACCTTTATCCTATTCCTACTATCTGCTGCTACTCCAGCAAAGCATCACTACCAGCATCTCATGAATTTTATCATTGAAACTTCTAAGTAAGACTTTGAGGTAGGTATTAGCATCCTAATGTTATTGATGAAGGAGTACAGGCTTAGAGAAATAAAGCAGGCGTCCAAGATAATGTAATTAAGTGGTTATTTTAAGACAGGTTTTTTTCAAGCTCAGAAACTAGTGTTCTTAAAGGAGGGAATGAGTGAGAGCGAGAGCGAGAGCGAGTGAGAGAGAGAAGAGACAGAAAATATAAATAATTAAGGAAAAGGTACAAATTGGGATTGTTTCACATTGGATTCAATGGCATACAGCAGAAGATCCAAAATAATGGTGGTGCTTAAGAGTAAAAGGAGTTATTCTCTCACATAAAAGAACCATGACAATAGACAGTCCATTGTCAGCAAGCATCCTCATTCTACAGTTTTATGTATATTTTGGGTATGCAGCTTTTATTCTCAAGACTGACTCCTGGCACTAGTAGAATCAAGTAAAGCAAATAGTGTCTTCAGTGAAAACAAAAATTTGTAAGGAAAGGAAATAAAGGTGAAGTATATTACCTGGCTTAGTAATGGATAGTATTTACATAGCTAGAATATTACAGACACTGGGGGAGCCTGGGTGGTTCAGTGAGGTAAGTGTTCAACTCTTGATTCTAGCTAAGGTCATGATCTCAGGTTTCTGAGATCAATCTCTGCTTCGGGCTCCATGATGCCTGTGGAGCCTGCTTGGGATTCTCTTTCCTCTTCGCTCTCTGACCCTCTCCCCCCATCACGTGTGTGCTCTCTGTCTCTGTCTCTCTCAAAAATAAATAAATAAATAATATTAGAAAAAATATCACAGACACTGAATGTTGATTTAATCAAAGATTGTGATTTAAATATTGAGAGGTTGGGTTGTGTGTGCATGTGTTTGGGTGATGGTGTTTTAAAAAAAGCTATACCTTCGAATGATTGTGAGAGATAAATCAAGAAGCAATATCCATGTAGCAGTGTAAGAAGCATAGTATTAAGAAGTATGGAAGTAAATAACAGAAGAAACAGCTATAAGAGTAGAAAGTAGATGGCTCTGGGCAGTAGGTCTATAATAAGAGTTGAATGGAAGACAAATTTTCAACAAAAGCCTTTCTTGCCTTTTTCAAACAATAAAATTAACAATTGCTTTAATATAACTATGCTCATTCTTTTAATATCATAAAAACACTTTTAAAATAGCCAGTAAGGGCGCCTGGGTGGCTTAGTTGGTTAAGCGTCAGACTTTCCCTTGGGTCATGATCTCGCGGTTCGTGGGTTTGAGCCCCGCGTCGGGCTCTGTGCTGACTGCCAGCTCAGAGCCTGGAGCCTGTTTCAGAGTCTGTGACTCTCTCTCTCTCTGACCCTCCCCTGGCTCACGCTGTCTCTCTCTCTCTCTCTCCTAGAAATAAACAAAACATTAAAAAAAATTTTTTTTTTAATTTAAAATAGCCAGTAGCCATAGTCTCATAGTCCAGAAATGAGCACTATTTACTTTTTTGGTGTATTTCCTCCCAAATTTGGACTATGAATTCTTTTCAGATACTTTATTCGTTCATTTAACCATTTGTACAAAGCACCAACTGTGTCTCAGACATTGGGATGGGGGTTGGAGACAAAGATGATTAAAACACTCTCTAACCTTAAATGGATCACATCTTATGACAGGAGATGAGCACCAATGTAGGTCATAAAACAAAGAAACAACGGCAGGCACACAGATATAGAAAGGAAAAGAGAAGAGATCGAACCGGAAAACACCGAAGTATCTGGAGGTTAAATAATACAATTCTAGATAACACATGGATCAAAGACAAAATGCCGAGAGAAATGAAAAAATATTTTGAACAAAATGAAAACACAATTCACCAAAATTTGCAGCACACAGAAAAGGCAGTGCTCAGACAGAAGTTTATGACATTGAATGCATATATTAGAAAAGAAGAAAATCTAAAATCAATAATCTAACTTTCCACCTTATAAAACTAGAAAAAGAAGCACCGTGGAAATCCAAAGGAAGCAGAAGAAAAGAAATAATAAGAACTAGAGCAAAATCAATGAAACTGAAAACAGGAAATCAATGGAAAAAATCAATAAAACTGAATGCTTATTCCTTGAAAAGATCAATAAAGTTGATAAGCCTTCAGTCAAGCTAATTAAAAAGAGAGAGACAGAGAAAGAGAGAGGGAGGGCACAACTTTAATCATAAATTTATCTAAATTAATTTTTATTAATGGCTATGTTTAATGGCTGGCTCAGAAAATTCCTGAAAACTTAATAATCATTACTCATGATCTCATAAGGCTGGCGCCAGCATACCACTGATCGTCTTATGAGGCAGTAACGCTTCCTGGAGAAGGAGAAACCTCAGGTGAGTCTTAACAGGTAAGTAGGAATCAGCTGCCAAATGGACTTGCATATGGAAAGAAAGATAGCACATTAAGGCACAAGGGTCATACAATGATGAAGGGAGTATGATGCATGGATGGAAATATAAGCCGTTCTCCGTGTTGGAGATTGGGATGAAATTCTCAGAAAGCAAGGGCCATGATATGAAAGATCCTGCAAACTACATTAAGAACTTGGACTTTTTCCTGCAGGCCACGGGGGGCTGCTGAAGGATTTAAGGGAGGGTAGTCAATTACTCAGGTTTATGGCTGAGGCATGATCTTCTGGTGAATCTCTGTAGAATGAATTTGAGAATGAATAAGGCTCGAGACATGCAAACCAGTTAGGAGGCTGTTGCAGTGGTTCGGGGAAGTGATGATATGAGCTGATTCAAGACAGTTGTACTTAAGAAGAGGTGACAGATTCCAGAAATATTTAGGAGGTAAAATCAGCCAAATGGGTGATTGATGAGAAGTGGGCAGGGGTGAGAGAGGGAAATCAGGGATGGTTTCCAGGTTTCTAGCTCAGCTTATGAATTTGGGGGCCATGGCCAAGAAAAGGAGTTAAGGGGGAAGGTTAGATTTCTGAAGAATGCTGGCTAACTTAAAGTTGATAAGTGGAATATCTATGTGGAAATATCTTGCAGGACTAGCTGAAGATAAAATGTAGGAGATCAATAATACATGGCGGTAGTTACAACCTTAGTAGTAGCTGAATCTAGGAAGAGAAGTAGGGGGTTGTTAGAGATATGGACCAAAGCAAAACCTCAAGATATGTCTGCATCTTTAATGGATTGGCAGAGGACATGGGGCCAGTTCTGGAAACAGGACTGAGCAGAGAGGGAAGATGCAAATAAGAGAACATAACACACACAGTCCAGGAATAAAGACCATTAAAAAGGCAAGGATTGGGAAATAATGTCAATAATGCCAAATAAAATGCAGTTGCCATTTTTTTGCCTAAAATTAAAATGATACTTTTTATGTTATAAAATATGTTATAAAATTATCTCAACTGGTATTCTTTTAGCACATTTAATCACACAAATATTATGGACTTACTTTGGAATAGTGATAAAAATAGAGAAATAAAAAAGGAAGAAATGTAACACTTTCATTCTACTTCCCAGAGTTAGTAACTGTGAACATTTTAATTTTATGTGATGTAGGATTTTTCTGTATGTGTACATGTATACACACATATAAATTAATACATATTTCATTGACAAGGAAATGCACTATACTACTTGTAAAAAAAAAAAACAGTACAAATAATGACCATAATATTCAGCATGTGGCTATACTATAATTAGTATAATTAATAACCATTATTGGAAAATTTAAATTACTATCATTATTCTCATTTATTTTAAGAAGCGCTACAATAAACGTCTTTCTACTTAAAACTTTGGCTGTAATTTGTCTTTTTTTTTCCTTTTAGGAACTTACTCCAAATACAAAATTAACTGAGTTAATTCATGTAAACACTTTTAAGGATCTTGACACCTTTTATCTACATGCTTTCTGGAAATTAGGTCTGATTAAACTTCCACCACTACTCTAAAAGATGCTCATGTCTCCACGACTTTTGGCAGAATAGATTTTCACAGCTCTCTGCGTGCAGCCTCTGTGGTTGAGTTGTTACCCCGTGCTCTGCCCCTGCTACCATGCTGACATTCAAACTGCTATACGTACCATTATTGGCACAGCCTTCTTCTCTCTCTGCTCCTTGTCCAAACTGTAAATTTCTTCAAGTTATTTCTGAAAGTTCCAATGCCTATTAGGCAACACACAGCTTAGCATTCAGTAACACTCTTCCTTAAACAGGGTGTTCATTTACTTTTCTTTCTTGGGATGCAAGATCTTGAAGGTAAAGCCATTGTCATTAGTCAGGCCCTCGCTCTCATCCACAAAACACGTTCTTGCATGGCATTGAGTGGGTACTTGGGAAATACAGAGAAAAGCGCAAAATCATAAACCCACTGTCTTCACTAACTAGCTAATTGCATATTCTAACAAAGAAGTATAAGGTGGCTGAAAAAAAAATGATGAACATTTCACAGACTGTCACATATATCTTTTTAATTGGATAAATTTCCAAATGACTTTAAAAAGGGAAGGTGTGACCTATGATGCATGTCTGTATTATATGGTAGAGGGGTAGGAAATAGATGGGTAGAGAAAGGAACAGATCTGGATGGCCTATTTTAGTGTGTGAAAGCTAAGTTAAAGAGATATGACTCAAATTGCTTTAAACCAAAGCTGGTAGGAGAAAGGCTGACCAAGATCTTAGATCAGCTGACTTTCTGGCCAATGCTAGTGTTACATCACCTTTAAGACTACACCTTTAAAATGTATATATTCTCAATTCTATTTCTTCATGGAGAAGGTAGCCCCAAAGTATTGATAAAATTATACTTTAATCTCAAAGTTGAAGTATAAACATTTTAGTAATCGTAAGTGATCAGAGCCAGAGAGAACCTTAGGGTCTATACACGTTTTTCTTTTTTTTTTAAATTTATCCTAAAGCAGGTTGCTTCTCTAAGTATCAATCTTGTTTCCTTTCTGTATATTTCCTCTTTCATAAGCACCTTTATTTGAAAACTGTGACTTTTATTTAAATACCTAGGTAATACGGCTTTTCATTATTATTAATAACATTAATAGCTCATGTTATTTCTTTTGAGACACTACATTGCATTTGCTATAGGTGTTTATATAGTATATCTTTGTGTACATAAAATCACTAGCATCGGAAAATCTGTTTACAAAGGAATACCCACAGCTTCTCCGAGTAGAGCTTAATACATGTACATGGGTGTGAATGTTTGTGTTTGTACCTGTAAACTCTAATGTAGCACTTTATAGTACAAAGCTGTCTTAGTGATGTAACTCATCAATTTATTGGTTACAAGTTTACAGGCTTGGATCACTTTGTTGGTCCATCTGTGTCATCATGCTTATATGTGACTGTGTATATGAGTTTGTATAATCATCTACACACACACACACACACACACACACACACACACACAACATGAATTTGTGGATGTATATATGATGCAAGAGAGGAACCCTTGGGAAATTTCTACCCCTTTAGTTAACCATCAAGTGATATGATCTGATGGTTTTCAAGACCATCTTGAGAAACATTTGACTTCTAAGTTTGCCATGCAAAGGTATGTCTTTATATGTTTAATTTTCTCAGCAATTAGACCTCCAGCGGAGTTGTAACAAGTGTATTCAGCTCTGTGGTTGGTGCTTCACATCTTTCTGGAGCACCTTTCCAGCCCTCTGAATTCTGAGCGGCGTGCACACAAGCCCATCAGCTTTGCAGAGATTAGTGTGGGGTCTACATAATTGAGTAAAATTTGGATGTCAAGGGTTTTTCAGCCTGACCTCCAACCCCAGCTCTCTCAGCAGAGAAACACACAGCTTCCCTCTCCACCTGCCTGCTTGGATACCGTTTCCTTAATGAAGGAGCCCTTGTAATAGGAAGGACTCCTGTTTCAAGCTAGGTTCTGTTTCTTTCTATCCCCAGGATGTAATTATCTCATGATAAGTACCTTTGTGTTTAATGACTTAATTAGGTAATCACATAAGTGCTGTAAGTGATGTTTTGTGTGATGAAAATGTGTAGTATGAAGTAAGTCATCAAAGTTCCTCAATGCTGGACAGGAAAGCATAAATACCCAGTCTACGAGTTTAATTTCTCTCCCTGCAACCAGACTTTTCCTTTTTCTTTTCTTTTCAGGGAAAAGGGAGGTAGAAGAAAAAAATTTTCTTTATACTAAACAGATGGGAGAGGGTATAATAGTGTTTTCCTGAGCCCTGGCACTTTTTAATCTGCCTTCCATGCATACACACAGAGTTTAATGGAGAATTGCTGCTTTTTTACCCCCTCAAAATAAGGCCCATTAGTCAGAAAGCAGCAACAGCTGTTTGAATGCTGTGGTCTCTTACTTTTTCTTTTGCTTTTCTTTCTCCTTACTGTATTTATGTATGTTATGGGTGTGGTTAGCAGGTAAAAACTGGCGTTTTTTGGAACCATAACATTTCAGTTTTGTTCTGGCATTGAGGCACACATTCAGTGGAAGTGACTCAAGATGTTGTTATGCCAAAGGTCATTGAGCAATTTGATGTGACTTTCTCTATAAGCGTTGTATGGCTTTTAATGAGCCAGTAACCCCATTATTGTCTCGTTGTCTCCCTCAATTGGTTTCTGTATGAAGGGTTTTGTTGTGAACTTTGACAAATGATGTTTTTAAAATGTTTACTCTGCCACAGTGTGTTAACCCAAAAATAAAATTAAAACAAAACATAGGTTGAGAAACTTGTCTTTCCAAGTTTCAAACTCTCTGTTCAGGTCTCTTCATATTTGAATATTAAATGTTTATTTTCCATTAGTTACATAAGAAATCACTACAAGAAATCGGCCAGATCTCAAGTAGCCCTACTATAAGTTTGAATAATTATATCTTAATCTGCCCTTTCCTAATATTTTGCTTTTATTTCTATATCAGTTTTGCCATTTCCAGAAAACTTTATGGAATCACACCAGTCTAAAATAATATTTTTTTACTGTAAAATTATATAGCATCATTTATACCATTGATTTGTCAATTTACCACCAGTTATTCACTCCTTCATGCACTCACTCATTTTTGTTTAATCTTATAAAATTCCTGTCATATAATTTTATAATTTTATAAAATTCCTGTTATACTTTTTATTCTAGTACTTCTTTTGTTGTATTGATTGATTTTATTTAGATTACAAATTCCATTTAACTATTTATTTACTGATTAATTTCATCACACAGAGTTCTAAACTTCTTAAGGTTCAAGGACTCATACACTATTGCCAAACAATAATCACTGGATTTTTTCTAAAACTCAATTTTGCCAGAGACCAAATATATCCAACATATACTTAAATGTTGATGTTCCTACAAATAGTACATATCACCCTGGATATTTGTACATCTTGGAAGAAATCTAACAATGTGTCCAAATGAAATACAGCAAAGCAGGCTGCTCTGAAACAGAGTTGTGTTTCTAGCCCAAGAATTTTCAGAAAAGGACTTACTATCACATAACATGAAGAGATGAGGGTAAGATGTAGACATGGATTTACAGTGTGGAGCTCAGGATGGATAAACACCTCTATATCCCCAACCAAACAACAACAGTGATTTCTGACACAAGATGATAAGGCATCCTCAAACACCGTAACAAACCTTTCAAAGTTAGTTTCTACTAAATTGTTTCTAAGAAGGCTCATGATCTATGACAAGTTCCTGAGCCTCACTTTGTCAAATTGTGGTGAGCACTAGAATCTCCTAGAAAACTTGTGAAGCCTTTGAGCACAGCAAATTTCCAGAACACCCGCAGTTGTCAGTGTGCTCTAATGGATTACCAGAACTGGGAAAGACCAGAGACAATGCAATCCAGTGAATTTTAAGAGGTGCTGGTATTGTCTTAAGGCTGAAAATTTTACAAATGGATGAGGCATCCCAGTAGATCTGATCTAGGCTCTCAGGAGTGAATGGAAGGTGCTGAGTCCAAAGAAAGGCATTTTGTAGGTAAGGAAACAAAAGTCAAAAGATAAAATTGACACTGAACAAGGCAATGAGAGGAAGGAGAGCTTCAAGTGTATAAAGAAGGCGGCTCCTAGTGAGTCACACTTGTGACCCAATCTGGAAAATGTTAGGTGAGCACACATTATTAGACATCACAGTCATGTTAAGGGCTATTTGAACAAAGAATCCATCCTTTTGGCCACAAACTTGTATAAAGCAGAACTGCAAGGGATACAGACAACATTTTTTGATAATGATAGAGTCAGAATTTTGTAAAAAACAAACCAGGACTTTTGATAGAGGTGAACAAAGCCTCTCTGTATGGTAATGAGCTATTCACCACTCTGACTTGCTTCAGTGAGAGGGACCATTATCTACCTTGGGAGTGCTCGAAAGAACATTAGCATAACAGCAAGATATAGCTCATGGGTGATACTCCTTCAGTTCACGTAGGGAAATAGGCTTTACTGATTTCTGAAAGTTGGCTCGATGCAATCTTTATGGGTAATTTTGAAGAAGAAATGGACATATATCCGGCCTGGTTCTCAGATGCCATTGGTGATAGATATTAGATCACCATCAATGCATAAAAAGAAGGTTTTCTGAATTCATGTGAATTGAAGAAAAGCCCTAAAATGAGAGCCAAAAAACAGAGGAGTTGGGGAGTCCGAGAATGTTTGCTGCAGAGGTTGGCCATCTACCAAAAAAACCCCAAAACAAAACAGAACTACACTCCTAAAAAATGTTTATGAATTTATATAGTATACAAATAAATAGTAGAAAAATTTCAATTAAGTTAATTAAGAAATGGTACCACAACTTAATACAATTTTATTAGCACTGACAGCACAGTGCCTAACACCATATGCTTTGTTTAGGGAATTTTTTTTTAAGTTTTAAATGAATAATAAAAGGTAAATAATATCTTTCAAATAAATGAATGAAAGACGTGTGATAGCACAATGATTTCTTTTTTTAAGTTTCATTTTGTGATGTGATACACTTGAAAATAAGCCTCACTGTTAATTGGCACCAAGAAGAGATATCTTGTCTTATTTGGTTCTTACACTTCTGGCACATACTTAGTACTAGAAGCAGAAAAGCAAGACTAATACATTGGGGGAGTTATGGTAAGATGGTGGACAAATGGGAAGAGTCAGAGGTGAAAGTGCTGAGGGACCATGTCAACTTCAATCTTTATTCTTATCACCTGGAAAGCAGGTGCCCTTAACTATGATTGCTGTGAGCCAGTTGAAAACCTGAGTCATTCAAGAGCTCAATATCCAACTCACCCAAATTAAAACAAGAATATGACATTGAGTTCTATTTACCTCATATTTTCTGTTTATATGAAGACTGCTATAAGCTAACTCTATCAGGATATTCTTTTCGTGCCTAATCCTGATCTCTTGTGTTGTAATTTGCACTCATATCTATGATTTCGGTCTTCAGTAGAGATGAAAGACAACTGGTTGCAATTTGTAGCACTAAGACGCTAACATAACCTGTGGCATAATTGGAGACCATTATTAGGCTGTCCTTTATGCTTCTCTTTCCCAGGCTCAATAATTTGTGTTCTTTAACCTTTCTTATTACTCTCATTTTTAAAGTCTATGAACCATCTCTATGGTTCTTTGATGGTGTTTGTACAAGGTATGATGCAAGGCAGGGCAGGAACAGGGCTATTTCCATATGCTCTGTAAGTCAAGCTCCCGTTTCAGCCACACTCCCATTTCAGAGAGCAAAACGGGTTCAACCGAAAACCGAGGAATCTTAAGAAAGAGGAGCTGACACGGGGAATAGAGAGAACCAATCAGAGTAGTCGAAGGTCAGGGGGACCCAATCAGAGGTGGCTTCAAGGTCAGAATCATGCTTCTGGGAAAGCCTGTCGTTTGAGCATGCTGAAGTCTGTGCATCAAACTAGACTTCCAAGGAGGAGGAAGATGTCTCACAATAGTCCATGTGCACCTGTTCAGGGCTGAGGAGCATGGCCAAGAAGTCTCAATATCAAAGCAGCCAGATGTCCAGGCCAGGTGAGCTAGCCACACTTGATGAACAGAAAGGTCAGAAAAATAAGAAAAGTATTCTGGGCACTTGGAACGCCTACAAAAGATGGAAAGGCCGAAAGGCCGTTGCTGTGCTTCCTGGAGAGAGCTTCTTCTTCCTCTTGCTTGTCAGAGGCCAGTTTTTAAGACACAATGCACGCCGTCCTTCCCTCTCTCAATATGAGGTAAAGAAGTTTGCACCAGTAGCTAGGTTTGAAGTATGCAGAACAATTGTCAACAGCTTTCAAGAAGTACACTAATCCATTAGCAATCATTACTGAGTAGGCTTTGAACAAATTCCTGTTGTGTATATTCCTCCTGCCCCTCCCCCTGCCCTCTGGCATCCAATGCTGAATCATTGTTTCAGTGCTGGATTATCCCTGCAAATTAAGTCCTCCATGCGTTTTTCTGATGAAAGCCAATATGTAGGTATTTTCATGGCAGAATGTGAAGGAAATGAGAGGGAAATCTAGATGTCTTCCTTAACAAGGAAGGAATAAATTAAGGAAATTAAGGAGTAAATTCTTTCACAAGGAATAAATTTTCATTTATTCCTCAAATATTGTTGATTCCTTTTATACACAATTACTAAATAAAAGTATCTGAACTCAAGGAACTTACAATTGGAAAAGAGCTTGCAACTAAGGTAAGCTAGTAACATTCCACAATGCACAGAGGAAGAAAATACAAGTCTTAAATAAAAGTTAATTAATAAATCCTCAATCTCTCTATAGGCTAAATATACACATGGAGATTTTATATGACCTACATTGAAGGTATTTTTTAAAACTTTTTGCTTTATTATACTACTTAAAAAATTCTTTTACATTTTTTCTCAGCACTCTTTCTGAGCCCTATGTTTAACTTTTTTAAATGTTTTTTAAATTTATTTCTGAGAGAGAGAGAGAGAGAGAGACAGCGTGAGCAGGGGAGGGTCAGAGAGAGAGGGAGACACTGAATCCGAAGCAGGTTCCAGGCTCTGAGCTGTCAGCACAGAGCCCGACATGGGGCTCAAACCCACAAACTGTGAGATCATGACCTGAGCTGAAGTCAGATGCTTAACTGATTGAGCCACCCAGGAGCCCCCCTAGGTTTAGATAAGATAAAAGGAATGAGTTTTATGAATAAGATACAAGAGATAAAGCTGGGCTATCATAGTCCAAGTATAGCCTTCTATATGTTTTAAAAATTTTAAATTATATATATGTATATATAGATATATCAATATATAGGTATATCAAATCACAGCATAAGTAAGCTATTTCTCAGATTAGCTCCCAGTTTATGTGTTATCTTCATATAGTTGTGACAGTGAAATTAAACAATTTTGGAGCCTTATTTTTGTAGATTTAAAAACAGGTAATCAAGAATGTTATCAAAATTATTATAGGATAAAATATGGCTATTTACTTGCATCTTTCTTCTCTTTAACAATGCTCATGAGACTATTATGTTAATAGTGACCTTTTACAATAAAAGTGTTTAAAATAACACAGATGAAGATAAGGAACAGTAGGGAGGGGGGACATATAGAAATAAAAACACAAACTGTGAATAACAGGCTAAATAACTTGAAATTTTAAATGTTAATTATAAGACCAGACTCAAATTTTTTAATTTAATTCCATTTGGTTTGGGAACCGTTTCAAACAAAGAATCAAAGTTATGTTAATAATATATGAATTTTACATTTTCAAAGGTAACCGTTCTTCCCAGGGAAAAAATGAAATTCAGAGTAATAGTGTCTGTATCTCACCCAGTCCAGGAAAGTTCAGAAATATTGATGCCAAGGGAAAGTTTCCTGTTTTCCCTTGAGTGACAGAATCAGATATCAGCATTGTCACACAAACAGCCAGGTCTGGGATTAATTCCTTGGCCAACAAGAAGAGACACAAAAGACTTTTCAGAAAAGCTGTGCTTTACTCCTCTCCCTGTGGTGCTGGTTTTTAAAACAAACAAACCAACCAAAAAGAAGGAGGAGAAGGCATTTTCAAGCAGATGAAAACTAAACCAATAAAAGCCTACAATGATTCATTTTAAAAAGGACATGGGTAAGCTATTCAGTAATAGTATCTGTCTTCTCCATGGCTAATATTTTCTTTAGGCCATAGTTACTCAGTGATAATTCCCTTGCTTAAAAGTAAGCAATTCAAGCCTGTTAAAGAGCACTCTTTTATATTATTGAAAAAGTATTAGGTTCAAGTCTTATAGTCCAGTCTCCTTTGTGACTTGTGGATATAACGATTGATGTGTGGTTTTTCGTTTTGTTTTGTTTGTAACGCAGCGTAAACTGTTTCCAGCGTCAACATACAAAGTTACGAATTACGTGAACAAAACGTGATACATGGACTGAAAACCACCACTTCCCCACACCCACCCCTTCTCGCTGGTCTCACCCCATCCTGACACAGGATATTTGGTACTTTGAAAGATTTCATTCCTCTTTACTTAATTATTCTAACCTTTAAATTGTTTTGTGTGTGCGTCTGAATTCAGTTGTCATTTTTTTCCTAGAGAAATATATAAAAATATACGTAAACCCACATATACAAATCATTTTACTGTATAATTACATCAGTAGAGAGTGGCTGTCTGGACGAATACACTTTCAGAAAAAGCATTTGGACCTTGACAGTTGCTACTCTAATTTCATAATTTAATGTGAAAATCTGCTTCCAAGTTCTATTCAGGTCCCCCCACTCAAACAAAAATAAAAATCAAACGTTAAATAATCAATCAGGTGAAAGTACACTTCATGTTTTAAACACTGTTACAAATCTTATAGACTTCACTGAAATTTAAAGCTGAGAGAGAAGAGAAAAAATATGTGCCAGAGAATAAATTATGACTTAAAAGTTGGTTACATTTGAAGTTTCAGATAGATGCCATGTCCCAGATAATAAAAATATTTTTAGGAGAGGCCTACTAATAAACAGAATCTTTGCTCTAGGATGATTCAGTTGAATTTTAAGGCTTTCCGTTGTGATGATGTGATTACTTTTTTACTTATTAGACTCTCAAAGAGGCAAAATTCTATAATTAAGAGAGATGAGTGAGTATAGAGTCAGTTATCTGGACTCAAGTTCTGGCTGCATCAGCTTAATAGCTGTGTGACTGAGGCCAATTACATAACCTGTCTCTGTCTCTTCACATGTTAAATGCAGATAAGCACAGCACCCATCGTGCTAAGCTTGTTCAGAAGATCAAAGAAACCTGTATGTGTGAAACGCTTAAAAATGTGTCTATTACAGTGTTGTGTAAATGTCTGCTGTTATTATTACTATATTGTTGATATACAAAGTTGTAAATTTAAATATATAAATATTTGAATACATTTCAAAATACTGGTTCAGAATTACAGCTTAGAATGGGGACAGAGAAATAAACCTTAACAAATAGAAAAACACAGTTAAAGGACACAAAAGGAGCATTAATAGAAGTAGCATTTATTAATTTTATCAAATAATAAATTGTTGTAATTATGCACCAAAGGCCCTGTTTTATTAAAGCAATAAATGTCTTGGAGGACTTTTGTGGCAGTAAGGCAAATAGTATCCCTGCGTGATTTGAAATAACGACAACAATATTTGTAGCATTTGCCCACTTCTCATGTGCAGGGCATTGGCAATGAGAGTCCTTTCTAAGGTGTTTGTGTCTCCTTGACCTTAGAAAAGACCCTTGTTTGAAAAGAGAAGAGAAGGGAAGGGAAGGGAAGAAGGAAAGAAAGATAAAGAGAGAAAGAGAGGGAGGAAGGGAGGGAAGGAAGGGAAAAAGAGAAGGAAGGAAGGGAGGGAGGGAGGGAGGGTGGGGTGGGAGGAAAGGGAGAGAAAGAAACGATCCTTATTTCTTCCAGATCTCAGTAACCGCATTGGCAAATAAAAGAATCACATTTGTGCCAAGGCAGTGTGGTTTTTAACGAGAATTAAATAATGACTCTATGTAACCATGCGTAGACATAACACATATGCAGTGCAGAGAATCTGTGGACATTCCCAAGCCATCCCAAGTCATCAACGTGTACAACCATGTTGCACCTGTGATGATCATTCTCAGTCATCACTTGTTCCCGTACATCACAAACCTCACAACACCAGGGAGCATATTTCAATTGCCACCGTGTTTGGTGTTTGTGGATGTGCTTTAGTGTTCATCAGGAGAGGTCTATATGCCAAAAAAAAAAAAAAAAAAGTCTGGAACACACATGACTTTTATATTATCTGTAAGATAATTCTTGGACTTTTAAATTTCTGAATTTCTTATGTCGAGTAAAATTTCTCAAGTATTCCCACCATTTCACTGATACTGCTCTCACCAGCGCTCCACAGCGCTGCAGCATCAGGTAAGGAGGGATAAGGTAAACAATACATATTGTTGGGATGAGTGGTTCCTATTTTAATTCACTTCGACTTTACTAAAATGAGCTTATGAGCTTATGTTTACTTGGATAAATCATCTTTCTGAAAACAAATCTGATTAGGGTATTCTCCTACTTACAAACCTGGGCTTTTGTGCTCCAGTAACAAATAAATTCCTAAATCTCAGTGAGTGAAGCAAAATACAGGTTTGGGTTGGATGTTTACGTGTATATTCTTTGCAAGGAGCAAGGTGTAAAGCTTGCAGTGGAGACACTGATGGAACATTGGATTCTCTTCCTGGTTCTAGTCTGCTACTCTTTGCTTTTGTTTGTTTTTTTGTTTTGTTTTTGTTTTGTTTTTGTTCTACAGTATTCTTGCTAGAGATGCTTCACTCTAGAGCATGCAGTCCCTCAAAGAGTTGGCAGCTGGAGGGCCAGTCTGGTGATCTCCTCGGGGATCCCCCCAAATCAGACACTGTCACACCATGCCTTGCAACATCCTGCTGGTGAGCAGACTTCCAAAACCCCGCACAGTCCTCCCGTGCATATACCTGTGAGCCTCGACTGGCCTGTACCCCAGAAGGATGCTCCCTATTTGCCCGACAACGTGACTAGCTCTGGTCTGGGGATCCAGAGAACACGTTCAGCCTCCAGTACAACTGCAAGCCCACTTTGTGCAATAAGACCTGAATCTCAGCCACAGGGATCCCCTCCAAGCCCTTTTTCAAGTTGTTCCTCAATTGGGCATTCTCCTTGAGCCTTTGGATATTCCTCAGAGGTGTCTTCTTCTCCTTTCTAATTTTATTACACTGTGATCGTTAATAATTCTTTAAACTGAGCTTTTCCTATTCAAATTGCTATGTGGTTTCTCTCTCCTGATTGGATCTTGACTAATAAAATAACTCATGCGGTGAATTTGGACCTGAAATTTGGATCCCTTGTTGTAAATAACACTCTTCTGAAAGATTATACAGAATTGAAACAAAATGTTTATTTTGTATAGAGAGGGGTGTCTGATCACATGCCAAGCCAGGCAATTAAGTGAAATAGTATTTCAAATAAATCAGCACTTTAACAGCTTGGAAAGATTGGTATTATCAGTTCATATGCAGAAATGGACCATCACTCAGGCATGGAATAAGCCATTTCTCTAAAGCGTATCTACCTGATCTTAAAGAGAAGCCTTTGAACTTCAACAGATACATTTTGAGTTTAAGAAACAAATGGTAAGTACATGCTTTAACAAACAGGAAACAGAAAGCACTGACTTTCTTCTAAGTGCCTTAAAATTATGCACTGAATCCTAAAAGTGTTAAAGATGTTATGATCACAAGCAACAGTTTGGAAAGTGAGGTGTGATCATTAGGATGTGTGTAACGGGAGATGCCCAAGTGATTTTTGGTGTGTGTATGTGAGGAAAGAATAGGCTCAAATACCAACTATGATCCTGAATAAGAAAGTAGAAAGTGATTTATGTATGCTATACTCCAGTAGTAAAAAAATAAAAAGTAAAAACATACATTGAATATTTAATCATAGCAAATTGTTACCAAATTTACCATACCTCTTTGTTATTATTGGTAACTTAAAGGTGAAGAAATATAATTTTTGCAATGAATCCTGCTCTTTCTCATCTGCCGGTTTTAACATATCTGTTAGTGGTTAACACCATATCCAGGTGGCTGGAGATACTCTCTTCCCCCTCCCCCACCAGAAACTCCTAATGCCAAAAATTCAAAACAAAACAAAACAAAACAAAACAAAACTCTAATGATCACTCCTTTCTCTCCTCCTGCTAATCCTTAATGATTCAATTCTGCTGCTCCCTCCTTTGCACTATCTGTGCCTGACCCATCTCCTTCCCACCCCTCCCCTGCCCTCTTCACTTCCCCACCCTCACCCATGCCGCCCCACAGGCATAGCTGCACACACACCCATGAAGTAGACTAGCTTTTTAGCCTGTTGCTCCCATAATGTCATGTTCATTTTCATTTAGCATTTGTTGTCCCTCTTTATTGTAATCCATTTGCTTCTCTGTCTCATCTGTTCATTGTGAACTTTACAAGGGCACATATTTTGCACCAATTTTTTTTTTTTTTTTTTTTTTTTGTATTTTAAATCCTGGACTAGAGCTGGTACATAAGAGCTCAATGAGTGTTTGCTGCGTTGAATGAGTGATGCAGAATTTCAGACACCAAGCAAGATGCTGAAGGTAAAATGGGAGAAATGCTTCATTAAATGATCCTTGTAGAGTTCACAGTCTAAATGTGGGAATTATCTGGTAATTATCTATTTATGATACTGCAAGAAAATTGTGCAGAAGGCTTTGGAAATTATGGCTAATCCATATAGCATTTATTGTGTGCCATGTACTACTTGGTGCACATTAGCTACATTAAGTCCTTTCATATTTTCAGTGATTTGACTTGAACCAAGGCTGTCTAACCCTGGACTCAGTGTGCTTAATGAAATAAGTATGAAGAGGGATGGCATTCCAAAGGTGGCATTTGAACTGAGATGCCATGTCACATTTTGGAAACAAAAAAGATAAAAATAAATGTATCATTCTTCAATGATTTTAATTTTGTAAACACTTTATCATTTTTTCTTTTCTTAAATGTTGATTTATTTATTTTGAGAGAGACAGAAAGAGCTGAGGAGGGACAGAGAGAGATGTAGAGATAGTATTCCGAGTCAGACAAATGCGAGGTTCGAACTCAACAACCGTGAGATCGTGACCTGAGCTGAAATCGAGATGGTTGCTTAACTGACTGAGCCATCCAGGTGCCCCCTTAGTTATTTTCTCTATGTGAGGCAAGGTCTTATACTGGAAACAAAGCTCAGAAGGATTATTGTTTTTTTTAATTGGGATAATTCATTTCAAGAATTATTTATTTGTGCTCTGAATATTTGCCAACCACTGTGCTTTTTGTTAAAGAATCACAAATTAACCAACATCAGTCTTGTCTTCTAAGGGCCCAACATCAAATAGAAGATTCAGGTTCATTTATCTAACACATAATTTTCTGAGTGTTATTGTGTGTTAGGCACTGAAGATATTCTTTTGGGTTCCTGGAGCAATTCCAACACATGTGTATGTGTGGAGGCTTCCTTAATCTGATAATCAATTCTTAGACACCAGCAGGATGTTAATGTTGACACTATCTACCTGGAGACAGCATCAGATCCCCCAGGTGAAGGACTCAGACCCACAAGACCATTCCCACCTCTCCACTTCGGGTGTTGGTCATAAGTCCAAGGTGTTACTTGCACTTCTGACTGACTGGCTCTAAATCAGAGGTTCCTGTGACACCCTCTGTGGGTTCAATTAAGTTGCTAGAATGGCTCACAGAACTCAGAAAATGGTTTAGTCACTGGATTACTGAATTTATTGCAAGGGATATTAAAGGACGCAATTCAACAGCCAATGAAGAGATACATAGGGCAAAGTTCAGAACATGGAGCTTCTCTTCTCATGGACATTGGGGCCTGGCATGTGACACATGGAAGCTTTCTGCTTTCCCAAGCTAGATGTTCTCTGATCCCCCACCCCCTTTTTTTAAATGCCTCATTACACATTAAATCATTGGCCATTGATTATTGATTCAACCTCTAGCCTTTCTAACTATCCTGGATATTAGGTAGGGCTGAAAGTTACAACCTTGTATTCATGGTCGATTCCTTTGGTAACTGGTCCCCATCTTTAGGTACTTTCCTTTTTTTTTTTTTTTAATTTTTTTTTTTTAATGTTTTATTTATTTCTAGGAGAGAGAGAAAGACAGCGTGAGCAGGGGAGGGTCAGAGAGAGAGGGAGTCACAGACTGAAACAGGCTCCAGGCTCTGAGCTGGCAGTCAGCACAGAGCCCGACGCGGGGCTCGAACCCACGAACCGTGAGATCATGACCTGAGCGAAAGTTGAAAGTCAGACGCTTAACCGACTAAGCCACCCAGGCGCCCCTTTTTTTTTTTTTTTAATTTTTTTAATGTTTTATTTATTTCTAGGAGAGAGAGAAAGACAGCGTGAGCAGGGGAGGGTCAGAGAGAGACTTTAGGTACTTTCCAAAAGTCACTTCATTAATATAAATCTAGTTTTAGAGAAAATGGGCTGGTTCTGAATAATAAGACACACATTTCACCTTCATGGCTTTGAAGCATTTTTAGGAACAGAGGGAAAAAGATCAAATATTATAACACAGGATGTTATTTCTCTTGTCACTGAGGGAAATCCCAAGTGTTTTGGGAGCTGTGAGCCAGGAATCATGTATGGAGACCAAATGTATGTAAGAAATATATTTTGTTCATCTGAATAACCATATATACATACATTTCTTATAAATCATGATAGCACAGATATTTAATCAGATGTTAACAAGTTGTGATAAATAAAACAGTACATTATATACATGGAGTACAGAAGTCACACAGTCTTTAAATAAAATAACCCTTGATGTATTTCATAACAATGCATCCCTTCTTTTGGTAACAGCCTCTGACCAGCTCTAAGACTGTAATTCTTAGATGAACTTGAAAATTTGCAGACTTTTAGAACATAATGAAATTCATGTAAGAGGAAGCATTTAAACCTTCTTTGGAGATAAGAGGTCAATAAGGATATACATCTTTAACTCTATTTGGTTTGTAAATAGATACCGTAGTAAATTTCTCTTCTCTGTTTTTGCCAAGCCTGAGATTTTTGGGTCAAGGTGCACAATATCAGTGCGTGTGCATTTCCTGGAATTATTGGGACAGGAACCATCTTCAGTTCATTACATACTGGGGCAGAAACAGATTAAGTTATGCAGAGTTTTTCAAAAAGAAAAGGTCTTAGGAAATTTGGAAACCATATGAATGCTGGTTTTCCAAAAATTTAATAACCTCTGCAGAAAACTGCTTACAAATAATGAAGGATAGGTAGCTTATTGGGAAAGGAATTGATAAGTAGACTTATCATGGGCATGTATTATAGGTGAATGATCGATATGATTGTAGAAAGGCTAAATAAAATAAAGCTAAAGTGTAGACCACTTATATTCTGTTAAGAAGATTAGAGATTATTCAGGAGCTACTCTCAGGAAAGAAGAGAAAATTCATTCTGCTTTTTCTCTTTAATTTGACATGTTGAAACCTGTTTGGGGGAATGACAAATAATTTTCCCTCTACCCTTTGAGGCTCTTAGCTGAGAACCCACCCCTCCACCCCACATAATAAAAGACAGATTAACAGAAGATAAACAAACAGAAGTTTAATAACCTGTAAACCTCCTGTATACATGGGGGAGAACCCAGGGAAACTGAGTAATACCCAGAAATAGCTCAGGCCATCACCTTAAATATCACCAGCTAAAGACAAAAGAAAGATGTTGGGGGATATGGGGACAGTTATGGGAAGTTCCTCAAAGAAAGCTCAGTAAACAAAAGTCTGTCTGGTTGTTACGCCAATGTAAGTCATTGTCTTCTTCATTAATAAGAATTTCTATATCTTCTCTTCCTGGTATAGTGAAGGAGAGGTCCTTACAAGTGGAGATTCTTCTTACATGTATAAATATTTTTTATTTCTTAGTTTTCAGAGTGCTGTCTGTTGTTTCTTAAAAACAATTAGCCTAGAATCATTTGTATGCCAAACAGGCAAGTTTTGGGGTAAAATTTCTGCTCCCCTTAACCTGGAAGGCCCCTGGCTCAAGAAGGGCTCAAATGTGTGAAATTCATGCTGTTCCTGCCTTTTCAGGAGAGGAGGCTTTTACATTTATATAATTTCAACATAATGGAAAGTACGAGGTCACTAAAACCTGGAAAATTCAGATTGAGGATAAAATCTTCTGAAACTTTTCACAGAATAAATTTTTTTTGAGATGCAGCTAGGTCAATAATTAATTAACTTTTAGTTATTATAAAAATTATGTGAATAATTAACTCACATAGTTTTGAGGATACATACTCGCCAAGGAAGAAGGAGTTTGCAAGTTCACATAATGGGGACTATTGATAAGTTCATCTTCCCCGCACAGAAAGCCAAAAAAGAAGCAATGAAGAAAGAGAAATACTATGTACTATGAGAGTTTCCTTAGGAACAATCTAGCAGATTGATTTTGAGTCAACGTTCCATATACCTATTGTTTTGAGAAGGTGAGGTTGTTTCTCAATTACTATTCTTAAATTCGAGATAAGTTTACTCTATACATCATATATGTATCACAAGAGAATTCATTCCTTTAAAAAATATTGAGTATTATAAGAGAAAAATCTGAACCAGGCTCAAGAATTAATAGAGCAAATAATAGGTCCAATTACAATATAAAAGAGCACTGGAAACCGAGTCAAGAGACCAGTGCTTAAGATTGGGCTGAACCTCACTGAGCATTCATATACTCCTTTATGACACAAAATCATTCAGAAGTGTCTCATCCTAGATACTATTGTCAGTTGGGGGAAATTCTTGGTTGTGGGGGCCATCCTCTGCATTGTAGGGCGTTTAGCAACATTCCTGGACTCTACCCACTTGATGCTACTATAATTCCCATTCAGTTGTGACTCCCCCCAAATATGTGTCCAGACTTTGCCAAATGTTCTGCAGGAGACAAAAATCACCACCTCTAGTTGAGAACCGCTAGGCTAACAGTCTCTAAACCTCCTTCCACCTCAGGGTTTCTATCATTCTAAATAACTGAACCCCACCCTGAAGGCACCTGAAAGCACTCATTCATATCTTTTTTCCTCCTCTTGGGCAACATGACAAGAAAGTTAGCACTACATTCCAAGGCAAGATGTTACTGAGGCTGAAGGAAACTGAAGGAAAGAGGGATTTTCTACAAAAATCTGCAAACGAAAGAAAAAAAAAGCCTTCTCAGTAGAGGTATTTTTAGTTTCTGTAGCAGAACCAGAAATGTGGGCCTAAAGTGGCAAGTCCCTCTGTACCTATTAACCTTGTCTGATAGTCATCAACCCTTGCAAATGCCTGAGAGGTAAGAATGTCTTTCCCCTTGGCTTGGAATCCAGCAAGGCTTCATTAAGACCCCAGCCACCAGCTTCTGCTCAGAATCTGTTTCAAAGTTCTTTGCATTCAGCACCCAATCACATTTGCATACTTTTGACTTCCTCTTAGATAATTTCCCTGCTGTGTCAGAGGAGAAAATCATCCTATTCTAGTTTTTCTCTCTTGTATTTACAGCAAAGAGCTACCTTTGCATTTTTCTCTGGCTGTGAACATTGTTTTCTTTTCCTTGCTACCCTGATTACTTGGTATATTCATGACATTGGTACTCAGACTGTTTTCTTTCTTTCTTTCTTTTTTTTTTCTTGGAATAAAGCATAAAGGAGTAAAAGCACTGGATAGGGCCTTGGTAGACTGAGGAACACAATTCCTGGCTCCAGATTAGTCAATGAGCAGTTTTTGACTAACCTCAGTTTCCTCCTTTTAAAAAAGTGATATGTTTGAACTAAAAGATCTCAGTTTGAGGGACGTCTGTGTGGATCAGCGGGCTGAGTGTCCAGCTCTGAGTTTTGGCTCAGGTCATGATCTCACGGCTCATGGGATGCATCCCCACGTCAGGCTCTGCACTGACAGTACAGCATCTGCTTGGGATTCCCTATCTCACCCTCTCTCTGTCTCCCTTTCTCTTTCTCTTGATTGCTCTTTCTCTGCCCCCTCCCCTCGTAAAATGAATAAATAAACTTAAAAATATTTAAAAAACCTTTAGATCTCAGTCTGAGGTCACCACATGTCTAGAATTTTCTTGCATTGCCCTGTGTTTTCATGTTCTGATAGCAAACTTATAGTTAACAAACCACATATCCTAATTATGAGTTAATAAATCATGGTCGATAAATTAGCAATTTATCTTCCCAGTCAACCCTAAGGACATGAGGTTCTTGGAAGGCCAGATGGTTAGAACATTATTTTTGTCTCATTTTAAAACAAAGAAAGGGCACTCCCTTCTTTTGGGAGCAGTACCGTTGTTTTGTTTTCTTTGTTTTGTTGATCATTACTTTCAGTGCAAAGCCATTCCAGTATTCATGAAAATGCTTTAGGATCTGTCAAGAGAAATTGAGATAGCATTGCTCCAGTGCCTCTAAAGTTAACGGGATAGTAGTTATTACCAGCCCATATTTGTGTGCAAATCCTACTAGATTCAAACATGGAGTGAGGTCTGGAAGGATTCCATGTAGAGTCTGTATTAAGAAAACTCCCTTCTTTTGCACAAAGACTCATTCTGTTAGTTTTAGTGGTAAAATCCATAGAGTTAATCTACCTGTCTCCCACTCCAGGTAGGGGGATTACTCTGTTTAGTAGTAAATGGATGTGTTTCTGGGAGCCAATAAGGTTAGCCAATGGGTTCATTTTCAAGTTTTATTCATGAACTATGGGCGCAGTGACTGAAGCCATCTAGTAGCATTCGGGAAGCAAAAATAATTTTTCTTTGTGGAAAGAGAGAAATAACGATGCTACTGTTACTCTGCCCACCCCCTTCCACTGTTGACTGTTTTAGTCGTTTATCATGCTAGTAAACATATCTGTATAGCCTGTAGATAAAAGTGGAAACAGCAATCTGTTTAGCTAATCCCTATTTTCTGCCCAGTGGAAAATTTTTTTTCTCTGTTTTATCAGCAACAGAATAACCCTACCTTTCAACAGTTCCTTCTCAGCACTTATGTCTCTCTACCTCCCTCTTTAATAAACAAATTCAATGCTGAACACATGGCTTTTACACCTCTATTAATCTTGGCAGACTGTAGGGATGCTGAAACATGCTGGTGAGCAGGGAAGAAGATGCCGTTTCATGTGGCCTTGCAATGCAAACATTTGGGGAGTGTTCAGTTCCTCTGCCACATTGGACGTATACTCATTTTTATTGGAGCTCCACTGACTTTGTTTCCATGGGGAAATTGGTGCTTAACTGAAAGACTTTGGTAAATGGTAAGAACATACTTTAAGAGTCTCTGTGGGTGAAGACAAAGATATTTTTTTCCTGATTGGGGAAAAGAAAAACACTTTAAAAAGAAAATTAAAACAAGCAAATGCTTTTCCATCGAGAGCTAACTGTTCTCTAGAAAACTGGTTTAATATAGTTGCTTCTGGCAGAAATGTTCACCCTGTGATACAATCATAAGATTGAGAGAAGGGATGAATTTGCTGGAAAAGCATGAGCACTTGAAAAAATGAGAATTTTTATTAATTAAGGTAATTATAAAATTTTTCATCCAGACTAGGATTCTTTTGAGAATGGGAAGGAATGCCATCTATGCTGAGGCAATAGATATAACTCAAGAAGGCTCTTGGGAAACCTGGAGATCCAGATGACAGCTCTCGAGTAACTGACCTGCTGACTGGGAAGCAAGGAAGTCCTCATTCGCAGGCAGTCAGCTACAAGGCAAGTTTGAGGCATGAGAGAATTCTTCCAGGTGAAGATAACACATATAACTTGTTCCAGTGTGCTTTTGTGTTCTAGTCATATTCTTTCTCTAATTAGTATCAAACATACAAGAAAATAAATCTCCGAAACATAACAACCCCTTAAAATGTGCAGAACACTTTTCAACTGAAAGTATGACAAAGGATGTGACAAACTTTATAAACCAAAAGATCATTTTCTATAACTAAATGCTAGCAAAATCTCTTTTAAAGAAGCAACAAAGCAACATCTGTGTCTGTAGAAGAATAGCCTGTACTTATAACTATTTACTTTCTTATATATCATGGTTTTTTTTTCTGTGTTAAAAGGTAACCTGTAATTAATGGTTACACAAAGCTTTAAGAAGAAAGGTTAAGAATGTAATCAGAGATAGAAGCACGTTGAGTATACATAGAATCTAATATGAACTCTGAGTACCCTGGTCCCAAATGCTCTATGCAGTGATGGCTAGCAAAATAAATAAACTACTTCATTTGAGACAATTTCCCTTCTAAATTCTGGTTTCAAGTTTAGAGATCTTATTAAACCATAAAATATTCTATCCTCTTTATTTCTACCTTATAAGACAAAGACTCTCCATTCACTCACTCACATACTTATTATAACTAATCAACCTTTCATTCAACCAGTGAGTTATTTCTGTAAGTCTGTAGTAAGCATCTACAACATGCCTGAAACCTATGAATTTAGGTACAGCATTGCCTCCTTCTAATTCCAAAACAAACAAACAAAAAACCTTAATACCAAAATCTTTTATAACTTTTAGGGGGTCAAAATGAGACATGGCTTGAACTGATTTGTAGAAAACCCACCCAGAATTGACATGAGACTATTATCAATCTTTGTCCATCTTCCTTAGTATGAGTACCCACATATTTCATTGCAGAATTATTAATGGGCTTTATTATAGTTTTCCCCAGATCAATCTCAGTTATTATATAACAGTAGTACATTGAATATGAAAAATTCTGAATTCTGAATTATCTTTGAGCTCAGAAGTTTTAGGTAAGTGACTATGGATCTATAGCTTTCAGCATGTTAGCAAGTTGAGTGCCTAGAACTCACAAGAAGTAATATATTCCCCTCTTTGGTTAGAGAAAATAACTAGAAAACATACTTCATTCAAAAGTTCTCACTCAGACATATATCCCTGTGAGGTGTTGTCTGAGTGTGTGTGGCTAACATTTTTTTTAAGAGTCAAAAGAATCAAATTCTCTCTCTTTGATGGGCAGTGGACCCCTACCAAGAAGACACAGCAACATCCTGTCAAACAGTGGTGAGCAGTGTCTGCCCATGTGGTCTAAAATAAAAATAATTGAAACATGGTGTTACTGAAGTATTCAGCTTCCCTTCACAGTCACAGAAAGGAAAAGGACAGGGAACCTGGTGGGGTTTCAAATTTCAGCCTTCCTGTCCCTTAGACATAAACCAACTAAGGAATCTAAACTCAGAATAGGAAAAAGAAAAACAAAAAGACTCGAATATGATCAAGTAGAGAAGAATGTGATAGTTGGTGGTCAATAAATACATCAAACATGGTGCTTCATTCATACTTTATTTTCTTTCTCAAATTTTCCAACATCTTACACCTACAGAAGGGCCTCAGTTGACTGAGGTTGCTGAATTAATACAGTAAAAGTGATGATTAGAATAAAAAATGAACTGCACTTCAGTCCAACCATCATGGCTGCAAATGTCTTTGGCATTCACAAGTACAAAAAGACCCACCTCTCAAACCATTACACTATGCGTGAATCATCTTGTGTGATCTTGTCCAACCTTTGCTTGGTTAGTTTCTACTTCAACAGGCAGAACAAAGCAAGGCAATGCATTTCAACAATGACATATACAGAACCACATGAAAGCCCAAATGACATATCCAGTGGTACTATTCCAAATAAAAGACCAGAGCTGATTCACAGGGACAGCCTCTTGGGTTACAAAGGTAATAACTATGTGCAGATTTATAGGACCACATCAGCGTGAGGTAAATGACTCTGAAGTTGTCTTTACCATGAACACCACAGTAAAAGCACACAGTAGTTTAAGCGGTTTTGGAAAAGAAACTTTTCTTACCAATGGACTAATATGATCCTTTTTTAGATTCATATTGAAATGTCTAACATTAAAAACAAGCCTTTTAGTTTAGGAAATAAAATGATCCAGAGGCCTATTTCTGCTTATGGATTACAATAAAGGTGTATAAAGTTGCAATAAAGCAATACATTGTTTTTCATCTTTTCTACTTTAATCATTCTCTCAAATAATTTGGAAAAAAAAAAAAGAAAACTTTCAGCATGGAAATCATCTGAGATAGAAGAAAAACAAAATGCCAAAGAATTCAACAAGACAATACTTCATCACGGGTAATTTGGTAGGATAGTGCAGATATTTTGTGTACCTATGGAAAGCAATCCAAAGAATAATATTAACCAAATATTACTGAGACTGTGCTTGACTACGGATTTTAAGGGACCCTGCAAGGTTTCATACCTATAAGATGGCATAGATCTCCTAAATGATAGTGTTGATGGTGGCACAATAGACAATCTCATATACAATACTGTGGACCACTACTTTAAGTACTATGCCCAAATCATAAGAGTTCTTTCTCTCTGAGGATTGCTCATCCTGTCGACAGAGTTGGGTCTATAGCAGCCATGTATATATATGCGACTGGGTCATTTTGAATACAGTAGATCGGTGTGGACGTAAAACTTAAATTATCTTCCCTTGGTCTTTCTCCTAGAAAGCTGGGATTGAGACCTAAAGGCAGCACATCTGTCGAGCAGAGAAGATGGGAGCCCAGGGGCTGTGGGATGGCAGCCTTATCTGTCAACAGAAGGAAAACTGACTAACTCAGGGCAAGGGAGGAGGACTAAAACGGGTGGACGGAGAGAAGGTCAAGACACAGTGGGCACCATCTGGGCGCCTACTGGCTTTCCATCTTCAACTTTAGCCACATGGCTGCCTTCACATTCTGTTAAACATTTCTGGATCTTTATAATAATTATTTTTCTGTTTTGAAAAGTAACTTTCAGTAAAGAGCCTCTCTGTTGATTATCTATGAGCCCGAATGAAGTGTAGTTCATATTCCTGGAAATCTCTCTGCAGCCTCTGTCCAACACTTTGTTCTCAGTCTATGGCAATTATTCTTTCCTAGGATATCATGAGAAAACATTTGGTGCCTTACTTTGCTGTCTCATCTTCCATTTTGTTGAGGATCCCACTGGGCACACCTTTATTGATGGTAAGTGGCATCATATCTTCCCTAGAGTTCATATTGCAAATAGATACAAAACATTTGAACCAGGCAAAAAGTCCCCTTACATCTGCCATAGTCAGGGAGTAGGGGGAGTGGAAGACATAAGGTATAGGAACTCAATTAGTTTCACTGATCACTTTCATACTTTCTTGATTTCTTTTACTAGTTACCTGATGTTTCTTCAACTCTCTCCTTCCCTTTTCTCATGGCAATTCAGTTCTTACTAATATAACTCAATTTGCACTCAATTTGCTGATACAAATCCACCTTTTATACATGATCATTTGCCTCTTCTTTCCTACCTCAGCTCCTTATGCATCCCTACAGTTGAATCTGCTACTAATTTCCATGGGTCAACCCTGGCCTCAATCCTTCATCTATTCCTTGTAGAGTTTCCCTTCTTTGGTCTGTGGAGCTTGTTACTATGTTCTCAGACTCTGGATTCTTGTATTGGTTCTTATATGTTTCCTTCCCACTTATTTATATAAGCTTTTTTGATCTAGGACCTATAGTCTTATAAGCTAATTAACTGAAAAGAATATGTGTGTGTCCCACAATTAAAAGGCTTCTCCCCAACAGGTTTGGCCCTAATAGAACTATATTTTTTATATTTCACTAGTTCTCTGGTGTTCCCCAGTAAGATCTCTTGTCTCTTCTTGAGTCTTAGCTCTTGCACTTACCTCTTGCTGGTTCACTCACAGTTTTCTGCTACTGTATTCAAAATCTTAATGGATTAAAACAACAACTATTTTATCATAGTTCATGATTTTGTAGGTCAGGAATTTGGACACAGCTTTGTGGAGCAATTCTGTTCCCCATGATTTTGATTTGGGATTCAGCTGATGGCTGATCTGGTCTGGAAGGCCCAAAGTGGCATCATTTATTGGCCTGGTTCATTGGTAAGGATGGCTCCCTGGCTGAAAGGCTGGGCTGGGCTCTTCTCCCTCTCTATATCATTCTGATCCTCCCCACAGCGTGCTCGCTTCGGCAGCACATATACTGATCCTCCCCACAGGGTTCTCTCCTTCAGTGGAGGAGTTAGATTTCCTATATGGTGGCTCTGGTTCAGAGAATAAGCCTTCTAAGAGTTAGGGAGTAAAATTTGCCAGTTTCTTAAGGGTGAAACCTCGAACTACAAGGCATAATTTCTGTTGTATTCTATCATTTAAAGCAGTCAAAGGGCCTGCCTAGATTTAAGAGAAAGAAATATGGACCCCTCCTCTTAAAAGGAAATGCCTCAAAAAATTGTGGCTCTCTTCAATCCACTACATCTGAGCAAGATTCTATTCTTTGTCAGCAGGTTTTTATGCAGGGTCACATTTTCAGTAACCATGGCTACTGCCAACCAGTCTTCTGCATATTTCTTGGCTGCCTAGATTACTGTTCCACACAGAACTGATTAGACACCTTGATACAGTGTCATATATACAGCCACTGTAGCTTCATCTCCTCGCTTAGCCTGTTTCCCTGTTCAGTGATTAGACTTCTAGATTTTCCATCGAAGCCAGTTTTTATTGTGACACCACACACTGCATATAGGTAAAATACTCCTATCAGCTAGGAGTTGCAGTTCAGAAATAACAGTGGCTTAATCAAGATAGACATTTATTTTTATCTCACATGAAAGGAACTTAAAAATAATTAGTCAAGGGCAAGTATGTTGAGTCCATATCTAGGCAATTTATTACTGTCCTACCATTTTTAATACATGGTTTCAGTCCTTAAAATTATTTTATAGCTGTTGTTATTCCAGTTACCACAGTGGAATTTCAGGCAGAGAAATAGGAAGGGCAGGAGGTAAAAGTACCCATCCATTCTCCCTTTGAGGAGTCTTCCTGCATTGTCTCACCTAACAGCTTCTACTTACTACCTATCCACCTGTACTGCAAGAGAGGTGAGAAGGGTACGTTTTGTTTGGGCACAGAGAGAACTAACATAAAATCAGGATTTTGTTACTAAGGACCAAAGCAGAATGGATTTTAAGTGGGGAACTAGAAATCTATTCAACAAAGCTTTAAACAGGGATTTGCCTTACTGGGAGTCAAAGCTAGTGGGTACTATTACAATGACGTCAGATTTGAAGAACTGCTCTCCTTCTGTAACACATCTTCAGCTGCCTTGCATATGGTCATATTACATGCTTAGAATTTGAAACTTTTAACTTAGAAATCAGTGTGTTTTATTTTATTAAACCCACGTATTATAGGCAGGATCATACTGTAAGTCCTACCATTATTTTATCTCCAGTAGAATTATTTGGTCAAATTATTTATCCCTGAGAAAGATTTAAGGAATCCAAAGGACTTTGGTATCAAAGGTGAGGGAAAGGTGGAAAAGAGGGAGGATTATAATTATAGGCATTGTTGCCTTTTTAATAATTTTTCTGAAGAAAACTCCTCCACCATTCAATGGCGTGACCACAGATTGATATTTCTTCTAAAATATCATGTCTTAGTTATTCCTCCAGTAGCTTTTAGTTTTTATTGAGCTTCATAAATATTAACTTACAACTATGAACTTACATAAGTTCCTTCTCTTCTGTCAAGAATGTATCATTAATATTTGGATTCTGAAAATGTGAATAATGTCGATGATAGCCATGTTGGCAGGGATATGTGGAGGTCTCCCCAGTCAGTTACTGTGATCTTCATTTACATGTGCTTTTTATGTCCCACAATAGAATAGGAGGTAGGAACTGAGGCCAAAATAGGTTGAAAACTTTTCATAATAAGACCAGAAAGACAGTTAATTGCAAAGTCAGGTTTTAAGTCTGCCTAGTTCTGTATGGCTCCTGGCCCAGTCTTTGTTCTGAAAAATTCCATTCCAGCTCTTTGTTCCTTGACTCAGTGCTTCTCATTGAAGCTCAGTCTTCTCATAAGATTTCAGGTCGTCATAAAATTTAGCCAGATATTTAGATAGGCAGATAGACAGATGCTGAGTGGCTTCCTTTGTCAAAGTAGAAAATTAATAAGGACGAGAAAGATAACATTGATGTTGAAAATTTGTGTAGAGGGTAAGCATTGATAAAAGATGAAAGAAAAAGGAAGGAGAAAAATGAATATGTTTATTTATGGGCTGCCTTCTATGTACTCCTCATTGGGCTGAGCCAGCTTCATCCTTGGAAATTTACACCACACATAGATGCAGAGCTGGCTGCCTTTCTTCCCTCATTTCATCTCTTCTTTCTTTTCCTCCTTCCACTTCAGAACTCCACAGGGTGAAGCAGAAGGTGACTAAAGATGAGGAAAGGTGCAGAAAAACTCATGCCTGGTATAGCTCTGATGGCATAAACATATTGGGAGGTGGACACTTTTGTGGGTTGCTGATATATCTCTAGAGGAATCTTCTTACTGACGTTCTTTTGACACAGAAAGACATTTTCTGACAAGCCCATTTTAAGTGTTCCCCTCTGGCAGTTCTATACTTTCAGCTGCCTATCTTCTGTTAGAGTTGGATGTCAATTGCCTAGATCTGCCTTATATCTGGTTCATGGGAAACATGAATAAAAATTTCAAAAAATTTTTAATGTTTTTATTTATTTCTGAGAGAGAGAGAGAGAGAGAGAGAGAGAAAGACAGCGTGAGCAGGGGAAGGTCAGAGAGAGGGAGACATAGAATCTGAAGGAGGCTCCAGGCTCTGAGCTATTTGTCAGCACAGAGCCCGATGCGGAGCTCAAACTCACAAACCACGAGATCATGACCTGGGCCGAAGTCAGACACTTAACCGACTGAGCCACCCAGGCACCCTGGGAAACATGTTCTTTAGCCTTGCTGTTTGTGGACTGAAATTTGCTCCTGTGTAGCTCTTTATCTGTATTTTCCAACTCTAGTCATCATTTAAAATATCTTCAATATGAAAGATGAGCAAAGAGCAACAAAACCAAGTTTTAATGATCAGTAAATAGGGTACCATATACCCTGGTTTTGTTCAAGCTCAACAATAATGACGATAGGATGATAATCAAATAACAACAAAACTAATTCAATCCTATGCCTAACGGAGCTAATACTATACTTCAGAATAGGTGAGTCGTGTGTATTTGATTTATTTTTCAGTCCAAACAATGAGACAGTAGGAAAATTCACATTGAGCATCCTTTTATACTAGGAATTGTGTCAAAAGTCACTACGAAGGTTTTCTTCTCTCCTCAAGTATCGCAAATACCACATTTAATCATGAAGATCCTAGTAATCACCTTTCACACTAATCACTATCAAAGAGAATAAAGATGATACAACTAGGAGAATAAACATTTTAAGAAAAAAAATAAGGATAAAGAAACAAGAGGACTTATTTTTCCTTTGCCGTTAAATCTCAGAGATTCACCAGATGAAATTTGTTAGAACTAAACAAGATAAACATGAACATTCCATTGGTTGCTTTAACTTAATTTGATGTCCTATCACTGGAAATGTCCCTTGGTAACTTGGTAATATTAACATCATTCATATATATATAGTTATACCCCATTAAAATATTTGATATGTCTCCACTTCAAGATGGCACTGTCTTTAGATACTTGAGGTTTTGCTTTTGTTTTTGCTTTATTTTGAAAACTTTTTCTTTTGAAATAATCATAGACTCCTAGGAAGTTCACACTTCTATAGATGCCTACATTTTTCTGTGTACATGATCATTGGAAAAGCAATGTATTGATTTTATTTGGTGGCTAAATAGATTCAGTATTATACTTTCAAAGTCATCAAAATGTTAAAAACTATTTAAAGCACTCAGCTTTAAGTAGTTTCTGCAATACTGTCAATTTTGATTATTTAGTCATTATTGAAGATGAAGCCTTACTGTCTCACTTACCAGTAACTCACCAAGAGCATCAGAGGTACTTGACGCTCAAATAGGGAATATCTTTAGAGTAGAGAAGTATAACTGCAAGCAAATGTCATGTAAGAAATATCTTTAGGTAAAAAATTGCAAAATGTATATTTTTGTAGGTGATCAAATTCTTGAGAATTATAGTTTTATATAAAACTATATTAGTAGATTATTTGGTATTTGTCTTAGTATAGTTCATAGCCCTTGCCTAATATTTCAAATGCTCTATTATATTAATTTCTTAAAATAAGTCAATGAACTTAGAGTAGCTATTATTCTTCCCAATTTTAAAATGAAGTTTTAGGTGTTTAAAGAGCCTGAATAATTCATCTTTGTTTATATAGCAGGTTCCTGGCTCAGCTCAGACCACGCTCTACTACACTGCAAGAACTTTTTATTTAATGCAGTGCATCATAAATAAGAAATTGCTAACTCAGGTGAATTATATTGATGACTTTTATATCTTATCATCACTCAATTTGGAGGTTATATTTGATGCACAACTTCAACTGATAGAAATCTTGTCGAATATGACAATTAGTGTTTCAAAATTAGCCTTGATGAATACTTCTATCTACATCTGTTAATCCTTTCTTAAAAGATTAATTCAACAAGCACTGAAAC
Organism: Hyaena hyaena; assembly: GCF_003009895.1. Lineage (NCBI taxonomy): Eukaryota > Metazoa > Chordata > Mammalia > Carnivora > Hyaenidae > Hyaena > Hyaena hyaena. Next base: position 742,480 of record NW_024081515.1, read on the forward strand.
ATATCTGGGCAGGAAAAGATTGATTCTCAAATAAATTATAATTAAATCCAAATGGAATTAGGCGAGCTCTTTGAACCTTCACATTTTGGCCAATTAGTGCAGCAATACTGCCTGGATTTGGTTAGAGCAAGTGGTACATCAAGATTACTCTGTTATTGTTCTTTAAGATATAGTAAAAGTATAATTGTACTTATGCTTATATTTTCCATTGTGTATCGTAGGCCCTTCACCCATGGCTAATGCCTTCTCAAAGGATGGAATTTTTATGCTTCAAATATGTTCATTTGAAGAGGAAATATAGTCATTATTCTCAAATCCCAAAGATGCCTGAAGGGTATTTGCTTCAGCCAGATCTCTATTAGCCAACTCAAAGCGAAGCGCTAAAGGATGAGTGATGGGGGCTGTAAAATTTGGTAGGTAATGGGGAGAAAAAGATACTGTCAGATTTTTGTTCCCCAAATCCTCAGTGATTACATGTTTCTCATGGTCTCACAGCTAACCCCTGCTGCTCCTTTGGCTGCGCTACCAGTGTGTACAAAGATACCTCCCTTGACTATTCAGATCATTCAACGAGTGCACATGGACCCCCAGTTACAGAAAAGCACAGTGGGGAATACAGAGAAACAGTACATGCTTTCCAGTGTCCAAACATTTAGGTCAGTGTTTATGCATAACCAGTGGCCCTTTTTAACCCTGTTCTGATGTAACATAACAAACAAATAGGCCTGCCTCACAGGAGAAGAGCAGTGCACATGAACATAATTTATAAGTTAATTAGCACAGTCTACTGTGGCCAAGTAGTGACAGATGTGATACCTGCTTTCAGGGAAAATATGAGAAAGAAAGAACAGCAAAGGTCAGTTCCTTCTCTAGGGACCTTTGTGGTCACACACAGGTCACACTGGCTGGCATAGAGAACGGCATTTTAATAAGCCCAAGTATCTTTGAAAGGCAAATTATAAACATTCTGAATGCAATTAAAAACTAAATTCTCTAACCAAATGAATGGTCAAATATATGTACTGGGGAGAAGGGTTTACAAAGCAGCAATTGTTTGGAACATTAAAATGTTTTTCATATTTTAAAAAACAGATTTATTTATTTGCCTGTATTTATTTGCCTCTATTATCTAAAAGTTTTCCCTACACTTTCTTTTTCTTTTTTTTTTTTTTAATTTTTTTTTTTTTTTTTTTTTTNAGAGAGAGGGAGTGACAGACTCTGAAACAGGCTCCAGGCTCCGAGCTGGCAGTCAGCACAGAGCCCGACGTGGGGCTCGAACCCACGAACCGCGAGATCATGACCCAAGCGAAAGTCGGACGCTTAACCGACTAAGCCACCCAGGCGCCCCACTTTCTTTTTCTTTTTAAATGAAAGAGAACTACTATACTTTGGCCAAATCTTTATACAAAGCAAAGTTGGCAGTGGAGAGAAGTGTATAGTAATCTGTGAAATTTATTGTGTTTTGCCATGATATCTAATATGAGTGAAAATGGTAGCACCATCTAAGACTTAGCCTGTTTCGAGTCAAACTAGGATGATCTATATGCAGACGAATTTATGTAGTATTTGGCTGACAACGATTGCTTCTTGTCAGAGTTGCAAGAATTCCGTGTCTAGTTGTGCAACCTTAAACACGAAGCAACAAACAAACAAAATACTGTCACCACCAACCCATTTGAGTGTTGGCCAGTTTTCACCCAGAGGCTGAGGCAGATGTTTCTATGCAGAAAACATATAGTTGGGGAGAACTCTGCAGACCAGCAAGTTTCTGGGAGCGAAGGAAACAGTACAAGGCAGAGAGAGAAGTTGAACCACAAAGCAGCTGTAGCTTTGAGAAGGAGAAAACTTTACTCACATCTCTTAGTGTCCCTGGCTGCATCTGAACTTTAAACTGGACAGAGACAGGCGAGCAGGAAAAATGTGTGCAAACTTATTTAAATTTTACATAACACAAGAGACTTCATTAGGAAATAAAGACCCAAAGAATCAGACTGATATACTTACCTCTTTTTATTTTTTATTTACTTTTATTTTTGTATTTTAGCAAAAGAAAGAGGGGAAACTGGGTGGCTTGATCAGTTAAGTGTCTAACTCTTGATTTTGGCTCAGGTGATGAGCTCACCAGTTTGTGAGATGGAGCCCTGTATTGGGCTCTGTACTGATGGCACAGAGCCTGTTTGGGATTCTCTCTGCCCCACTCTCTCTGTCTCTTCCCTGCTCGCTCTCTCTGTCTCTCTCTCTCTCTCTGTCTCTCTCTCTCTCTGTCTCTCTCTTTCTCTCAAATATATAGTTTAAAAAACATAATAAAAATCTTTTTAAAAAATAGAGAGAGAGTGTGTGTGAGTGAAGAGAGGGGCAGAAGGAGAGAGTGAAAGAGAGAGAGAGTGAAAGTGTGAGAGAATCCCAAACAGGCTCCATGATCAGCATGGAGCCCAACATGGGGCTCAAACCCACAGCCCTGGGATCATGACCTGAGCTGAAATCAACAGTTGGGTGCTCAATCAACTGAGCCATGCAGGTGTCCCCAGACTGATGTACTTTTATGCTAGATTTGATAAAGAATGCACGGTCACGGGGGACATGAACCGTTAGGGGCATGAGGTAGTTGTGGTAAATGGTGGAAAACTCAGTAAGGCCTATTTGTTTGGAACCTTCTTGGTGTCCTTTTGTCTCCAGAGGGAAGGTACCTCTCACAGAAGGGTTTTCCAACCTGCTTCAGGGAAAAAAAATGAAGAGAGGAGGAGGTCACAGGGACATTCTGCTTCTGCCATCTTATCAAACTTCTGTTTAATGCATTCAGTATGCCAAGGTGCCAGATTTTGAGGTAGCATGTCCTGAGCCCCATCAAAACCTAGGCCTTAGCTAAACCCACAGTAAACTCAGAAGACTGGGTTGGCCCTAAGAGTTGTCCCAAACTGAGAGTGGACTTTTGACTTCTTACCACCCTAATTTCCAATCATCATACAATCATATATATATATTATGATTGTATGTATTATCATATATATATGATATACAAGAATATATATATATATATATTCTTAAAAACTGTAACTTGGAAAAACATAAGCTCATAAACACACCAAAATCAGAGTTTTCATTTTTTAAATAAAAAGATTTAGAATCCAATGATTTATGGAGGGCAAGGATTATCCAAAATATCAGCAGAATCAGCAACACCCGGGAACTTACTAGAACTCCAAATTCTTTGGCCATAGCCCAGAGCTTCTGATTCAATGACTCTGGGGTATGGCTTAGACATCTGTGCTTTAGACAGGTCCTACAGGAAATTCCAATATACTCTAGAGATTGATAACCATTGATCTAGTAGTTTTAAAATATATTTCATTAGTTGAGGAAAAAAAAGCTGTTCAGAATTTTTCAAAAGTATAGGGCTGCATTGGAACTGAATCACATTCATGAGTTAGATTTCGGTTTATGTGAGTTTTACTCAGTTTTCTTAACTGTCTACCTGTTTCACCTGGTTTCTACTATGCATGCAGGTGACATCTGGAAGCCTACTCTGGGCAATGCGCCTGTGGCAAAGACCGTATTTGTGGTTTGCTCAAATATGTCCTGAGTAAGTTCTGAACAGAAGGAAGACATCATTTCACATGAACTGATGAGGTGAAATAAAGAAACCTTAAGAATGACAGGGATTTCCACATTAGCAAGCCTCAACAAGATCAGGAAATAGCTTGTCTTGGGCTTTATGATGATCATGCAGTCAAATGTTTATCTTCTATAAATTTAAGATCATCCAAAGAGTAATTCTGGATGGAATTTTTGTCTATAAGTTTATACCCAACCCTTTTCTTGTTGAACCCTTCATGCCTGTTTGCCATTGGAATGGGAGTTTTCTTCTAGTATAATATTGTTAGATAAATGAGCTGAACCTAGTCACATACTTCCAAAGAATAAAATATAGGAAAATCATATTTTTATAGAGTAGAAACCTGTCAAATACAACCTTAACCAAGTGGTCAAGGTTTACATCACCTGTGATAAGCCATGTTGAATGCATGTACCAAATATCTTCATCCATGTGGCTGTCTTTCTTGTCATTCATGAGCTCTTCAAATGTGAACTTCTTAGAGAATACTTTGGGCTACCCTATCCAAAGTTATGTCCCACCTACTTCTAGAACTTTCTATGCAAATATCTGCTTTATTTTCTTCATAGTTTTTTTTTTTTTGAGAGAGAGAAACCCAAAGAAGCAGACTATGTATGCATGCACACAAGTGGGGGGAGGGCAGAGGGTAAAACTCTTAAGTAGGCTCCATGCTCAGCACTGAGCCCCACATGGGGCTTCATCCCACGATGGTGAGATCATGACCTGAGCCAAAATCAAGAGTCAGACACTCAACTGACTGAGTCACCCAAGCACCCCTCCATAGATTTTTCAAACTCTGCAATTATTTTGTTATTTGTGTGTTTGTCTGTGAGTGTATTTTGTTATTCACTTGTTTCCATTGCTATATCAGAAGCACCATGATAATAAGCAACATCTTTATCTCATTCATAAATACCTGGCAAAGATTTAGAATACTATTTGCTCTATGATAGATACTCAAGCAATACTCTTTTTAAAAGTGATTTGTCCTATCCTTTTTAAGCCACATATATCAAAGGTAGAATTTGAATTCAGTTTTACCCTAAAACTCCATGATTTATTCACCAAGCTGCCATATATGCAAATATTATCATCACACTAAATAATAATAACTAACACCTATTGACTTGTTATGTGCTTTAGTGGTTTAAGTATAGTTGAATCCCACAACTGTAGGAGGAATTCAGGTATTATTATCCTGGTTTTATAGATGAGGAAATGGAGATTCTCAATGCACAAAATTAGCAAGTCCTAGAACCGTCTGAATTAATACTCAGATGCTTAGCTATTTTGTCAGTGGTATTCAGAATTTAGTTGCTTCAGAATCACCTGAGGGGGTCTTTCCAAACTCCAGATTGTCCGTCCGTTCCTATCTCTAGGGATTCAGATACTGTGGGCATAGGCTGGGGTTCAATTACCAGCATTTCAATTTACCCCAAGGCAAGTATCAAACACTGCACCCTGTTAGATTCCAGTAGAGCAGACTAAAAATGCCAGATGGTGACAGTGGCGAGGAGATAAAGGATGTAGATTTTTGGAAAAATCCCTGCTGAAATCCCAATTGCATACAAGGAAAGGCACAGTTCAGGGAGTGAGCCATGGCAACAATCACTACTCCCTATGGCCTTTCGGTCAAGTTCAGATCAAGTCTGGTGTTGATTAGCCTGTGGGGACAGATGAGATCAGAGCCAGAGTGTGTCTGGCTTCAGGGACGTTAACACACCTTTCTGATGGAATGAATGGCTCCTCACTTGGAAAGGTGACAAGGAAGTGAATTTCTTGATAGGTGACTCTGGGCTGTAGGAATAGAGGCCAAGTTTTAATCTTAGTGGAGGAAGACTTGCCTTTGACATGCCTGACTTTTGACATGAATGCTTTAGCTGCTTGTACTCAGGCCTTAAATTGGAGTGAGGGAAAGGCAGAGTCTGTCATTGGCTGATGATGGATTTTCATCAGCTCACAACCAAACTGAATAGCTCAGACAGACTGTTGAAATAAATTTAATACTATTTTGAAAGAAAAAAAAAAAAGAAAGAAAGAGGAGATTCATTTTTGGCAGCTAAATTCAATTCTGTGTGAAAGTAAAGCTAACATAATTTGAAATGCCACAAGAACCTTAAATCTTCCCCACCCCCTCCCCAGGTTTCTTTGCTTGCCCCATCCTTTTTCTCTGTTATTCTTCTACTTCTTTTCATTCAAGGAGCCTAGTTGCCTGTTTCATGTGGCTTTGGCCTTTGCCTGGACTATTTTTATTTCCTCTGGCCATTAACACCAGCTACTCATGGTTAGCATACATTTGGTTATGAGTGTCTGTCCAAATCCCTTGGGGATTTCATTCTTCTGCCTGGATGGAAGGTCAACTAAACTCAAAGCTGGTTCCATGTTTTGTGAAGTCTTTCTGTGTCCCTAAAGTGGCAAAGAGCATAGCAATATAGGCAGTCCTTTGAGGAAAATTTAATCAATAAAATGCCTTTTCTATTTCCTGCTGGATTAGTGATGGTGATGTCAGTCGTTTGTATTTCGTATCAACCCAAATGCATATCCTGCGTCAATATTAAGGATAGATGTGTGACCTTAAATTAATTGTATTTAGTGGCATGCTAAGAAAATACATATGAAGCAAAAATAAAATAATTATAACTCATAAATCCCTCCATTCAGAGATGACCACTGTTGCTAACATTTTGGGATATGTCTTTCTAGTCATTTGTTCTATACACGTATCTATATATGTACATGTATACTAGCAGAGACAGATTTTTATTTCAAAAGAACCACAGTTCCTGTCCTAATTTATAATGTATTATTTTCTCTTCCTTTAAATATGATTATACAACATCATTTTGATGATTATATATTATCCAGTAATAGATACGTTATTCCATTAATTTAGCCTCTATTTTAGAATTTTTTAATAGTTTATTTATTTATTTTGAGAGAAAAAGAGAGAAAAAACAAGATGGGAAAGGGCAAAGAGAAAGGGAGAGAGAGAGGGAATCCCAACCAGGTTCAGCACTGTCAGGTCAGAGCCCTAAGCAGGGCTCAAACTCATGAGCTGTGAGATCATGACCTGAGCCAAAATCAAGAATCAGACACTTAACCAACTGAGCCACCCAGCACTCCTCTGTATTTAGACTTTTATGTTATTTCATTATTTGGCTCTACTTTTCGAAGTTCTCTGAAGAATATCTCTCTAACACATCCCTATATTTTTGCTGAAGTATATGATAGTTTTTTTTTCCTTTCTTTCATTTATACCTTCTTATTCTTCAAAGCTTTATTAGTGGTTCTCAAAGTGTGGTCCCCAGACTCACAGCATCAGCAATACCAGGATGCTTGCTGATAAGACAAATTACCATGTCCCACTCCAGACCTGTATAATCAGAATTTCTGGAGGTATATCTAAGTAACCTGTGATATAACAACTCCTTCACATGATTCTGATAGTTAATGTGTGAGAACTGTTGGTCTAGCATACTTGGTTATTGGAGAGAATTGTCAAGCTAGTGGGTTCACCTGCTGGCATGAGCCAGCACATTATAAGTCCTATAGCAATGTTGGAATGCGAAGATGGGAATATACACTTTACAGGAAAATTCAACCATTTGCCTCAGAATCTAGATTTAGCTGTCTCTGAGAATAACAGCTTCTCTGGCAGGACTTTAGTAGCTCTTATATTATACTCATATTCAGAATGACTGGTCTCCATTATCTCTTATCTGAAGAGCCACACTCAACTTACGAATTTTCTTCATGTGTTTTTTTCCCTTCCAACAAGCCAGTTTTCATTTAATACCCAAAATTTTATTTTTGTTCCAAAAATGATATATAACTCCTACTTGAAATCCCATCAGTTATTTCTCCATGTCTACTGAACAAAGTTTAAATTCATGAGTGTGATAGTTAGGATCCTTCAAAGCCTGGTTGCTCATTACTGTTTGAATCTCATCTGCCACTTAGCACCCCTTTATTTTTACCCATATTAGCCACTTTGGATTCCTGTATAAGCCTTTCTCTTTCAGGAATCCATGTCTGAACCCTCAACTTGAAATATTCTAAACTTTGATCATACAGAAAAATTCTATTCTTTCTTTAGAATCCTACTCAAAGTCACCTCACTTGTGAATGCTTCTCTGTTATTTCAGTACATTGTAATTATTTGAATGTTACTTTATTTGCACCTTAGTCTGAATCTCAATATGAGTTTCTCACACTACCTTATAAATTATTTAATGTCTTTTTTCCTACCACTTGAGTGTGCAAATCAGTTATTATCTTCTTAAATCTCAATAGAGTATCAAGTATTTAATAGGTGTTCAATAATAGTTAAATATTTGAATTAATCTTCAAAATTTAAAATTTCCAATGTATTTGGAAGATTGTATTACCATCAAACATTTAATGCTATACAAATTTAGTATTACTGAAAATATGAAAAAGAAAGGACTCCTAATCAAATGGGAAATAGAATTAATGAACACTCTATGTAATAAGGCAACATATTTAAAATAATTCTTGCTAAAATTAAACTGAAAATAAGTTCACAACTGAATGTTGATTTGGTGAATTATTTTTATCTTGTTTTATCATTCTTTTATTCAAAAAAACAGAAACAACTAAAATTGTTCTGGTCTTACCTTACTGGTTGGAATGTGAAGTTGAGGACACATAGCCTTATAGAGATAGAGATAATTTTTTTAAAGTTTTTACTTATTTTTGAGAGAGAGAGAGAGGGAGAGAGGGAGAGAGAGCGAGCAAGCAGGGGAGGGGCAGAGAGGGAGAGAGAGGAAGACACAGAATCTTAAGCAGGCTCCAGGCTCTGAGCTGTCAGCACAGAGCCCAATGAAGGAGCTCGAACTCACAAACTGTGAAATCATGACCTGAGCCAAAGTTGGACGTTTAACTGACTGAGCCACCCAGGCAATGCTAAAAGAGAAGATTTTAATGGAATGACAGTGTACTGTTGAAATTGGTATTTATAAATATTTGCAACCCTCCATATTCTAAAGAAGAGTAGACTAGTTGCATAATGCTTTACATAGAGAGATGATGCCAGCATCCTCGCTAAACTAATAGTCTTATTCCCTTACCTTTATTGAGCTTTCATAGCCTCGCTGACCAGCCACAGTGAGTTCAGTTACCCCATACCATCAAGAAGTAGTTATTTTGGGGAGCAGAGCTGGTTCAGTTAGTAGAGAGTTTGATTCTTGGTCTTGGGGTCATGAGTTGGAGCCCCACACTGGGTCTAGAGCTTACTTTAAAAAAAAGAAAGAGAAAGAATAAAAGAAATGATTATTTCCTTGGTGACCTGGGGAGGGGGGAGGGGATTCTGGCAATTCTTTGGGATCCATTCAATCTCTGTTTTTCATGGAAGACCACACATTCCGCCTCCGCTGTCACTCAGTGATTTGGGGCAGTACGGAGACACATAATAGGACTTTAGGCAGTGTAATGGTGCTAGAGTTTCTGTCACGTTGAACAAATGTGCCTCAGCATAAGTCCTTCACATGAAATGCCTGTGCCCTGCATAAAAAGGAGCGATTTCATCACAATTGGAATGCCTGACATATTTTAAAAGTATGCCATCCCAGAAAGTTTTACTCAAAAACTTTACTCAAAAAGAATTAATTTAATAATTGCTGGTTTAATGTTAAACAAGATTCTCTATATCAGATTCATAAAATAAGCATTCAGTAAGGCCCTTGGAGAGAATGGACTACTACCTATTTTCTTTCAAGAAAAATCAACTATGTCAATCTTATTCCTTCCTACCTGAACTTTGTAAGAGGATGAGGTCCAAGGCTTTGTAAAAAATACAAATATAGAGTTAAATAGTGCATTTATTCATTCAATAATCACCAGAGGAGAGGGAGGTTTAAGATGGGTCAAATGAGTGTAGGGGGATGGAAATACTGATTTCCAGCTACGGAATGAATCTTTTCCCGCCATCATTGTCCCTTCACAAACATTATACCTTGGGCTTTACAGTCTGTTTACCCAAGCTAAGGTCCGTTCGTTACATGTCAGAGGGTCTGGCACGAACCAGTCTGGACTTGTGAGTCCCCCACATTTCAGGGGGCATAAGTCCAGCTTTTCTTCACATGCATGCCAGTAGAATGAAACCCTAGGATCATTGAAATTATGTTTGGCAGCTTTGCCATGGAGTATATTCTGAATTCAACAAAAACTGTATCTCTAGAGACTCATGAGTTACCTTGCAATAGAAGGGTGAAGCTTTGGCTAACTCAGGTCATATCAGTACAAAATAGCAAGCGACAAACCCTTTATAAGGATTTGTGTGAGGCCTTCTCTTGGAAGTGTTATAAAGTCATTTTTAGTGGCTCACCCCTATGAAAAAGTGGAGCTCTGAAGCCCCTGTGGGAATACCTAAAGGATAGTGAGTCTGTTTCTTTGAAAAATAGATCTTCACAAAAATATTGCTTATATAGACAGAATCCTAGACGACTTTTATGTGCCTTCTACAAAACAGTCCAAAACCTTTCCACCAAAACCACAGTTGTCCCTTGAAATACCTACCTTTCTTTAAGGATTCAATACTAATTATTGGAAAATTGGGTAGTTAAACAAACAGATAAATAATGATCCTTATCTCCATGGGCATCATACGTATTCCATTACACCTCATCCAGCCCCCACTTCAATAAGCCCCGAGGTATAAAAATACTAGTGAATAATATGAAAAAAAATCCCAAGAAGATATGTATATGTATACACACACGCACACACACACACACACACACACATATATATAGCCAAGTAAAAAATAATATTTTAATAGATAACAGTTTCTTACATTAAGACATGGATCCAAAGGCAGTAAACAAATTATGTTTCTTGTATAACTGGCTTTCTATATTCACAAAAATTCCTCTATTTTGCTGACATTATATCAACCATTAAAAATAAAGAAATCCACCCCCATTCCATATGGCTAATATTTCCTTGATACCTTTGAAACTATTAACAGATTTGGTAGCTCTCTTGTATTCCTTAAATACAACTGTTGGAACATTTCAGCAAATGTTAATAGAAACTTTATTAAAATGTCTGCCTTTAACAGTCTGTTAAAAAATTAAAATCAAAAGTGAAACAATTCATCTATCAAACACTGCCATGCTGGAAATGTCTTCTCACAGTTTTCTTTGTGGTTTTCTTGACCACTTTGCCCTTCTCTCGACCTGGCCTCTTACCAGAAACTCTGGGACCTACATGTCATACTTCCTCATGTGGTGTCATGGCCAATTCTCAATCCAGTAAATGCTAGCCAAACCCTACACTCTCACACGTAGTGTCATGGCTTGACTAATCATTTGTTTTTTGTAATTTTTTTTTGTTTTTTTTTTAAATGTTTTATTTATTTCTAGGAGAGAGAGAGAGAGAGAGAGACAGCGTGAGCAGGGGAGGGTCAGAGAGAGAGGGAGGCACAGACTCTGAAACAGGCTCCAGGCTCCAAGCTGGCAGTCAGCACAGAGCCCGACGCAGGGCTCGAACCCACAAACTGCGAGATCATGACCTCAGCGAAAGTCGGACGCTCAACCGACTAAGCCACTCAGGCGCCCCTTGACTAATCATTTGTTAATTTGAAATTATAGTGCTATATTTCCTAGTGGAGAAAACCAAAATAATCAGATGGCTTGCATATTGTTTTCCCTATTTTGGCCCAGGGCTGGTGGTGGTAAACAACACAGAAACTCATACGTTTAGAGAAAGGCTATCAGTTTTAGGCCTACATCCAGTACGTGTATGACTTGCAAAGAGAAGTAAAAACTTGAAAGCATTTTTAAAAATAGTTTAGTCAGAGGCGCCTGGGTGGCTCAGTAGCTTAAGTGTTTGACTATTGACTTTGGCGCAGGTCATGATCTCATGGTTTGTGAGTTCAAACCCTCCATCAGGCTCTGAGCTGACAGTGCGGAGTCTGCTCGGGATCCTCTCTCTTTCTCTCTTTCTCTCTCTGAATAAATAAATAAACTTTAAAAATACATTAAAAGGAGCTTAAATATAACAAAGATGAAAATTCATGTCCAGACCTGAAACTTTAGGGCAAGTACTCTAATCATTTGAAATCAGATGCTAATAACGCTTTTGAATTGTTGTGACTGTCCCAAAGAACGATTGAGTGTTTGCCAGTGCTTAAGGAGAAATTATTTTTAATGGTAATCGTTCAGATCTCTGTGGAGGTATTATTATTCTGCTCTCTCTGTTTGGGTTTATGGTGTTTTCATCTGCCTGGCATTCTCCTTCCATGAGCTATGCTTTGGGGAGGCTCTTAATCATGACCTCACCCCCTCTTCCCTAGGGACAGGTATGGGCCAGTCTCAACCAACAGTACTACCTTACCCACCAACAATAACAGCTGGTTCAATTGTGAGCTCAAGATCCAACAGGGCCTGAGGCTTTTACCTGGAAAGAAACATGGAGACGGGGGAAAAAAAGAAACATTCTGTCCATGAGATTGTTATGCCTGGGCTTGTAGCTGCCGGCTTCTCTACCACATGGAGAGATCTGATCTACAGTAAAAGAAAATGAGAGAGGAGCACAGGCAATTAGAAATATGAGCTGAGCAGCAGCCTTGTTCTGGCTCATCTGTTCCTAAAATGCAAGGATCTCTGAAAAGTGGTCTTTGCAAGTGGGCTGGAAACTTCGGTGATGACAAATTGTATTTCCAGAGGCAGCACATTGTATTTTTATAGCTCATGTTGTTCTACGTTATCAAACAAACATTTCCTCCCTGTAAATTATATTTGATCAGCAATCCAGAATCATGGAAGGAGACTCTTCTATCTACAGTATGATAGCCTTTTACATCTTTAAACATATCATGCATTCCCTGAGCCTTTTTTTACCCCAAGATAAACATTATCACTTAGCTCCACTAAGAGAGACAGAGCTTTTTGGAACTAAGTATGAATCTGGTCCAGAAGGACAGATCTTTTGCTCCTGTGAGGATTCTCTGGCAGGTCACGGATAACAACCAAGTAGACAGTAGAATCTCTGAGGTGGTTTGAATATAGAAGGGAGCATAGGAAAGACAGCACATGTAAAATGGAAGAAGAACGTCATCTGCTAGAGATAAGATGATGTGAAATGCCACATGAGCAGTGTTATTCACATTTTTTATAAAAAGCAGGTGGAATAAAATAACTGATTTAAAATTTGAACAAAGTTCTGTCCCTTGCCTCGGAAGTGCTAGAGGAAGTTAGTGGGGAAAATTATTCAGTGGCAAATTAAAAATGGATAGATGAAACGAATTTGGAAAATAGTGAAATTTAAGGATTCTTAAGTTAATCAACTTACTTAAAGACAATTCAGTTTGTTCTCAAAATAGAAAAGAAATGAGATTAAATTGAGAATATCAACAAATGATGACCAAAATTTAAACCAAAAGCAAAACTATGATTGGTTGAAAGGACAAGTTTCCTTTGTATGACAGAGTCCCCAAATCCAATATATGTCATTTCCAGGATAATTTTGTGATCTCTCACAGTTAGAGATTTGGTTTTAAAAGATATAATAAGAATTTCTAGTGTAGGCTCTAAAAATACAATAAAATTATATCTATTTCAATAATCAGGCACCTATTTAATGTTAAAAGATAAATTTTAAAAATGGAAATTCTTTTAAATTATCTGGGCCTGTAGTTAGCCTTATAAATGAAAGTCTTTGTGTGGTATATCTCATAAAACCCAACTTAATGTTAATTCAGTTTTGTGCTTGAAGCCCAGTAATGACATTTTTTAAAAAATCTGTTTTTTTAGTTTATATATATATATATATATTTTTTTTTTGAGAGAAAGAAAGAGTAAGTGTGTGTGGGGGCGGGGGGGAGGCAGAGATAGAAGGAAAGAGAGAATACCAAGCAGGCTCCACACTGTCAGTATATAACCTGCTGCAGGACTCAGACTCACAAACCATGAGATCATAACCTGAGCCTAAATCAGGAGTTGGACACTTAACTGACTGAGCCACCCAGATGCCCTATAAGTTTTAACAATTCCCAAGACTATCTGTAATACAGATTTTTTTTTTTTTTTGCCCTTGACTTGTGCACTCTCACATTCAATTGACTTAAGAGTTTTTCTCAAGACCTAACTCTGTAATATCATGTTTGGCCTACTTTATACTATGAACCCCAAACAATTATTTGCTTGGTAGTAAAATTTATCTCACCAGTGGAAGAATGGATAGCAGGTGGTTCTATGCAGATGGGGTTCCTGAATTGCTCAATTGGTTAAGTATCCAACTTTGGCTCATTATCTCACAGTTTGTGAGTTAGAGCCTCATATTGGGGTCTGTGCTGACAGCTCAGAGCCTGGAGCCTGCCTCAGAATCTGTATCTACCCCTCTCTGTGCCCCTTCCCTGCTCACATTCTGTCTTTATGTCTCTCAAAAATAAATAAACGTTAAAAAAAAAAGAAGACATGCAGATGACCATCAAGTACATGAAAAGGTCCTCAACATCACTAATCATCAGGGAAGTGCAGATCAAAACCACAGTGAGAGATCACCTTCCACCTGTCAGATTGACTGTTATCAAAAAGGCAAGAAAAATCAAGAGCTAGTGAGGATGTGGAGAAAAGAGACCTCTTGCACACCATTTGTGGCAATGTAATTTGGTGCAACTGCTATGGAAGGCAATATCAGGCTTCCCCCCAAATTAAAAATTGAACTACCATATAATCCAGCAATTCCATTTCTGGCTATTTACCCAAAGGAAATGAAAACATTAATTCAAAAAGAATATTTACTGAAGCATTATTTACAATAGGCACGGCATGGGTGCAACCTTTGTCCATTGATAGATGAATGGATAAATAAGATGCTACACACACACACACATACACACGCACACGCACACACACACGCACAAGCCCAATGGAATATTATTCAACCATAAGAAAGAAGAAAATCCTGCCATTGTGATAGAATGATTGGAGGGAACTTAAGGGCATTATGCTAAATTAAATAAGTCAGACAAAGAAAGACAAATAATTTATGATCTCCCGTATAAGTGGAATCGAAAAAAAAAGTCATATTGTTTGCTTTACTAGTTTGTCATGAGGGTTTATTTTTCCAAAGCCCTTAACATGTCATGAAGACTAATCTAATAGGAATTTCTTTCATTAATGTGAGAACTCAGGATACAAGTTATCTAAAGAGTGATAAATTACAATTGCTAAAGTGGAATGCTTAGCAAATGGAACATATTATCTGTGACTCACCTTCGGAATTTGAAGATATCATCATCAGATAACTTTTTTTTTCTCCAAAAACAGTTTTAAAAAATTTTGCGTGCTCTCTCTCTCTCTCTGTCTCACTCTCCCTCCTCCCCACCTCTTTCTCTTAAAATAAATAAATAAACATAAAACATTTTTTAAAGGGGGCACCTGGGTGGTTCGGTCGGCTGTCAACTCTTGATCTGGGCTCGGGTCACGATCTCATCATTTATGAGATTGAGCCCTGTGTCAGGCTCTGCACTGACATTTAAAAAAAATTAAAAATCTTTTGCCAGCACTGTGATTGTCCTTGGAAATATACAGTTGACTAATATGAAGTGCCTTCCCTTGAAGAGACTATGGTTTAAGAGCAGATGTACAAATAATTTCAGAGTTGTGTGCCAATTGTAGTGTTAGACCTTCTTAAGGTGTTTCCGCCCATGCAGGGAGTACTCTAGTCTCAAGTTAGGTGAAGGAAACAAGCTAACTATTAAAACTTTTTGGAGGAGGGAATACAGAAGACAGTTCTGAAGGAAGTGCAGGAACTAACCAGGGAAAGATATCCTTGGTAGAAAAATACTACTGAACAAAAGTATTGAGACAGATAAAATGTGAACAAGAAATCGCAAGCCCTTTGGCGGCACTAGATTGATAGTTTCAGAAACACCAACTTTTAAACTTTAACATTACATGGGATTCCCATGCTATACCAATTTTACTAGCCAGAGAAAAAAGGCATAAAGCACTTCAATATAATTATTAAAGTCAATACACAAGATCATTCATTTTTGAAAATGTAGCAGCAATCCCATTAAAATCAGACAAAGGATGACTACTATTATTTAACATTTTTATGGCCTGCCTAGTAATGTAATAAAGCAGGAAGCTAAAATAATATTTATGGTTAATATCAGGGAGAATATAAAACTATCATTATTTGTATTTAACAAGGACTTCTTCCTGAAAAATCCAACAGAATCAAACTTTTGGAAGTAAAATATAAATTTGGTTTTATCTGCATAAGTAATAAACATATAAAACTTGATGGTTGCCTTATACAACTAACAATCAGATAGTGGACATAGTGTGGGAAAAGTTTTCATTCATAACAGGAGCAAAAACAATGTTTGGAAGTCATTGTAATAAGAACTCTTCTGAACTGAGCTAATCTGAATATTTTTTGCTGAGAGATGCAAAAGAAGATTTAAAAATGGAGAGAAATACCAAGTCCACAGATGGGAAAATTAAATATGATAAGCCAATTCTTCTTTTTTTAGGTTTTATGCAAATCTAAAACTCATAGTGTGACTTTTCCTGAACTTGACAATAAGAATTTGTGACTCATTTAGAAAAATAATCATTGAGAGTTATGAGGAAACATCTTTAGTATAACAGCTAGTTTGTATTCAGTCACACTATTTATAGTCACTTATATACATTTTTAATGAAACTATAACAATTCAAGCCTTTTAATATTAGAACAAAAAAACACAGACCTACCAAATAAAATATCCACAAAATAGACAAACACATGAACTTACAGCATAGCAAACCAGGAGGTAAATTCAATAGGAACACGTTAGTTAAAAAGAACACAAATTTACTAACTCTTCTAATTACAAGTTCTACAAACCATACATAAATATAAACAAATTACCAAAAAATGTAATAAATGACATTAAAACAACTAGAACAATGTTGGTGGAAATTGTCCCAATTTAAGGATGAGATATCCTTTTTTTTTTTTTTTTTTTTTTTTTTAGTTTTTAATGTTTATTTTATTTTGAGAAAGACAGACAAAGTAGAGTGGGAGAGGGGCAGAGAAAGAGGGAGATAAAGAATCCGAAGCAGGCTCCACATTCTGAGCTGTCAGCATAGATCCCGATGCAGGGCTTGAAGCCACAAACTGTGAGATAATGACCTGAGCCAAGGTTGGACACTTACCACTGAGCCACCCAGGCACCCCTATGAGGTATCGTTTTATAGGGAAATCAGAGTCACAAAAGAAAAGTTCTATAAATTACCACATATAGAAATTTAAGATTATTGTGCTTCAAAAAGTACCATAAATTAGAAATTAAATATTGAAAAATTCACAACAAATATAAGAAAGGTTAATAGCCTTACGGTTTGGAGAGATTTTAAAATAAAACAATAAAAGCTGGGAAAAAAGAAAAGAAACACAGGTTTATAGATGTCAAATGTCAAAAATGTATTTCATCTTTGAGAAGAAACAATAATTAAGTTGATGTATTATTTCTTTAATCAATTGAGTAGAGCAGAGTAGTTTTTTGCTGTTGTTATTTTTAAAGAAAATATTCATAGCAGGTGTGGTGATAAAGGCATCTGTAAATTTGCATACAAGTCTAGGAAGCACAAACTTTTGGAAAATGATTTGTTAATGTGTATCAAGAGATGTGAGAAATTCACAGCTAAAAGCTCTAGACCAAGAGATATTCTTTCTAGCAATTTTTATTAAGAAAATAAAAATCTTGGGGTGCCTGGGTGGCTCGGCTGGTTAAGTGTCAGACTTCAGCTCAGGTCAAGATCTCACCGTTGGTGGGTTCAAGCCCAGCGTCTGGCTCTGTGCTGACAGCTAAGCTCAGAGCCTGGAGCCTGTTTCCGATTCTGTGTTTCCCTCTCTCTGACCGTCCCCTGCTCTCTCTCTCTCGCTTGCTCTCTCTCTCTCTCTCTCTCTCTCGCTCGCTCTCTCTCTCTCAGAAATAAATAAAACATTAATAAAAAAAGAAAAGAAAAATCTTGAAAAATCTTATTTTATTTATTTTAATTAATTAATTAATTACTTTTTAGAGAGTCAGAGAGAGAGAGTTCAAACAAGAGAGAGGGGCAGAGAGAAGAGAGAGAGAGAGAGGGAGAGGGAGAGGGAGGGAGAGAGAGAGAGAGGGAGAGGGAGAGAGGGAGAGGGAGAGAGAATGCCAAGTAAGCTCCATGCTCATTGCAGAGCCCAACATAAACCTTGAACCAACAGCCCTGGGATCATTGCCTGACTTGAAATCAAGAGTTGGATGCTCAACTGGCTAAGCCACCCAGGCATCCTGAAAAATATTCTTTAAAAAAAAGTCCTCATGACAATTTTATACTTTACACAAGCTTTTGATTTGAGGATAGTTTTAGACTTCTGTAACAATTGCACACATGCTATGGAGAGGAGTTTGTCTATGTCCTTTAACCAGTTCTCTTCTCATTAACATCTGAAATGAATACTGAGTATTTGTCACAGTGAATAAATCGATATTGACACATAACTATTAACTGAAGTTTATACTTCTTGTTCCATATTTACTTAGTTTTTTAAGAAAATCTAATCTCCTTTTTCTTTACCAGGACCCCATCCATGATACCACACTGCGGCTCGTTGTCACACCTCCTTAGCCTCCTCCCGCTTTTCAGTGACCTGCACAGTTTTAAGAAATCCAAATCAGGCACTTTGTAGAATGAAGCTCAGCTGGGTTTGTGTTATGTTTTTATAATGATTATACTGGATTTATTGGTTTTGTGAGGACGACTGCAGAGGTGACATGTCATTTTCACCACATCATATCAGGTGTGGGTGCTATTAACATGTCCTCTCACACTGATGTCAACCTTGATCACCTGGCTGAGACAGTGATGACAGACTTCTCCACTTCCTGTGCCTTTTACCTCTTCTACATACTGTATTCTGGAAGGAAGTCATAGTGTGCACTGATGGAATGGGAAATATTACTTTGGCAAAAAAATTGTAGCCTTATTTCCAGAAATATAAAACCAGTTAGTTCTGGTGTTTCTGTAAGAGAAGTAATTATACAAACATTACAAATGATATTTAAAAAAAAATAAAACACTGTTGTGTCAGGGAAATATACTCACTATAGAATAAGTGGAAGAAGTAAAGAATATGTGTCTACAATACAGTACTAATTTTTAACAAATCTTTATCAGGCCAAT
The DNA here is from genome assembly GCF_003009895.1 of Hyaena hyaena. Lineage (NCBI taxonomy): Eukaryota > Metazoa > Chordata > Mammalia > Carnivora > Hyaenidae > Hyaena > Hyaena hyaena. The sequence continues at coordinate 761,275 of NW_024081515.1, forward strand.
TTAAATATCCTTTCTCTTATATTTCTGATTTTCCAAATTCTGCAAGTACCTACTGCTTTTATGATCAGAAATGCAATTTTCAAAGGCTAACCTAAGGTGCTTTTCCCACTAGAGAAATGTGTCCACCAGGTTGCCTGGACATATGTACCTTGGCAGGACAGTGTATTTCCTCCTCCAGCAGAGCTGCAAGTCCACAGAACATACTTCATGCTATTCTCTTTGTGTTCAGTTAATAACTGCTCCTCCCGCGTGCACATAGCCATGCTCACACCAACAAATACATATTCTTCCCTTAGCTTTGCTAATAGCACACAAGTACAAATTTGTAATAAATTTAAAGTTTTTTTTTTTCATTTTTGAGAGAGAGAGAGAACAGGAGAGGGGCAGAGAGAGAGAGGGAGAGAGAGAATCCCAAGTAGGCTCCACATCATCAACACGTAGCCCAACGTGGGACTCAATCCTCTGAACCATGATATCATGACCTGAGCTGAAATCAAGAGTTGGATGCTTAACTGACTGAACCACTTGAGTGCCCTGAAGTACAATAATAATGTTCATACATTGCCAAATATACTGACCAGTTACAAATTTGTAGACTTGCATTGAATGAGGGATCTTGCCAATTAAAAATCTTTTTTAGATCTTCAACAAGATCTAGCATATTGTCAAGTTTGGGGTCATTCTCTTACTGTCAAAAAGTTAATTAAACTTTTTACTTTGAGAACGTCAATCCACAGGCTGCTCTATGAGAGAATACAGAGAGATCTCATGTATACTTTACCCAGTTTTCCTCATTGGTAACATCTTATAAGACTAGTATAGTATCGGGGCACCTGGGTGGCTCAGTCAGTTAAGCATCTGACTTTAGCTCAGGTCATGATCTCGCAGTTTGTGAGTTCGAGCCCCGCATCAGGCTATGTACTGATAGCCCAAAGCCTGGAGCCTGTTTCAGATTCTGTGTCTCCCTCTCTCTTTGTCCCTCCCCTGCTTGTGCTCTGTCTCTGTCTCTGTCTCAAAAATAAATAAACTATAAGAATTAAAAAAAAAAAAAGACTAGTATAGTATCACAACCAAGACTTAATTCTGATATAATCCTCTGATCTTATTCAAATTTTGTTCATTTTCCTGTACACATTTGTATGTGTAGATTTGATTCTATGCAATTGGAAAACATAGATTCATGTACCTACCAATATAGTCAAAATATGGAACAGTTCTATCATTCCAAGGACCCTTCACATTAACCTTTTATTACAACATCTACCTCCCTTTTGACCTCTTTGCCTCTTCTCTAACTCTTGGAAAAGATTAATCTGTTTATTTCTATAACTGTGTCATTTTAGGGATGCTCTATAGATAGATTCATAATGTATGTACCCTTTGAGGTTGGTTCCCCACATCCATCAGCTTATAATTCCCTTGAGACTCATCCAACTTGTTCTGTATAAATAATTCCTTCCTTTATAACTGGAGAGTATTTTGTGGTATGGGTGTACCACAGCTCTGCTTGCTCATTCACTGCTTGTATATTCACCCATTAAAGATGGCTGCATTATCTCTGCTGTTTTGGTCTACAACAAATAAGGCCACTGTGAACACTTTGTACAGGTTTCGGTGTGAACCCAATTCTTTAGTTCTCTGTGATAAATGTCTGAGAATGCTTAGTTGTACGTCTAGTTTTCAACGATTTGCCAAACTATTTTCTTTTAACTAACACTATCTTTCTCTCATAACCTATTAGGAAGGATATTAAACAAATAATGACATTAGCTAAAATTCTGTCAACACATTGTCAGGATAGATACAGATAAAAATACCTTCAATGTAAATTTTACTGGTTAGTATGCAGCTTGAAATGCACATTAAGCTATACTTAATGATTATTTACAGGATGAACACATCCATGTTTTTAGCACCCAAAGCATGTACCAGAACATCGCTTGAATCTTGGAAGACTGCTCAGGTCCCTACCAGTTGTACCCATAACCCACACCTTTCAGGTAAACACAGTCCTGATTTCTAATGACAACAGGGCTTTTGTCTACTCTCAAAATTTACATACATGGTTTCATATTGTATGTACTTTTGCATCAGTCTTTGTTTAATGTTGTGTTTGTAAGATAAATCCATGATTTGGTATATAATATTTTTGATGTCTTTTATTTTTGAGAGAAAGAGAGCAAGTGGGATAGGTGCAGAGAAAGAGGGGGAAAGAGAATCCCAAGCGGGCTCTGCACTGACAGAAGAGACCCCAGTGTGGTATTCAAACTCACAGACCATGAGGCCATGACCTGAACTGAAGTCAGAGACTCAAATTGAGCCACTCAGATGCCCCTCCAAGATTTGGTTTATTGTGACTCATGATATAGATCCCCTATTCTTGTTGCTGTGTAGTATCTTATTGTATGCATCTATCACAATTTAGTTATCTATTCTATTGTTAATTGCATTTTGATTGTTCCTAATTTTTATCTATTATGAATACTACTAGTATGTGTCATTCTTGTATGTGTCTCTTTGTGAACACATGGAAGCATTTCTTTTGAGTGTGTACCTATGAGAAGAATAGTTCAGGCGATATGCATGTATTCAGCTTTGGCAGAAGTTGCCAAATGGTTTACTAAGATGGTTGTGCTAATTTATGTTCCCACCAGCAGTGTATGGGGACCCCATATTTAAATATATATTTTAAATCTCCTTTTTGTCACATAAGGAAACTGAGACTAAAGACTTTATAAAGTTTTTCAGGGTGCCTGCATAGCTCAGTTGGTAGACATCCAACTCTTAATTTCTGCTCAGGTCATGATACCAGGGTCATGGGATTAAGCCTTGAGTTGGGCTCCATGCTGAACATGGAGCTTGCTTAAGATTCTCTCTCTCTGTCCCTTTGCCCCTCTGCCCCTCTCTCCCACTCTCTCTCTCTCAAATTAAAAAATAAATATATGTTAATTTATTTTTTATGTCACATAGCTAATAAGAGAAGAATCCTTGGTTTGAACCTAGGTGTGTCTGACTCCAGTAATATTCTTTTTCTATTAGACCATAACATCTGTTACTTGACTGCAGTCAATATACTTCAATCTCCCACTTTTTCCATAAATGAAAGCTTCATATATTTTGTTCCTTTGATGTCCTTCTACTCAAGGTCCAACAAAGGAAAATCATGGTTACTGCCTTTATTCTGCCCGCGCACAGCCACGTCTTCCCACTTTTGATCAACCCTAGTAACTTGCCACTATATCACTTCAATAAATGCTCATTTCCCTATTTGCTTTTCAATGTTTATTTATTTATTTTGAGGGAGAGTGTGTAGTGAGTGGGAGAGGGACATTGAGAGAGGGAGAGAGAGAATCCCAATAGCTCTTCACTGTCAGCGCAAAGCCCAATATGGGGCTGGATCTCAAGAACCCAGAGATCATGACCTGTGCCAAAACCAATAGTTGGACACAGAACTGACTGAGCCACCCAGGCACCCCTCTTGTTTTAATATTTAATTTCTAAATATTCTTAGTTGAAAATTTTGTCATCTAGAGTACAAGTGCTTTGAGAGTTAATATATCCTTTGCTATCTATCCTGTTTATCAATAAAAATTGTTAAGCTTAATTGATGTCTAGATACTTCAAGGTTAACAAGGTCATCTGAAGTTTAAGTGAGATAGCAGACCAATGGGAAGCAAAATCTAGAAACACAAAGTTTTGAAGGAAATCCTGTACATACACGGACTGAAATGGCAGACACACTGAATTCCAAAATAATGAGTGGAGTTAAATTTTAGTTTGCAATGTTATTTAAAACTTACTGAGCTCAACGAATTTGAATCAAATAAAAAGCTCAAATCACAAGTGAAATGAAATATATTACTTGAGGGAAATACAAATTAAGAGTGATAAATTGAATGCTAAAAGTTGGTTTTAGAGGAAAGGTGAAAAAATAGGGAATTAGAAAGATGGAAACTATCTGATAATAATTATTCTCAATGATAAGGTCCACAGGGGAAGGACTTTTTTGTCTGCAAAGGAGAAGATTTTGTTTACTTCACATTTATTAGGAAAGTACTTGCTACATATGTCTGAGTGCTTTAGATGTTTTAATATGAATTAAAAAGCAGGAGAAAGAAGAAATAATCTAAAGCCATAAGAAATTCAAAGAAAACCATGGCCGATAGTTTGCTTTGAAAATTTTCACACAATTTTCATAAAATAGCTTTGCTTTAGATCGTTAGAGGCTCCTCTTAGCTCTATAAGATGGTGTACCATAAAATTGTACAATAAATAGAATCCACAATTAAAATAATTAAAATATTTCACCACCAAAATAATTCAATTTCTAGTCTTATATTATCATATGATTTTCTGTTACATAAAGACAAGTTGTATTAAGAGACTCTGCAATGGAGGAATTGAACTTGTACTGCAAGTCGATGGTAACATCAAGCCTAGAACACATTGCTCCTGGCATCAGTTATAGATTATGGTCAATGAAAGACAAGGCATAGTAGCAGAATTTCAGTATTTGATCTGAGGTTTTCCTACCTGAACATTTACATTTCTCTACTGCCTGAGTAATAATAATACACATATCTTTATACTTAACAATTTATTTGTAGAAATTTGTAAGTAAAAATACTTGCTGAAGTGTTTAAAGATATATATACATATTTTGTATTGTGCTTATACTATATATAATAATCATACATATATATCAAAGTGATTTTAAGTAGGAAATACATAATGTGGAGGACTGGTTAAATTATACCTAAATGTTATATAGCCATTAAAAATAACGACCATAACCATTTAGATACAGGTTTAGAAGAGCAAATTCAGATTGCTAAGAAAAAAAAATTAAAATACATATATTATAACCTAGTTTTTAATTTTGTAAATGAAAACTCATCTAGTATACTTTGCATTTCCAAGGTATATATCACACAAGAGAAAAACCTAGGGAGTGGTGAAATTCTGCTTGGTTGAAACAGAGAAGAGCAGTTCTGCTGTTAATCAGGCTGGGTGAAAGGAAGCTGCAGACACAGTCAGCCACCAAGTCATCAGGAAACAATCTTCCAAAGTCATGCAGCAGCTGGAAATTGCCTTGGGAGACACTGGGTGACTGCTACTTCTTTCCACTGAGGCACCAGGCATGCTTGAGGACACCCGTCTGCTACTGGGGATACCCAATGACTAACCTATCCCACCTCTGACAGCTTCCAACCCCTAGTAAATCCCATTGCTCCTTACTTCCACCTGAGAGGCTGCAGCCAGTTCAGAACTGATCCCAGCTTCCATTAGGTCCCCGTCCAAATCAGGACCCTGCAGTGAGAACCCAAAGAATACACCTGATGCTTCTCTCCTCTGGCTTGTCGAGAGGCATCCCATGGTTAGTCTGGAGTGCCTGCTCTTAATTCTTTGAACCAAGAAATTAAGTTTTGTCCAACTATACATTTATCCCCAGTGATCTTTGGCAATTTAATTGGGTTTTAACAGCAACATGAACATACATGCATACAGAGAGGTATGTGCATGTATTCATCTACCTACTTACCTATTATCTCAGAACATAAAACAAAAAGTTCTGGAGTGGAAATATCACATTTAAGCAGCTATTACCCAGAAATAAATAAAAGAAGGTTGAAGAAAGCTTTTTTTAAATCATTTAGCATTTTCTTATTATAATGTTTACAGTAGATCTGTGTTACTGTTTTTTTGTTGTTGTTTTTTAAGAGGGGAAATTAATGAACAAAATCATTATTTTACCTCTGCCAATTCTTTGTGTCTCTCTAAGTACATACACACTCGTAATCACACCCACACACAAACACACATAAAGCATATACCCCTTCTGAGAAAATTGAGTGTCTTGAGTGTAGATCAAGAAACTATAAATACAAGTAATTGTTCCTTCACTGTTTTTTTAATATTTATTTTGAGAGAGAGACAGAGACAGACAGACAGTGAGACTGAGAGAGAGAGAGAGAGAGAGAGAGAGAGAATCCCAAGCAGGCTCTGTTCTGTCAGTGCAAAACTGACAGGGGACTCAATCTCAGAAACCACAAGATCACTATCTGAGCTGAAATCAAGAGCCGGGTGCCTAACTGACTGAATGAGGAACACCTCGTTCAATTGTTTTAAAAATTTCAAATCTATGGGGTGCCTGGGTGGCTCAGTCGGTTAAGTGTCCGACTTCAGCTCAGGTCATGACCTCGCGGTTCGTGGGTTCGAGCCCCGCGTCGAGCTCTGTGCTGACAGCTCAGAGCCTGGAGCCTGTTTCAGATTCTGTATCTCCCTCTCTCTCTGACCCTCCCCTGCTCACGCTGTGTCTGTGTGTGTGTCTCTCTCTCTCAGAAATAAATAAAACATTTAAAAAATTTTTAAATAAAACAATTGCTTGCTTAAAATAAACTGGAACCAAGAATCAGAGTAAAGGTTTCCTAGATCAGGATTTGATTAAACTGCTCTCAAGGTGTGGTTCTCCCACACATTCCTGGCAACAAAGGGGCCTATGGGTTAGAAAGGAAACCAAGTAGTGCAGAGGTAAAGGGCCATAGTTCACCTCAATTACCTGCCATTTCTGTTTCTTCTTCTCTGAAAGAGAACACAGATGGGAAAGTAATTAACGCACACACTGATTAGTCATCTCATTTGCCAATTGTACTTGGTAAATAAACCAGACTGCAGGTTGAAGTGAGGTGAAGCCAGTAGGATGAGATAAAGAGATACATATGGTGGGATTGTCAGTTAACCGTAAAATAGATTATACATTTCTCTGCACATGATTTTAACAGGGAGGCAAGAGTAAGAAAGGTAAATCTGAGGACTTGTCTTTTTTTTTTAAGATAAAAATGTGAGGGGCCTGGGTGGCTCAGCTGGTAAAGAGTCTAACTCTTGATTTCTGCTCAGGTCATGATCTTACTTTTTGTGAGTTCGAGACCCTCTTCTGGCTCACAGGGACTGTGCAGAGGCTGCTGGGGATTCTCTCTCTCTCTCCACCTGTCCTGCTCCTGGTCTCCCGCTCTCTCAAAATAAATATATATACTATGTTTTAAAAAAAGATAAACACGTGACCAAAAACATTTTATGCTTTATCAGCAAGTGTTTTGGCAACGTTCAATGTAATGCAAATAATTATTGTGCATAAATCCAATTTTTGAAGAACCCATCCAATCTACCAATGTAAAAGCAGCTACTGACTTTTTATAGAATGGCAGATAAATTTTCGATACTAATAGTCAATACAAAACTATAATTTTTTAAAATGTTTTTTATTTATTTCTGAGATAGAGAGAGAACAGCATGAACAGGGGAGGGTCAGAGAGAGAAGGAGACACAGAATCTGAAACAGGCTCCAGGCCCTGAGCTGTCAGCACAGAGCCCGATGCGGGGCTAGAACCCATGAAGCGTGAGATCATGACCTGAGCCGAAGTTGGACACTCAACCTACTGAGCCACCCAGGCACCCCCAAAACTATACTTTTTTTGAGTTGTACCTTATCTTTGGAACCTGTTGATATGAATTAATTCCATCAGAAAAATATATATTTGCCTTGGATACAAGGCAGTGTACTAATGCTGTGAATGGGATTTCCACATACTTTATTAAAAAGTTGCAAAAACTAAAAGAAATCAGAGTGAAAGCATAGGGTAAATATCACATGTCCCCAAACCATCTTCCTCTCAACGCTGATTGTGGGATTGAGCTTCTGGGCTCTTCTTCATATTTAAGTGAGAAAAATTGTAAGCCTGTGGGGGTGGGGGTGGGGGGCGGGAAGAGTCAAGGTAACGGACAAGTGAGAGATGCAGCTTTCCATGAGGTGAGAACTAGTAAAGCACTACTGAAGAGATAAAAATATATTTTCAACATTTTTCAGTCAATCTTCCCTCTCTTCTCTTCTTTTGGGAATTCCTAGGAAAACTAAACCGGTAGCCTGAACATTTAATAGCGGAGTTGGGGCTACCACACGTCGATTTCCAGGCCAGTCACTTTTCCATTAACAAAGGATATCACAAACAGCGGCAAAGAGGGAATAATGGATGGACAGAGTCCTTCTTTCAGTTGAAAGAAATGTGAGTCAAGTTCCCTTTTTTGTGTTTGATTAAGTTGAATTTATTTCTCTGTATCCCACTCTCCCTTCCTTCTGTTCTCATCAGTCTGCTTTCTTTCCTTTCTCTCTCTCCTTTTTCTTCCTTCTTCCCTTTCTCCTTACCTCTCTCTCTTTCTTCCTTCCCCCCTTTCTTCCTTCTTTCCTTCCTACTCCCTATTGCCAATACAGTAATGCCAGAAGCAGAAGATGAATCAGAAGAAACACGTTGTGCTAATTTCAGCTCTACATAGAGCAAACTATTCTACAAATTCCACAAAGCCACTTGGAGATCTATTTTGAGAAAATCTAGACCACAGCAATATAGTAAAGCTATTTTTCAACAGCGATAGAAAGGTTGCTACTGAAATTTTGTTGGAAAAAAAAAAATTCATTACATATGACTCTTTGGCACATTGCAGGAGATTTAGTATCCTTGGCTTCTGACCCTAAATGCCAATGACGCCCTTAAGTCCTGTGACAACATGAAAAGTCCCACATGTTTTAAAACACCAAGTAGTAGGGTGACTATATGCCTTACTAAAGATCAGTGCTTCAAAACTAAAGGTTTGAATCTGTGTTCAGATTTTACCATCTGATGGCCATTTAAAAACAAAAACCAAAGCAATTTTTTCTTCTACCTTAAAAAGAAAGTTCATCTTTATAGAGCTCGTATGAAGTTCAATGTGTCAATGTTTGTGAAAACATTTTTTTTTAATTTCAAAAGGTTATACAGATATGAGATGTAATTCTCATTTTCCCTAAACTTTGAATATAGCCTTACATTGTTGTTACCTACTTTTTGAATAACCGAAGTGATGCTAAACAAAGAGTAAGCTCCAGTTTCCCTCTAGAGAACTGTCACACAAGGAATCTACCATGTTGTGTAGACACAACTCACTTTGTTGGTTTCCAACTGTGTCCTTCAGAGCTGAGACCAGCTTTCTTCTTAAAGGTGGGCAAAAGTTGGATGAGACACTAAAACCCCACGCTTCTCACCTCTACTTGAAACCGAGTGGTTCTGCGCTAACTTTTTTTCATAGTGAACTTTTCTTATCTTGGAACATAAGATTTTGTAGCTTAAAAAGTTCTCACAAATATATTTATGGAGCACATATTTCATATTTTTTCTGATTATAGTACAGCCTAATTATAAAAAGAAATGGGGATATAATTTTGTTCTCCGTGTGTAGGAAAATCCTCCATAACCTCAAGTCTAAAAATAATCGCTGTTGAAATTTGGCCTATATTCTTCCAGAGCTTTTCATGTGGGCATGTGCTTATATAAAAGAGATTGCACTCTGAATACTTCCTAATGGAAAGTTTATATCTTGCCACATCTGTGTATAGTCTATTTCACTCATTTTTATAATTTTATAGTGTATAATTTTCTTTCTTTGCAGCTATTTTATTTGCATTTAATACTTGATAGCACATATAATTTGCATAGTACAGTTCTGCATCACATATACTAATTGATCAATAAAAGACTTGTTGAGAGAATAGAAAGACAAAGAAGCCGTCCTTGTCCTTTGAATAAAGAAAAGTGTGTAAAAAAACTAATACAATTATGGCTATTAACAAATCTATTCTTATTAATAATTGAAAACCACATGTATAAGACATTTTGTATTTTCAGAGTGACTTCACACATGCGATCTGTTTCAGTCTTCAAAACTACCTGTGTGTTTGCAGAGTAAATGTCGCTGCACTCATTTTACACATGGGGAGCTGAGATCGTGAAAGAAAGTGGAAGTGAGACATATGGAGTTATACCTCAGACATTTAGACTCCTTGTAAAAGCAAACATTCCAGTGCAATCGCGAGAATGTACCCGTTAGGGGAAAAAAAAAATTGTCAGCTGCCATTTTGTTTTGATATTAAGGAGTAATAAAAAAAAACACCCTGAAATTTAGAAATGCTAAAGTGCCGGGACGCCTGTGTGGCTCAGTGGTTAAGGATCCGGCTTTGGCTCAGCTCATGATCTGAATGGGTTTGAGCCCACATCAGGCTCTGTGAGCTCAGGGCCTGGAGCCTGCTTCGGATTCTGTGTCTCCCTCACTCTCTCCGCCCCTCCCCGGCTCACACTGTGTCCCTCTATATCTCTCAAAAATAAATAAGCATTAAAAAAATGTTTTTAAATATGGAAGTCCCACATATGATCAAAGTCAGGGTTTTTTTCTAGTAAATTGTGAAACAGTTGCAAACATACCTATAGACACACCATATTTAAAATACACAATTCAAAGGGGCATCTCACTTAAGGTTAGGAAACATAATGCAGCTAGTTAATATTTGTTATGCTCATAAAAATGGATCAATCAATATTGAAGCATTCGTATGTGCTATCTGTTTTAATCCTTACTGTAAACGTAGGAGACAGTTAGTATTGTCTTCTCTGATTTACAGATGAGGAGACTGAAGCTCAGAAAGATGACATTTGTCCCGGGTCATTTGGTTAATAAAGAATTGTTTGTCTAATTCTCGACTCCTGGAATTAACTACTATTCTATGCTGCTTCTCAATAACAAAATACTGCAAATTATGGATATATTTAATTCTATAATAGAGTTCTTCATAGAGATTCTAAGGAAATCTGAGAATGACGTGCCAGAGTCATAAATTTTTATTTTCATTGGAACATAAAGGAGATAAAGAAGAAAACAAACTAACCCCTAAAAAACCCTTCCCAATGATAAAAGAAAAAAAAAAATATTCCATCAATGCAATCACAAAAGTTTATTTAGTATTTACTTTCTGCTAAGTACCTTAGTAATGCAAATATTGTTCTAGTGAGAACCCTATACTTAAGGAATCTTTGTCTCATGCATGATGTTGAAGCTCTAACAGGTTTGGTCACTGACCACTTGTGCTGTCTTTATGGGCGTACTTCCCAGTTTTTCACATGTCCAAGCCAAGAGGGTGGTTTCTAGGTCTTCAAGGTCTGTGCAGATTTTTGTGTTTGTCATGGGCCGTCCTGTCTCAGTGACTGAACATGGACTGCAGGGAGTGCATTATTCCATTTTTATTTTTATTACTTTGTAGGGAGAAACTTTCCTCTTGAATCCATCTTTTTCATTTTTATTTCTTTAAGCCTCATTCCATTTCCTTCATTTTTTTTTGTATTGTTCTATGCATTTTGTTGTTAGAAAATTGGCCACGAGACAGGCAAGTTCAGCTTTATGTGAAACTTCTTATTTAATACAAGTCAGAAAAAAAAAAAACAGACTTTTTTTCTGTCATTTTTCATGAGTGGACTGCAGGACTTTCTAGGGAGTATTTCCTAGAAATACTAGGAAATGCCAAACCAGATGTTGTAAAATGTCTTCTACCAGTGCTAAAACCTTTTCTCCTCAAACCTCTTAAACTTTAATAGCACAAATATATCATATTAACGCCCAGACTGCTACATTAAGGTAACATTAGTGTTCTTGAGTTACACCCTCCATGATCTAGTAAATTCTGAGAAGCTTCCATTCTTGGTTTTGAGCATCAACAAGCAGTATTATGCAGTATTTAAGGTTTAAAAAGGTGGATATTCAACACAGGAAATAATTTATAGTCACCAATAGGCACTGACAGCTTGGGTCCAACAAGGTTATACATTATGTATTTCAACAATTGTCAGGAATATTTATTGAGAACCCATTGTGTGTAGATTGGTGGACTTCATGTTCTATGGGGCACACAAAATAAAATAGATGGTGGGGACCTTTACCCTCAACAAACTTTAGAGTTTTTAGAAAGAATCCATAAATCAGTTGGAGATTATGTTAGATGACTTCTGACATTTTTTCCAAATAAACTTCTAATAGTCTTATAGTGTCCTCTTTCTATATATTTCAATTTAATTCCATATGACCAAGAAAAGATTTGAGGTGGTTTATCACAAGGGTTCATTTATTTAGTCTAGGGGACTTAAAAATAAACGGGTAATTGTAACAGGAAGTTGAGACAAGATGGTTACTTAAATGCAGCACTAAATTATACTTACTTTTATTTATGGGAGTGATACCTAAAAGTCTTAGCAGTCTACACGGGGGCAGGAAGAAGAAACAGAAAGAAAGCAGCTTTCTAAGACTTTCCCATCAAAGACCAAGTTGACTATTGTTTTGAGAAAAAGAACTCAGTATTTCAATCTATTTTGTGCAATACGATCTGACTTAAATCAGGAAAAAAAAAAACATTTTCCAGAGTTAAAAAAAAACCTGTAAATTTAATAATAGAGGAGGGAAAAGTGGAAACATGATGATTTATATCCATTTGTGAATTTACTATGTCCTTAGTTGTGGAACAAATGATTGGAAGTTGGGTGGCTAGAACGGTCTTAAAGCTGTATTTGCTTCAAAAGCACATTGTTGTACCTCAATAATTTGTTGCAGATTAATGTGCTGACCAAGAGTTATAAAGATATACCTTTCAGTCTTTGTAAGATGCTCAAAAGCAAACATTTTCCATACCGAGAATTATCATCAGGATTGATTTGGAAAGGCTGCTTTTGTAAGGTAGAGAGGTAGGTTCCAGTGGCGGGGCTGGGGATGAGGGGTAAAGCCCATCTGTGGCCTCTCTTGTGGCAATATCCCCATTTAAATCATTCTTCTGGTACATAAAGAGAAGTATTAGTTCTTTGGAGTAGACACTTGGCATTGAATTTTACACATGATTTATAGATGGGCATTAATTTAAGGCATTTTGAGGGACATAATAGAAAATACCTGTAACAAGGATTTTGCAGAAGATATAAATGCATTTTTTTGTAGTGTTCCTTTTTTTTAGTAAGCTTCAAACGGTTCAGGATAAGGCATCACATTGTACTTCAATTAAACAATATCTGTGCATTCATTTTAAATCTGAGAAAATCCAGAAAAATGAATTCTTAAGTCCAATAATACCGTCCAGTGATGTAATTATTGGGCCAATGTCTAGTCTTTGTTTTGTTTTGTTTTAAATAGTGGAAGGAGAAAGGAAAAAACAGACTTTTGAGTAGGTGTGCCAGGTGATGGGCAAAGTGTTTTCCAATCCATCTTCTCATTTGATCTTATTTAGTCCACATATCATTAGAAGAAAGTTTCACTCTTTCATCTTTTTTAGATCTTTTACAGGTTTGGAGAAGTTAAGTGACTTTCCCTAGATGAGATGATGTCATGAATAATACCTATATTAGAGTTTGATTCCAAATCCACAGGACTTTAAAAGCCAGGCACTTTTCTGCTGCAGTGTGGCTTATCTTGGTGACAAAAATGTTCTCCTTTTAAATGTCTTGTGACATCTACCTTTCAATATAATACTGGCTTTATTTATTTAGTTCCTCATTATAGATTGTAAGCCCTTTTGAATAAAGACTCTATCACACTGTCAGGTTCTTGTCTCCTATAATTTCTATTCCAATGCACATACCATATTATGTAACCCCATTTCTAACCTGATGCATATATAACATAATGTAGCCTCTGTCCACAAGGAGTCTTTCCTCTTTCCTAATTTAAGAAAATCCAGATGTGATTTTTCTAAGAGAGACTTGTTAACATTTATTTGTTGAAAACAAGTTTAGACAGAGAAAATTGTACAGGAACAATTATAAATCAATGTGTCAACCAGTTTAAATTTAAAGTAGTTGGAACAAGTCACTTTAGTGCTGAAGGAAAGGTTTCATGAAATAAATACATTTCATGCCAGGTTTTGAATGAGTAGATGAAAATGGATTGCCAGAGGATGTGGGAATTAAATCTGATGACTTCAGATTCAGCTCTGAAATTATGGAAGGACTGATTCATGTTTTAAAAAAGAGAAAAACAGCTATAGGGCTCACTTTGACAACCAGGAGGAATCAGACCGTTAGTAACAATGATAACAGTCGTTACAGCTTTCTGAATCCCCCCTGTGCGTCAGACACGATGAGGCGCCCTTTGCAAACCAGGTTTTACTTATCCTTCAAAACAAACCAAGAGGTTAATTTTTTGTATTCTCATTTTAAAAACAGAAAAAAAATTGAAAGGTAAAGTCTACATTTTTCTGTCCAAGTTTCAATAATTACTAAATGGTAGAGGCATGCTTTCCTTGTCTTTTCTTTTTTTTTTGAGTATAGTGGACACACAATGTTACAGTAGTTGCCGGTGTACAACATAGTGATTCGACTTCTCTGTACCTTATGCTGTGCTCACTGCAAGTATAGCTACCAACTGTAACCATACAACACTATTACAACACCACTGACTATATTCTTATGCTGTGCCTTTTATACCCATGACTTACTCATTCCGTAACCAGAAGTCTGTATCTTCTGGTTTCCTTCACCCATTTTCTACATCCTCACACTTCCCTCTCCTCTGGCAACTATTAGTTTGTTCCCTGCATCTATAGGTTTGATTCTGCTTCTTGTTTGTTTATATATATTTTTTAGATTCCACATGTGTGTGAGATCATATGTTACTTGCTTTCTCAGTCTGACTTATTTCACTTAGCATAATACCCTCCAGGTCCATCCATATTGTCTCAAATGGCATGGTCTTATATTTTTTATGGCTGCATAATATTCCTGTGTGTGTGTGTGTGTGTGTGTGTGTGTGTGTGTATGTGTGTGTGTGTGTGTACCACATCTTCCTTATTCATTTGTATATCAATGGATACTTATGTTGCTTCCATATTACAAGCAGGATTTAAGAGTAGGTCTATTTGACCTCAAAATCAAAACTCTTTTCTTGGGAAGGAATGTCATGTTGTGAGTGAGATGCTGGATCTGTAGCACTGTTTGGATTTGAATTTCAGTCTGCTCTTACATGTGATTTTCTCCCTCTCAAAGCTTCTGTTTTCTCATTTTATAAGTTTAAGATATTGGGAAGATTAAAATGAGGTAATCAGTATGTATGTGTCAGGTGCTGCCTAGCACAAAGCATGCAATCAATAAATACTACTTATTGTGATGATGATGATGATGTTGATTATGACATTGATAATAATGAATTTATTAACTATATGTTAATACTTATATCCCCAGTATTTTTACTTTATTCAATTATCTTTTTTTTCTTTAATTAGGCTTCATTCCCAGCACACACCACAATGTGGGTCTTGTACAAACAACCCTATGATCAAGACCTCAGCTGAAATCAAGAGTCAGATGCTTAACCAACTGAGCTACCAAGGCATCCCATCTATCCTGAGTATCTGGCACCAAGTTTGGACTATTTTTTATTCCCTTAACATAGAACAGAGTTAAACATACAGAGAGAGCTAAGTTAACTGTATATTCAGTAAATGAGCACTGAGAGGGTGTAAGAAAGTTATGTCTTGTTTGTGTCTTATTCTAATCTCTCTAAACAGTATGCCCACAGCTTGAGAACCTCCTGATATGCCCATTTGGGGTAGAAGTCCCATGAATAATATTATTTATGTTTGAAAGGAAACTTTGCCAGATATTGTAAATTTAGAATAATTAATGTAAGGGACCACCTGGGTGGCACAGTCAGTTAAGTGTCCAACTCTTGATTACAGTTTGTGAGTTCAAGCCCTGCATCAGGCTCCATACTGGGTGTGCAGACTGATTAAGGTTTGCTTTCTCCCTCTCTTTCTCTCCTTCTCTCACTCATTCTCTCCCTCACTCTCTCAAATAAAAACAAACCAAAAAAAAAAAAAAAACCCCAAAAAACAAAAAGAAAGAAGAAGAATTGCTATAGTACCTCATCTTCACTAGGAGCATAGATACTTAATAAATTTCTACCAGAAAAAGAACGAGAAAGTGACTTACTGGGTTCATGGAGAAACTCTTCCTTCAGATATTTGGCAGGAAAATGGAAGTAGTTGGGGGAGTTAATATTCAGAGGAAAGAGGAATTATTCATTAAATCCTTTCAGAAAATTCATTTGGCAGAACTTTTTGGAAGAATTTTGTTGCTATTCCTTTGTGAGTCTTGCTAATAACTCTTCTAAACTTATGTGACTTCATGAAAACCATTGGCTTCGTAACTTCTCTCAAGAGAAGACCGTGAATTTTTTTTTGGAGAATAAAAACAATAACAAAGGTTTTAGGTAAAATCAGAGCAATTTTGCCAAATGAACTTGCATATTTGAGATTAAACAGTCCCTGTTCTAAATGCCAAAGAGACTAGGGAAACACCCATAGCTTGGCCCTTGCCTGTAGTGCTAAAGGGAGACTCTTATAAATTAGGTAACAAATGGCCATTTGCTGGAAATTAGGATGGTTTCTCGGTATGTCTGTTGCTCCTACTGTCACTCCCTGTTTCTCTGAAGAATTCTCCAGATGTCTAAATGCTGTGTAAGCTGGCTTAATGCCAAGTTTAGTGGACAAATCTACGTTTTCATCTTCCTTCCCTCCCTTCCTCGACTCTGTGGCTCTCCCTCTCTCTCTATCTCTCATTTTAGGTCCTCTGCTCCTCCACCCACCACCTCTCTCCCTTCCCTCTGGTTTTCAATTACAAACACCATGAAGCCTTGCTTTGCCCAAAGCATAATGATAGATTTGGAGCAAACAGGGGTAAGTGTCACCTAGCTCTGTTCTCAATGGCCTCATTGCCTGGACAGGAAGACAATGATTAAGCAAGGAGGTAGAAGGGGAATATCGGGGTAAAGTCCCTAAAAAAGTTGTATGAGAAGCAAATGGCATTCCAGAGAGAGGCAAGAGACAAAACAAGTCAGCTTACGTGTTGACAGAAATGCAAGACAGTTCACCCTAAGAATATGCCTTCAGCAAAACTGCTATTGCTTCACATTCTGTTTTATCTTTTTTCCTGTGGTCATGGGGTGTCCAAGTGGTATTTAATATGGATGCAGCCTGTTCTCCTTAATTTGACTTCTGTACTCATTGTATTTGACCTCTTCATGACTTTTAACATACACGATCACCAACTGCACTTGTAAATGTTTGTACTGTTGACTTTCAGGACACCATACTCTCCTGCTTCCATCCCATTTCCTCTTTCTCAATCTCTTTTGCTGGATCTTTGTTCTCATCCCTCTTACATCTTACATTTTTTAAAACTCCAGATCTCCTTCTCCAGACCGCTTTTCCATCTACTTCTAGTAGTGTCTGCCTAGTACATCATCTTGGTGCTGTTTTCCAGCTTCAAGGCTAAAGATAATACTCTGATATATCTAGTCCAGACTTCATATCTATAATGTCTTGTTTCTGTTTTATTTTCCCTCCAAATACTTAATACTTTCTAACATACTATGGAGGAATTAAGTTACTTATTTTCTACTTAAATGTAAGCTTCACAGGAATGCTGCTTTTGGTTACTCACTCACTACTTTTCCCAGGGCCTGGAAGAACGCCTGCTCAGAGAGGCACGCAGCAATTGTTTTCTTTTGACTTGGGCTGCGTGGGAAGAGCCAGAATTCTTCAAGACACACAAATTTTCTATCCAACTTTTACAAGTCCAAGAGTTGAATAAGATTGACCGCATTACAAGGGCAATCAGTGTAATTCATAGTCACAGCTGTCACGCGGGCCATAATGAACTTAAACGTCAAGATCGTTCTTTTTTAGGTTTTGTTTTAAATCACTTGATTTTCTAATACAGAGTTGCATTTGAGGAGGGCTCCCAATAACTTTACCAGCACTTATTGGACTTGAGAAACTGGCCTTCCATTTCCTTTTTGAACATTCATTTATTTCACATTTTGAAGGTACCATATACTTAATCCACAATAACATTCTAGAATATGAACTAAGGCAGCAGATGTGTATGCAACTCACAGTGGCAAAACTTTATTTTTTTTAATTCTTTACAATGGTTGACTACTGTCATTGTAGATGATGTATTAGATGGGAATTTATATACAGAATTGAGATGGTATGTGTGAACAGAAGTCATGCTTACTTCAGTTCATCCAGAATTCTTCACCTCACTTTTGCTTCAAGAAGTTCTATTACCCAGGATGTAACTCATTTGTGTGCACAGCGAATAGAGCAGCCCTTCTCTACCAGTTCATAATTTAGCCAGAGGGACCCCAGATTGATTCTCAGCTGTTAGCCAAACAGAACAGAATAGCTCAGTAGGGCCAGATGTGAGAGTTGTGTTGGTTTTCTTGCCTGTTTTTCTTTCTTCTTTCCTTTCCTTTTTCTAAGTATTATTATTACCATGAGTCATCCACCTGAAATCCAGGGAGAACTAGCAAAAGGTCCTTTACTCAACAATGAAAAGGACACATGACTGGTAAAGGGGTTCAAAAAATCACACTCAGAATCCAGACATTGAAACTGCCACCCAAGCACCCCTCTCCACCCATTACCAAAAGAAACAGCAACACAAACCAATAGCAAACAAAAGCCTTGAAAGAATAAACAAGTGCCACGCCCTTGCAAGGTTTATCTTCCTTGCTTTTTAACAGCCAGTCTACAACCCCTCATTATATTTTCTAAACTCTTTTCTTGGAAGAAAATTATTTTTAATGTTGCATTTTTTAAGGTTATTTATTTATTTTGAGAGTGACAGAGAGTGCAAGTGGGGGAGGGGCAGAGAGACAGGGGGAGAGAGAGTCCCAAGCAGGTTCCGCACTGTCAGTATAGAGCCTGACACAGGGCTCGAACCCACAAACTGCGAGATCATGACCTGAGCCAAAACCAAGAGTTGGACGCTTAACCAACTGAGCCACCCAGGGGCCCCTAATGTTGCATATTAAAAAAGATCTTAAAGGTACTCCACCATGGCTAAGTTTTAGAATCACATTTTACACTATCACAGAATTAGAATCTATTTGTGAATATTGTCTAAAAAGGCAAATTCTTAAATCATCCTCTTCGGAAAACTGGAAATGAATAGCCACACTATAAGTAGTTAAGTGGAAATGAAGTAAATAAGGATAGAGGAATAATTGCTGCCTTTAGGTTATTTCATGCTTGTAACTCCCCGTGAGACTGAAAATATTCTCTTTTTAAGTTTTATCATATTGTAAAGCATGTCTTTTGAAACAGTTAGCAGCAGAATTTAACATGTCAAACCTTTTATTATATTCTCTTGTCTATATATTTCAATGGATCCTGAGCTTCCGTTCTACCAAATGTAATTATTCATCACCTCGTGATTTATTTATTATTGCTATTTTACACTATCTCAGACGCTTGAAAGTTTGAGACAAGTACTTCATTCTTAAAAGAGAGAGTCTGAAAGCCTTCAGCTTGCTTTTGAAGTGGTCTTTTGGGCTATTCCATCGGATACTTGTTCAGTATCTTATGTATTACTTTCATGACCTTTCCAGGTTCACAGGACATGCATTCATATTCTGTCTACCTCAGTTGGTGACCAGGTCTAGAAAAAACAGTCAAGCTTGAATACATAGTTTCTGCTATATTTGGACATTATCTTTTAGATAACTTCCTTTCAATAAGTCTTAAGAGAAAACAAAAATGGAACACTACTGACTGTACTGAAATTGATTTGAGGTGCATTCTAAGCTCAGAAAGTTTTACATTAAAAATAAAGGAATAAGGTAATTGTTGTTAAACTGTGTAATTTATCACACAAAATTGCTTTTCTTCTCCTTATTTTTTTTCCTTCTTTTATTCTCTTACTCTAGGAATCATGTCTTCCTTTACTGTAACTTATGCCCTGTCAGTAGGGATGCCTAAAGCTATTTAGAAAGCAAAACTTGGATAAAATTTACTCCCCTTATGTTTATATTTTGAAAAAAAGAAAAAGGAAAATTTCAAGACTCGTTGCTGTCCCTCAAACATGATTCTCAGCCACTAAGAAATCATTTATGATGAAAAATAAAAAAAGGAAGATAAAATGAACTTTTAGAATTTGAGGTGAAGGCTATCCACCTTGGAATTTATAGACCGGAGCATACCTTGAGAAGAAACATTTTTATGGCTTTTGAGATTTATGATCTACTGGTACATTGAAAATAATTGGCCGTGAGAATTCACAGGAAGCTACTTGTATAGCACCCACTGGGTGAGCTCATTTTATTTAAGCCATAAATTTCATTGAAAAAATTACTGAAAGCTGATGAAAAGCCTCACCTTTTAGGGGGGTGGAAAGCAAAACCAAATAACACAAAATTCTCTCGGAAACTCTGATGATCCCAGAGAAAGGTAACGCAATTTTTCAGAATCACATAGACAAATGTCTTTAAGCTAGTGCTACGAAATGGACAATGAAGACACAGTCTTGTTCAAATCCAATGTTCAAGCCCAGGAAATTGCAACAGAAAACCACAAAATTCTCAAGAGAAAGAGGTTAATATGTAGTTTCTTAAAGTGAATTTTGAAGTTCTTTGAAATAAATGGCATAACTGCTAGGAAAATATATGTCTACCTGTACAGACAGTACTTTCTATAACTCACTACTACATTCAAAAAGTATTTTATTACCACATAATTGGTTGTTACTTGACTTTATTTCATGATTGGTACAGGTATAAATACAGATAGGAGTATAGATGTATATATAATGATAAAACTATAGTAACTGATCTGTAAACAGGCGCCTGGGTGACTCAGGCAGTTAAGAGTCCAACTTTGGCTCAGGTCATGATCTCACTGCTCCTGAGCTCCAGCCCGGCCTCAGGCTCTGTGCTGACAGCTCTCGCAGCTTGGAACTTGGACCTTAGAGCTTGGAACTGGGAGCCTGGAGCCTGCTTCAGGACTGTCTCCAACTCTCTGCCCTCCCCTCAAGTATGTATATAAATGTTAAAAAAAAAAATTGATTTGTAAAACCCTTCTTTGTTCCTCAACACCACAGTGTATCCAAATTTCCCACATTGTATGGGAGAATAATGCCCTAAATAATACTTTAGCCACAAATTAAGTAGTACTCTTTTAAAGCCTGGGTGATGACTAACAATGTATTTTATTTAGCACAATAAATGTTTCTAGCCGTAGCTTTAAAAAATAGCTTGATTCACCCTTACAGGTGCAAACATGAAAAAGAAGGAAAAGAAGACGACTAGCTCTACCTCACTCTGGTCAAGATCTCAGCCTGGTGCCTGGAATGATTCAGTTGGTAAGGATTGCTGATTCCTAGACATGTGCATTCTGCTTTAACCAAATTTATTGTTTTTTTGGTTGCTCAGAGACATAAAGGAAATTTCCAGGAACGTGTTCCTTTCTTCATTTCTCCCTGCACTCCAGAAGGCATGCATTTGTACTGCCCCAGGTAGTGAAGAGAATCAGATCCATTATCTAGTTCACCTTCTCTTGGTTGCGTGAAGTGCAAATTAGGTGTTGCATTCACAGCAGCAGAGTATATATGCTGATGGAAATTTCTAATCATACCCACTGTATTTTGTCTTTGCAATATTAGTCACCATTAAGATAGAATCAAGCTTAACTGAGTATTTTTTTGTAAGACTAACATTAGCATTTGTTTTTTGTTGTTACATCATGAGTAGGTGTCTTCTACTTTAGAAATCTAGATCTATTTAAAAAAAGAAATCTATATCTAGTCCAATTAAGGAAAAGTTTTAATAACTTTTCTTAAGAGAGCAAGGAGGAAAAACAGAGTGGATGTGTTTTTTCAACATTTTTGTTAACACTTATTCATTTTTGTGAGACAGAAAGAGCAGGAGCAGAGGGGAAGCAGAGGGAGAGGGAGACAGACTCCAAAGCCGACAGTAGGTTCCGTCAGCTCTGTAAGCTGTCAGCACAGAGCCCGAGGTGGAGCTTGAACTCATGAACCATGGGTATCATGATCTGAGCCAAAGTCTGATGCTTAACTGAGTCACCCAAATACCCTTCTTTTTTTTTTTTAATTACTCTTCTTGCAAAGCAATCTTTCAGCTTTCCAAATGGTGCATCCTTTTGAGAAGGAGTGAGCACTAAGCAAGAAATGTGGGTAGAGAGCAACAGAAGTGAGCATCACATCAAAGGAAAACCAGTTAAATGGAGGAAACCTTCAGGCAGGAACACTGAATTGTTTATACAGATGTATTTTTCTTTATTAAGCCTTGTGTGCCTCGGATGTGAATTCTTATCCTTAAGAGTTTGTTAAGTTCAAGGAGCATAGGGCACAGAACTGATGTTCCCAAATGGATTATCTTTCCATTTTTCTATCTAGATTCACTGACATTGACATTTCTGCCAGTCAATCAGATGAAGTGGCTATGGAGGTGAAACATAAAGCACTAACACTTCTTTCTTGTTGTTGTTAAATGCAAAATAACTAGAATGTACTTATTCAAATGAGTGTTTTGCTTCAAAGTACTTGTCTTGTAAAATTCTAACTTACTCTAGTAACATCTAGTCACTTACTCTTAACTTCTCAGCTATGTTAAGGACACCGTTAGCTGAGTATCAGCCTTGATACTGAAATTATGCTAACATTAAAAGAGTGGAGATAAAGGGTGTTCTTAGAATTAATTGGCTCATATTGGAGATGCTTAAATAATCACTCATGTAAAAACATACATTTAATTGACATTTTGTTTCTGTATGTTTTCTTTTTTTTTAAATAGTTTATTGTCAAGTTGGTTTCCATATAACACCCAGTGCTCATCCCCACAAGTGCCCTCCTCCGTGCCCATCTCCTCCCTTCCCCCCTCCCCCCCCCATCAGTCCTCAGGTTGTTCTCGGCATTCAAGAGTCTCTCATGGTTTACCTCCCTCCCTATCCCCCACTATTTTTCCCCTTCTTCGCCCCCATGGTCCTCCATTAGGTTCTTCGTAAATCCTCTTATACATGTAAACATATGGTATCTGTCCTCTGCCTGACTTATTTCTCTCAGCATAACACCCTCAAGGTCCATCCATGTTGCTACACGTGGCCAGATTTCATTCTTTCTCATTGCCACGTAGTATTCCATTGTATAGATAAACCACATCTTCTTGAGGATGTGGAGAAATGGGCATCCTCCTACACTGTTGGTGGGAATGTAAATTGGTGCAGCCCCTCTGGAAAACAGTGTGGAGATTCCTCAAAAAATTAACAATAGAACTCCCCTATGACTCAGCAATAGCACTGCTAGGAATTTACCTAAAGGGATACAGGAGAGCTGATGTATAGGGGCACATGCACCCCAATGTTCATAGCAGCACTCTCAACAATAGTTTGTGTATGTTTTCAATAGACTTTGTGTTTTAATGAGAAAAAAAATCATCAGGATTTATTTTTTTAATTTTTTTAATTTTTATTTTTTTCTTACATAGTTTATTGTCAACTTGGTTTCCATATAATCATCAGGATTTAAAGTTAGAAGGCCGGGGGTGCCTGGGTGGCTTAGTCGGTTAAGTGTCTGACTTTTGCTTAGGTCATAATTTCACGGTTCGTGGGTTCGAACCCCGCGTCGGGCTCTGTGCTGACTGCCAGCTCAGAGCCTGGAGCCTGTTTCAGTCTGTGTCTCATGCTCTCTCTAACCCTCCCCTGCTCATGCTGTCTCTCTCTCTGTCTCCTAGAAATAAATAAACATTTGAAAACAAAATAAAGTTAGAAGGCCTGAGGAGAAATGTTTTAGAATGAGCAGGACCAAAGGCAAAGAGATGTCTTGGGTAAAAATATCCAGTACCATTGCCGATAGGATGCGTGTATGGGGCTGGAGAAGTGTCTTGCCGGCACATTGTGAAAAGACTATTCATGTAACATTTTCTCAACTATAAAATGAGAGTATCATTTTCCCACTTTGCTGGAATAACCGGAGGACTTAAAAGAAAAGATGTATGGGTAAATGTTTTATAAAATGAGAGATGCAAATATAGGCTTAATACTTCCAAAGTATAAAAACAGTAGTCAATAGATTGTAGAACATATGATCCAAAGAGAGCCAATGTAGGTGTGTTAAGGTCTAAGAGAGGAAGCTTGGACTGGGAGTGAGGGCCAGGGTCATAGACAGGGAATGGAGAGGAGCGTTTGACTGGGATGAATGCCTGTGAGAAGCCTCCGAGGACCACCGAGCTTGTTTATTTCACTGAACGTCAATCAGCAGCTCATGTAGCATGGTGCAGATCTGTTCTAGAGATTTCCCTAGCAGATACACGTAAGCTTTGAAATGCTAATTTCTTCTCTAGTTTATATTGTAGAATGTAATTTCCTGTAACCTTCTAACCATTTGACTCTCAGTAGGGAAGTGTGAACCCCACATAGTCACTAGCGGATCAACTTTGTTCCGAAAAGACCACAGAAGCATCATTTCTTCTTTATCGATAGTAATATTCTGTTCTTTGTTATCATCATTTAAATATACATGATCTAAAATAAGTATAACTTGCTTTCTCCTTTGGGGAATGTAATGTGTATTTGACTCTGACTCTGCTATTTATCAGCTATTGAAAGATGGATAAGTTGAACTTTTTGTGCCTCAATTTTTGTGGGGTTTCTTTTGTGGAAAATGAAGATGAAAGTTATTCCTTTCTTATAGACTGCTCTATTGATTAATTGCGGTAATTCTGTTAAAGTTCTTAGTGCAGTGTCTGGATCATAGTCATCAATCAGAAAAAGTTATATTATTACACATCATGATAACTCTAATAACACTTGCTCCAGATCTACTGCGGGTGATATTTTATACAAACTCATATGGAACTGGTTATATAGATGGAACAATAATGAACACAACTTTCTTAATGGAATGGCTATCAAAGATGTTCTCATTATTCTATCTCACCAAAATGTAGATTCTGACCAGAATAAATAGCTGGGAAATTGTGAAAGTGACCAAACTTGTTTTATAGACTAGGATTGCTCAGCATCCTTTGTGAGTTCCTTGTGATTTGTAGATTTAGATGTACTGGTCTTTGAATCTCAGCTGGCTACAGTCCACTTACTGCCTGTGATATGACAGGCATGAAAAGGAGGCCAGCAGGACTGAGGCACTTTGCCCATATTGCTAGAATTTTTCACCTTATTTACTAAAATAAGTATATACAGAAAAACAAATGTAAGAAAATACTACCCATAATTGGGAAAAAGGAAATTCTTTCTAAGCAGTACTAAAAAACCTCCAAAAACTTCACAGAAAGTATTGACAGGTTTATATGCCTCATTATACCTTAATGAGGTTCAGAAAGACAAAAGTCAAATGACAGACTGTATTAATGTCACTTTTGACAAAAATTCAACCAAAACACTATGAGATATAATACTTACTAAATTGGTAAAATTTAAAAGGAAAAATAGAAGTCACTACTTTAAAAAATGACCATTGGTGATCATGTCTGTTTACTTCCCTTTACTCCTAGGCTGAAGGTCATGCATTTGCTATAATAAACAAGTGAGGTTAGGAATGAAGCAACACAGAACACATTAATTTTGTTTGTTTTATTTATTTATTTTTTCATTTGAGAGAAAGAAAGTACATGAGTGGGGAGAGAGGCAGAGCAAGACAGAGGATCTCATGTGAGTGTGGAACCCAATATGGGGCTTGATCCCATGACTGTGGGATCATGACCTGAGTTGAAATTAAGAGTTAGACACTTAACCAACTAAGCCATGTGGGTGCCTCCAAATTGTATTCAGTTTTTTGAAAATAATATTGTATTGGAGACTTTTTGTTTTATATTTTATTTTTTAAAAATTATTTTAAAGTTTATTTATTTTGAGAGAGGGAGAGATACAATGTATGGGGGGATGAGAAGAGAGAGAGAGTCCCAAGCAGGATCCCTGATGTGGGGTTTGAACTCATGAACCAAACCATGAGATCATGACCTGAGCCGAAATCAAGAGTTGGACACTCAACCAACTGAGCCACCCAGGCACCCATGTATTGGAGATTTAAAGCCTCACAAAGATCTTATTTCACAATACTTTGAAGTCATAGAGTAAACAGAGAAAGGATGATGGAAGTTAGTGGAAAGAGCATTTTTAATAAAAATAAAGAATAATACACAGTTTTTTTGCAAATTTTTTTCATTAGAAAAGGAGGACTTAATTATTTTTAAGAAAATAAATAAAAATCAGATACTATAGAAATAAAGTAAAAAAAAAAAATCAACTCTAATCACATCACCTAAATGTAACTTCTGTATTTTTTACTTTTTATCCTTCAAAATATACATGGACATGTATCTCTAAGTAAATGAAACTGATTTGTTTCATATTGTTTTATAACCTTTCATCCAATAACTCCCCGTAAAAGTTTTTGTGTCAAAGACTATAAGTCTTCATAATTTTAATGGTTGTATAGTATCCCATTATTTGAACATAACATACATTATTTAGTTAACTTTTTTTGATGGATATTTGAATTTATTCTTAAAGAGTTGCTCTTCAAAATTAGATCTGATAGGCTTCTAAGGACTTAAGCACTCCATCAATGAAAGATATTCAAGAGAGAATGAAGGAATTAATTTTAAGGCAGCAATATGACTTGATCAACACTGAAATTTTGTTTTTACTCCAGAATTTTATAATTCTAGAAGTGTTGAGCTGAAATTGCATCCCCCTCCCAAATTCACATTTTTCCCACTGTGACCCTTTTGGGAAGTAGGACCTTGGCAGACATAATTAGTTGAGGGCCTACTGGAGTAGGATGAGATTTGAATACACCGTGTCTGGTGTCCTTACAGGGAGAGGAAAACGCACACTGACACACAACATGAAGAAAGAATACCGTATGAGGGTGGACGCGAAGATTGCAGTGAATCATCTATAAGACAAGAAAACCAAGGATTGGCAGTAACACCAGAAGTTAGGAGAGAAGCATAAAACAGATCCTCCCCTACAGCCTTCAAAGAAAGCATGGCTCCATGATACCTGGATTCCTAACCTCTGGAACTTTGGAGAGAATACATTTCTGTTGTTTTAAGACCCCCAGTTTGTGGTAATTTGATATGGCAGCCTCAGGAAACTAATATGCTAAGTAAATTTTCATACATTGGCTATGAAATGGGGGCAGACAGATCCTTACTAAAGTATTATGTTCAAGGAAGTTATGTCCAGCTGATGTAAGCTTCTGGAATAGAATTCTAGGCAGATAGGGAAATATAACATGGTTCTAGTATAAAATTCTGTTTGTTTGTGGGCCCTGGGAATTTGGAGAAGAGTGGGTAGTAAAAAGAAGACAAGTGTAAAATCTGGGGTAGGAGCTACAGTACAGTCCCTTCGTGGGCATCCTTGACTTGATGCATCTTGAGGAGCATTTCATAACTCTTTCCCTAAGGGTTGACACTGAGCTGTAAACTGTACCAGGTGGACACAGTGCACTGGGCTCTAGGCTAGGTATCACTCCAATCACTAGTGTCTCTTGGAGCTGCTTGCCACAGAAGAGTGGTGCTCTAACAGCAAACAAGCCATGTTGTTAGATAAGGGAAAGTCAAGTAAACCAAGTCGAGCCAATCAGATGAACTGTTCTGAGAATCTGTACATGACAGAGAGACAGAGTCGGAAGCTGAGACTTGTGACATAGTCCAAGAGGCAAAGGCCACTAACCTCACTGCTCCAATGCAATTTGTGGCCTGGACATTTCCCTAGGCCTAAATTTATCACTTGAACTCGGATTCTAGGAGCTACCTTCTCATCCTCCAATAAACAGCCTTTTTTACTGCAGCTACCTTGTGTTGGTGTATCAATCAGTTACTGTTGTATAACAAACAATATAGGGGCGCCTGAGTGGCTTAGTTGGTTAAGCTTCCGACTTTGGCTCAGGTCATGATCTCGTGGTTCCTGCATTCAAGCCCCACATCAGGCTGTGTGCTGACAGCTCAGAGCCTGGAGCCTGCTTCAGATTCTGTGTGTGTATCTCTCTCTGCCCCTCCCCTGCTCATGCTCTGTCTCTGTCTCAAAAAGAAATAAACATTAAAAAAAAATATATATATATATATATAAAATATCTTAGGAACAAATAACAATCAGTATTATTGATCTCAGGAGTATGCAAATTAGCCAGGGGGTATAGCCAGGGGTAATCCAATCTTGGCCAGGCATGGCTTCGGGTATTTGGTGTTTCCTCACATTTCTCCTCCTGGGATCATCGTGTTAGATGAGGCACATTCATCCCATAGAAATAGCAGAGAGCAAGAGAACAAATGAGACAAGTTCCTTGAGGTTTAGTGTGCAAGCATGCTGACCCTTTCTCAACCTGTTGGCCAAAGCAAGTCCTTTGGGCCAACTGGGGAAAGTACCTCCCTTCCACAGTAAAGAGACACTCCAGTGTCATCCAACGAAGCCCATAGATATAGAGAGGAATGAAGAATTGGATTGACTTCCTGTTATTGCAACTAAAAGCGATCTTAATTAATATAGACTCACGTCACTTTCCATTATAAATCAGTCAGAGTTTATAGTATATCTAAGGTATGTCAGAGTCTATATCATGTCAAAGTTTATATAATGTCTAAAGGCATCTTGTAAATTAAAAAAAAGAAAGAAAAGGAAAAAAATTTTAAATAAAAAACAAAAAATCCAATGTGCTTTCTGTACCATGATGTCCAGGATGGGTGATAGTTTACCTTTGTCTCTTCCTCAATGAAGTGAGGAGATGAATCTCGCTTTTCTTCAAAATGTTTATTTTTCATAAAAGAAAAAAATGTGTACTGCTGGTTACTCTTAGTTCTTCCCACAATTTAGCATTTCAAACATTTGGAATTGGTTTGGCTAAGAGGGGAAAAAAAAGTTTAAAAATGTTCGCTGGCAATGTTCTAACATATTATAAAACAAACAAAACCAAGTCCCTGGCCACCCATGCCGGGGGTTGCTGCCTGAGTCTGCGTGATCAGTCAAAACCCTCTTGTAAGGACTGTACATATTTCTTTGGAAAATCTGAGCTGGGGGGACAGCAAAGATGCCACATGCTGATATCTGAGCTTTTGCCACTATCTGCTCAATCTCTTCCTGTACTTATACTAGCTTTAACTTTAGGATGCTTATTATTATTATTTTTTAAATCAACATCAAATGTTAATGGAAAAGACTAAGAGCTTGTGTTTAAGAATCAGATAGCCTTTTGTTTAAACTTTGGCTCTGCCACTTACTGGCTGTGTAGCTTTAGATAGCTTCCCTATACTCCAATTTCCTGAAGGGGAAATAAAGAAAGATTATCATACCTGTCCCATGGAGTTGTTATAAAAATCAAGAAAGTAATGTTTGCCTAGCTCCTGGCACGTAGGAAGTGATCAGGAAGAGGACTTCGTCCTAGTGAATATCATGTAGTCTACTGGTCAGTATCTGCTGATCACACTAAAGGCATATTTCACATTGCTTCAGGCTGAGCTTGAGCTCTGCCCCGCATCTTCTTCATGCTGGCATCCAGGGGAAGAAGAAGTATTAATCCTGCATACTGGTGTTCTTGGGGCAGAGAAATATGAGAGAGGGTGGAACCACACGTGACCTTAAAACCTGTGCTGGGAAGCAGCAAGAGTCACTTCCATTGACATTACATTGGCCAGAGTTACTTATGAGGCCAAGCCTGCCTCCAATTAAATGGGAGGGACACAAAATGTCCCATAAGGATAGATTCAGTAGGGAGGGACAGGATGTGGATATTTTCACAAGTGTGCATCATATTTCAGCAGGTTTGCTTGTTTGTGAGCTACCCCCATTGGTGAGGGAGCACCCCACCATGAATCACAGTCCGAAACATGACGTCTGATTGTGCCAACGAATTAACACTGAGATCCCTGGAACTCAACTTTTATCTCAAAAATAAAAAACAAGTTCTTTATCACTCCGTGATTTAAATATTCAAGTAAATTCATTTGTGGCTTTTTTGTTTTGTTTTGTTTTTGTAGAGGGAGGATAGAATTAATTTTGACATATAAGGCAAACTTTGTTTAAAAAATCAAAGTCATGTGTTCTAGCAAGAGAGTGATTCTGAGTGAGTTTGTGCACAAGGAGCGATTGTGAGGGGTGACTATGATGGTTCATTGAGCACCAAATGTGTGCTGGGCATTACTCTGAGCTCCTGTGATGCATCAAATTATAAAAGACACAAAAGTCTTAACCCTCCTGAGGCTTATATTCCAGTGGAAGAGAGATAAAAACTGTGATAATAAGTACATAGAATAAGAAGCATAGTGATCTAGATAAAAGAATTAGAACAGGGCAAGGATGGAGAGGGATGGATCAGGGTCATGCTATTTAATGATCAGTCAGGTTAAGCATCATTTGTAAAGAGATTTTTGAGCAAAAAATTTAATTAAGGAGATGAAGACAAAGTGGGTTCTATGTAACAAGTATTGCTAGGGAAAAGATGGCTATGACTCTGGGTTTGAAGAACAGCATGAAGGCCAAAGTGGATACACTAAGTGAGCAACGGGACAAATAACAGATGAGCTCTGATAGATAAAGGGAGAGGGTGGACCCAGAGAACCACTGAAAAGCATTTTGCTCTTCCTCTCAGTGACAGAGTGAGTCTATGGAGAATCATAAAACAAGATATATCATTTCACTTACTTTTTAGAAAGCCAGTATGGATATTAGGAATGGAATAAACTGTAAGAATATGCACATATCAGAGATGCTGACATGGTTGTCACATAGAGGACAGTGGTGCCTTGGCCAGAAGATGGTGGTGCCTTGGGCTGGTGGTGGTGCCTCACTGCGAAGGTGGGGAGGAATGGGCAAAAGTTGGAGACATTTGGATAGTAGAACCAACAGAATTTGCTTACAGGATCGATGATTTGAGTAGGATTGCCAGAACAAGTTTGGGGAAGAAAACTAGGAGTTGGTTGTCTAACGTTTGAGCTGCTCATTGCACAAGCAACTGGAAATGCCGAGTAGGTGGCTGGATTCCAGAAGAGTTCTGCCCTGGATATACATGGTTGAAAGTCATTGAAACCTGGCTGGCATTTAAAGTGATGAGGCTGGTATGAAATCGGCAGTACTTGTAGCCAGAAAAGTAGGAAAATCTTGAACCGTGAGGCCTGTGTGAGTTTCCTAGGACATCTGTAACAAAGTGCCACATGTGAGGTGGCTTAACACAGAAACTTATTGTCTCACACTTCTGAAGGCTAGAAATCCAAAACTCAGATGTCATCAGGGCCATGCTTCCTCTGACACCTGTAGGCTTTCGCATGGCATTGTCTTCTCTTGTCTCTGTGTTTCTTCTCTTTTTCCAACGACACCAGTCATATTCTATTAAGTGCCCACACTACTCCCGCATGACTTCATCTTAAATAATAACATCAACAGTGACCCTATTTTTCTTACCTTTTTAAGTTTAATTATTTATTTTTGAGAGAGAGAGAGAGAGAGAGAGAAACCACAAGTTGGGGAAGGAAAGAGAGAGAGAGAGGGAGAAAGAATCCTTCTGTGCTGATGACAGAGCCTGATGTAGAGTTGGAACTCAGGAATCATGAGATCATGACCTGAACCAAAACTGAACCAAAACTAAGAGTTGGGCACTTAACCAACTGAGCCACCCAGGTGGCAACAATGACCCTATTTTCAAATAAGTTCACATTCATAGGTCCTGCTGGTTGGGACTTCAACATATCTCTTTGGGAAATACAATTTCATCCATAACAGGACCTTTAAATATTAAGGGAAATGAAGTGCACACTGTCTTAAAATCATAGAAGCATTATATTCCCTCCCCATTCTTATATGTAAGTCCTAATCCACAGAGTGATTATATTTAGAGATAGAGCCTTTAGGAAAGTAATTCATTTTAGATGAATCATAAGAATGGGGCTCTAGTACCATAGATCTATTGTCCTTATAAGAAGAGGAAGAGACCCCAAAGCTCGCTCTCTCTCTCTCTCTCTCTGTATGCACACACAGAAAAAGCCATGTAAGAACACAGTAAAAAGATGGCCATCTGAAGCCAGGAAGACATGCCCCACCAGAAACAAATCTTGCAGACACCTCGATCTTGGACTAACAGTCCCCAGAACTGTGGGAACATAGATTTTTTTTTTTTTTTTTATTGTGTAAACCGACCAAACCCCAGTATTTTGTTATGGCAGCTCTAGCGGACTATACACCAACTTCAGTTTCTTTTTCCTTCTGACCAGTACCAGAACTCCCCTAGTACAAGACATGCTACTTTAGGCATCATAGGTATTCAGTACACCGTCATCATTTCATCTTTTGACATTCATTTCGTCTTCTGCACAATGCCTAACAGCAGCCTTTGAATAAGAAGCGGAAGACAAGAAAAGTCAACTTTGGAAAACTTACCCCAAAAGAGGAAAAGCTACATTTCAAGAGCTGTTCTGTGATTAGAAAACCACTCAACTCTCTAATAAGCCTTTAAACTCTGGGGAGATAAAGGAATGTCATCCCTACAATGGATGAGCAGTTTAAGGATATTAAAATGGCCCCTGTGCTCTGCCTTCAAGATAAAACAAAGAGTTGCTCAAATGGCCTCAGATAATTTTTCTGCAGGTAATAAGACCATCCATCCTTCCCCTGTGTCAGTCTGGAGAGCTGGTGTGGAGTGATAAGGTCCCTGGTTGGTGAGAACCTCGGTGGACAGGGACCCAACAGGCAGGAGACACTACATACAGACTTGGTGTGACCTAGTCCTCAACTGGGAGACTAAAACATGGTCGCATTATGTTTACATGTCTCTAGTCCCTCCTACCTCTTCACCCTGTCAAGATGAAGGGAAGAAGACATTGTTATTTATTTTCTTTTTTTTTAATGGAGAAAGGGGAAAGTCTTAAAATGTTGTATTTCTACCTAGAGGTCAATTTAAAAATTTTCTTTGAATCCGTGATTATATTTATCCCCCCTCCATTTCTGCCTGGCTTGTCAGATTGCTCTTTGTAAGAAGGGGAAATAGCTATGATTTGAGCTGTGGTGATGTGATTCTGTTATAGATGTTCAGCAATGTAGGCATGAACCGGCTCCTCCTTCCTTTCTGGATTGAAATCTGTTGCTGTCCTTTATCCATTTCTCCCCCCATGTGTATATGGGTGTGTGTGTGTGTGTATGTGTGTGTGTGTGTGTGTGTGTCCACAGTTTAATGAGGTTATGTCACCAAGGGAGGCATGTGACGTTTCCATTCTGCAATGCTGCCAGCTCTTATATCTGGAGCCTTTCATTTAGAAGCCTTAATAAGTTATTTCAATTACCTCATCAGGCTTAAGTCGGCAGCAAATGGGGGGATTTTTTTCCCTTCTAAGGTGAGATTATATTTAAATGATAATAATAAGTGCCAAAGTAATGTGAACGCATAAGCCAAAAGGGGTGATGCCCTTCCTGGCTGACTGGGTTTCCACTGGGTGCTTGTCATAACTTATCAGCTATAATCCCTGTGCGGAGCAGAGCAAAGGGACTCCCAAGTTGATGAGAATTCTCTTCAACAGTCCCCGGGTCATGAGGGTGACTAACATGTGTAGTTTGGAGGTCTTCTTTCTGTCAGTTATTGCCGTGATCGGCTCAAACTCACCATGTTTTGGCAAATGGAATTGACTTCTGTCTCTTTTTCCCCTTCACTCTCTGTGTAACCTCCCTTGTTTTCATTGTTTAAAGGATATTACCTCTGCAGGGCAGCTCAAAGATGCCTGATTCCTTTCTCTAAAAATAGGATGTCTGTTTTATATAAAATCCCTTTCCACATAGCCTCACCCACATTTGCTTGTTTTCTTTAGCAAAGGCCAGATCTTAAAATAATTAGTGTAAGATGAGGGGAAAGGGAGGGGCATAGATGTCAGAGATACTTTGTAAAACAAACCCCAATAACTTGATGTTAATATTTCATATCTATTAAAATTGTAAAATGAACTAAGAGACCAGAGTGTTATACACGTAATTCACCCAATCTTATCTCCCTGCTATCTATACATGCAGATATGATTCTGAAATTCTTCGGTTATT
Organism: Hyaena hyaena; assembly: GCF_003009895.1. NCBI lineage: Eukaryota > Metazoa > Chordata > Mammalia > Carnivora > Hyaenidae > Hyaena > Hyaena hyaena. The sequence goes on from NW_024081515.1 coordinate 794,996, forward strand.
TCGCATAAGCACACATACTGAGATGTATATCTGGATATATAAAATGATGGAATTGGAAAAGCAGTTGTGAGTATATATTTTCTACATTTCTGAGTGTTACAAAGAAACACTTGAAGTATGTCTTGAGTTTCCTACCTTTTGAAGAATGCATAACCGTATTTCTTATTTTATATGGATAATGATTTACATTTTATTAAAAACACTCCATTTATATCTATGTGAACTTTGTAATTTAATATTTAAATAGATTACTTTTCTTAGTGAGTTCTAAAAATCCTTACATGAGGCTTCACCTTAAGGAAAGCCCAAAGATAGCTGGATAGGGCTCTGGAGAAGAAGGAAGGGCATATGGCAATGAGGAAGGGTGATGAAAGATATGTACTTTATCTTCTTTGTTTTTAAAAACAAAAGTCTTTTACTTTTACAAAGATCATATGTCTATGTCATTCCAGCAAAGTCAAAGGAACTGAATTCCTATTGGTCTAATTTGCAGGGAAAAATGCAAGGATTAATACTTTGAAGTCATCTTTAAAATCCAACTTGAAACAGACTGGCTGTTTCTGTCATTCACAGTGGCCCAGGAGCTGGAAACTTCTTAGCAGTGGTCGCATTTACATTTGTACCTTCAAGGAAACAACCCCCTTTGCAAAATTAATTGAAACCTCCTGGTGAACATCATCAAAGTCCGGGGTATCTTTGGGTGTAATTTGAGGCTCTGCTGTTTGAGTTCAGCAAACAAGATGAATCAGTTCAGTCTGGGAGTTTTTGCTCCCACCTTACTCATAAATAAACTGTGCTCTTATAGCTAATATGTTCAATACTGGTCTGTGGAATATTGGATTAATGATGAGCAGGCATTAAAATTGTTTGTATTTCAAACTTGCTTCAGATGATCTGGCAAGTTTCAAGCCCTCATTTGGAACAAGTAAGCACACTTATCCTATAAAGTCATATAACCTCAGGAGGCATGTCTTTTCAAATGCTAGTGGTATTTGTCAGCCAGACCACCACTCCCCCCATCCCCACCGTGGCATTTGAATCTCTGCAATCTCTGCGGTTTCTTTCTCAGTACCAAATGAAAAGCAGAAACTTTAGGGGTCGTTCCAAAACTTCCACGTTTGCTGGTCAGGTGGCCAGGAAATAGACTGGAAGCTGGAGGTTTATGTGCAGAAGCTTTGTTGGAGACTGCTTTTAGGAACGGTACCTGTGGAAGAAAGAGAAGGGGGTGGGATTGGACAGAAGGAGCTCTGAGGTGGTCCTTCGATGTTGTCTGGAATTAAGACAAGGGATCTGGGTGTTCCTGGCCCCACAAAGAGGATCCGCAGGCAAGGAAGCAGGCTCCCTGGGGAGAAGCTCCCTTGAGACAATTCTCAGAGGAGGAAGGATTCAACCTGTGTGTCCACAGCAGCTTGAGCACCCAGCCCTCACGGGTGATCTGAATGGCATGTCTTATCATCTTTTTCAGCCCTCACTTCCAAAAGACTGAATTTTTCTGAAATCCTAGGTCATTAGTTTAGAAAAACAAACAGATGAACAAACAAACAAACAAAAACTAAAAACTAGCCTTAGAAGTTGAGGTGAGGGAAGCCAGAGCAAAGGGTAATCTTAAGCATGTACTGAATCCTATATTCACATTTTATTTTATTTTTTAATTTTTTATGTTTATTTTTGAGAGAGAGAGATTGTGAGTGGGTGGGGGGTGGGCAGAGAGAGAGGGAGACACCAAATCCGAAGCAGGCTCTAGGCTTTGAGCTGTCAGCACAGAGCCCAGTGTGGGGCTTGAACCTATGAAACGTTAGATAATGACCTGAGCCAAAGTTGGATGCTCAGCCGACTGAGGTGCCCCTATTTTCACATTTTAGAAATAGTTTCTTCATGCAGAAGCAGGAATCTTTGTTTGATAGAGCTAGACTTTGAAAGGCCAGGTTTGGTCTAAAGATTATAGAACAAGGAATCCTAAAGTGAGGAAAAAGTAGATTTAAATCAGCATGCTGTTCCTGGAATGTACCCTCATCCATCCAGTTGGCATGAATACAGGAAAGCTACATGAGTCTTAAGGAAACAGAGAAAAATAGAGGACACGATGACAGAGGAAGAGAGGGAAAAATTAAAGGAGAATTTTATCTAGATGAATCTCACATGGCAAAAGAGAATATAATAACAATAATGATACTAAGGGCAGTAATAATGGTGGTGGTAGTAGTTGTGGTAATTGCTCACCATGTGCAGGGCACTGTGAGCTAATCATACTATATTAAAGGGATTGTTTAATTTTCACCCAGCCCCTGAAACTCTTCACCTTTGCTGGGGTAGAAATGTGCTGAAGATGCTGAGGGCAATCAATTTCTCCTGGGCATATTTCACCTTTCCTTCTCCCCACACCCCCCTTCTTTCTGTTTTCTTCCTCCTCTGAATCTCTCCTTTTTTTTCTTCAGAGGGTTTTTGTTATTGTTTTTCTGCTTGTTGTTTTAAATTTTCCCCCCAGTCTATCCAAATCCAACAATAAGAAAAGGTTGGGATAAGATAATAAAAATAAGTCTAGAGAATTTCAGAGTGATTACTGTTAAGATGGGATGACTCCATCTGCATAAACTGGGATGGAATGAGGAGTGGCAGGAAAGCCTATTTGTTTACAATCAGAAATAGTCACCTATACTTTAGAATAAGTTAATGAATGAGGCAGTATTTGAACTGAATAGGAGGGAAGAGGTGATCTAATTTAATTTTACCACTTTCAGATGAACAAACTAAAACCCAAGAGTTTATGTCAATCAACCAAGGTTGAAGAGACAATAGAAATAGGGAGAATTGGGCAGTTAGAGATATAGTGATTGTTGGCTCTGGGAATTCCTATGCAAGGGCTTACACCAGTTACTAGCTGTGTGAGTCAGAAGTGAAGATTGTAAAGATATATAACTCATAACATTGTCGTGAAGGTTTCCTGATTTCATGTAACCAGAGCACAGTGGAAAATACATGGTAAGCACACAATAAATGTCTTTTACCCTTACCTTACTCAATGTCTAACTTTCAGTCCTAGTATCTGGACTTTACCTGCAAAGACAATAAAGCATGCTCTGACCATTTTTTGATCACTTTTATAAGTTAAAAACAACTGACTAATTATCTCATTCTTAGAGATTTTTTTTAAGTAGCTTTGCATGCCATCATATAAAAATTTATACTTCGGTGGCTACCACCTTTCTCTTTTCACATCTTTATACCTTACACATTGCTCTCAGATGAATCTTCCTAACTTTTTTTTTTTTT